>NW_024062655.1:0-327798 GCF_006381635.1 Hibiscus syriacus
TTGACTGCTTCCCAGTGTACCTTGCCCGATTATTCATGTACCTGCTAACAGATCCCACTGCATGCAATATCCGGTCTGTACAAACCATGGCATACATCAGACTTCCAATTGCTGAGGCATACGGCACCTTCACCATGTGTGCACGTCTTCCTCCGTCTTTGGTGATTGATCTTTGGAGAGTCTGAAATGAACACCTAAAGGTGTACTTACTGGTTAGCATCTTGCATGTTGAACCTGGAGAGTACTTTGTTGATGTACTCAGCCTGTGATAACATCAAAGTCCCCGACTTTGTGTCTCTTTGATCCTCATCCCAAGAATCTGCTTTGCAGCGCCCAGATCCTTCATAGCAAACTGCTTCGATAATTTTTGCTTCAAGTGTATAATCTCTACATGTCTGAGCCTGCAACGAGCATGTCATCAACGTACAATAATAATAATAAAGCTTGTCGAACCTCTTGATGTCGCAACAATGATCTGCTTGGCATCTGATAAAACCACTGCTACTCATGAAGTTATCGAACTTCTTGTACCACTGTCTAGGAGCTTGTTTTAAACCATACAAGCTCTTCTTCAACCTGCATACCAGGTTTTTCTTGTCTGCCTCTATGAAGCCTTCTGGCTGCCTCATATAGATTTCTTCCTCCAAATCACCATGAAGGAAAGCTGTCTTTAAATCTAACTGCTCAAGATGTAAATTCTCTGCAGCTACAATTTTTAACACCGGTCTGATTGTAGACAATTTACGACTGGAGAGAAAATTTCATTGTAGTCAATACCTTCTTTTTGCTGAAAGCCTTTGACAACCAATCTTTTTGTAGCGTTTGCTCCCATCGTGCTCTTCTTTGATCCTGTAAATCCACTTGTTGTGGAGCGCTTTCTTGCCTGGTGGTAATTCAGCTAATTCCATGTGATTTGACATAAGCGAGTCCATCTCATCTTTCATGGAAGACTCCCACTTGACTGAATCCTCCACTTGCATTGCTTCATCATAGCACTCTGGTTCACCATGTCAGTCAGCAACAAGTAGTGTAAAGAAGGAGAATACCGTTGGGTTGGTTTAGGAATTCTGGAGGAGCGTCTCAGTTCTAGTGTGCCTGGTTCTTCTTGAACTGCTTCAGGATTGATCTGAACATCATTTCCAGAAATCTCCTCGAACTCAGCAAATTCCTTTGTTTCAGCTTCGGTATTACTTGATTCTGCGGTTGATCTATCTTTGTACATCACATTTTCATTGAAAATGACGTCTCTGCTTCTGATGATCTTCCGATTTTCATAGTCCCAAAACCGGTAACCGAACTCATCACCGCCATAACCAACAAAGGCACATTTGTTGGACTTAGCATCAAGCTTACTTCTTTCAGCAGAGTCTATGTGTACATAAGAAATACAACCAACACTCTTAAGTGTGAAAGGTTATTTCTTTCTTGCTCCAAACTTCCTCTGGTATTCTGTCATCCAAAGGAACTGAGGGCCCACGGTTGATCAAGTAAGCTGCAGTGTTGATTGCTTCAGCCCATAGAAATTTGGGCAAGCCGGCATGTATCCTCATACTTCTGGCACGTTCATTCAGAGTTCTGTTCATGCGCTCTGCTACACCATTATGTTGCGGTGTCTTGGGAACTGTTGTCTCCATCTTGATCCCATTGTTTGCGCAGAAATCTCTGAATCTACTGTCTCTGTACTCTCCTCATTGTCAGACCTCAACCGCTTGACTTTCAAACCAGTCTCATTTTCCCCATGGCCTTCCATTTCTGAAGATATCGAAGACTTCTGATTTCTTCTTCAGAAAATAAACCCACACCTTCCTTGTTGAATCATCGATGAAGGTGACATAATATAGTGAGCCTGCAAGAGATGGAACTGGGGATGTCCCCATACATCAGTATGAACCAATTCTAACCTTTCTGCCTTGGGTGTCTTGCCAATCTTTGCAAAACTGACTTTCTTTTGTTTGCCAAAGATGCAATCCTCGCATAGTCCGACATCTACATTTTTAGATCCGACAGCTTCCCTTTTGACAAAAGTGTCTTCATCCCTTTCTCGCTCATATGGCCAAGCCTTTGGTGCCATAGGTTTGATTTTCCATCAGCATCTGCTACTGCAATGATATTCTCTAAATTTGAGGTTACATAGAGAGTACCATCTTCTTACCACGAGCAATGACGAGTGCTCCTTTGGTAATCTTCCATTCACAGCCTGAAAAGGTTGTGCTATATCCTTCTCCATCAAGCTGTCCAACAGAAATCAGATTTCTTTTGAGGCCAGGAATATGTCTCACTCCTGTCAGCTTCCAGGTGGTCTGGTTTGGCAACTTTAGTCGGATGCCTCCTTTTCCGACGATCTTTAAGGTTTCATCATCAGCAAGATGAACCTTCCCAAAATCACCACTGACATAGTTCTCCATGATTTCTTGGCATGGGGTGGAGTGGAAAGATGCCTCTGAATCCAAGATCCATGATTCAATCGGACTGTTGACGCTTAGAATCATGGCATCACCTGTCTCCTCTGTCACGTTGGCAGATTCCTGTGCACCGGTATCTTCTTCAGTGCTCGGCAATCTCTTTTAAAGTGACCTTTCTTGCCACAATTATAACAGGTAAAATCTTTCTTTCCCGTTCTAGATTTTCCCGTGGATTTTGATCTGCCACGATTTGAATATCTTTCTGAAGTTCTTCCTCTAGACTCCGTGTGCAAGGCTGAGGAGATTGATGCTTCACCCGATTCTCTCCGTCGAATTTCTTCACTCAGTACCAGATCCCGAACATCGTCGAATTTTAATTTGCTGTTTCCCGACGAACTGTTGACTGCTGTAACAGTAGCATTCCAACTGTCTGGTAGAGATGATAAGAGAATTAAAGCTCGAACTTCATCATCGAACTCAATTTCCACTGAACTCAACTGGGTTGTGATTGTGTTGAGTTCATTTAGGGTTGTGCCACCGATGCCCCTTCCGTCATCCGCAAATTGAATAATCGCCTCATCAAATGAACTTTGTTTGAGGCCGATGGCTTCTCATACATACTGGAGAGAGCCGCCATAAGACCCGCCGTGGTCTTTTCCTTGCTATGTTGAAAGCAAAATTTCGGGACAACGTCAGTCGGATGACTCCGAGGGCTTGTCGTCGAGAAGAGCCCAGTCTTCATTCTTCATGCCCTCTGGTTGCTTTCCTGAGAGAGGTTGATAAAGATTTTTCTGGTACAGAAAATCTTCAATCTGCATCTTCCAAAAGCCAAAGTCCGCACCATCGAACTTTTCAATTTTCACCTTCCCTTCGTCTGCAGCCATCGCTTCCACTCGAATCTGGCTTCTTTTGGATCGTTTCTGACAATTCTTGCGAACCACCGTGTATTAGAACACCACCGTCGACAAACTTGTATCGCCGACCGAAATTTCACTATTCACGAAATTCACTATTCACGTGAATAGTAATGAATAGTAACCTCACAGAAAAATTGACAAAATTCACAACCAAAAGCTCTGATTACCAGTTGTAGGAAATAAACCGAGTACAAGTAATTTCCCTATAACCAGATTAGTGAGAATGCGAAATAAAAGCGGAAAAATAATACCCGAAAATTGATAACGGAGTTCAGCCAATTGTGCTTACGTCTCCGAGCTGCTGCAGATCTTTTACTAAGAGAGAAAATTTACAGGTGTTTACAAACACTCACTACTCACAAGAAAGCTCTCTAGTATAGGAAGAAAGAAAGTTTTGGGATGATTTTGAAGCTAAATGGGTAAGGGTATTTATAGTAGAAACTTAGGGACTAATCTTTGAAAATACCCTAAAGTGCAATGACTAAGTGAATTTACCCATTCCTATTTTCAACAAACATCTACCAAAATTTTACCAAACTTTGAAAAACATTTTTCAAAGAAACATTTACCAAACTTTGAAAAAAACATTTTCCAAAGTTGGTTGCCAAACTTTGAAACTTTTAACAGGATCTTCTTCGTTTTCATCGCTTTTACCATGTTTCTTCCAGTCATGGTGATCATGCCACAGAAATTTGCTATCTTCTTTACTCTTGGATGTGGCTATATCATCGGATGATTCTCCTACCATGTGTGTCGCAACTTTGGATATGGTGCTACACTTGTAATGTTTAGGTTATTCATTAACACTTGTTTTTGGAAGACATTGTAAGGGTTAGTTTATACTGTTTAGTTACTGATTCTTCTATGATATTTTATCCTATAGTTTTAAGTTGTATAACCAGGTCAGTTCATCTTAATATGTTTGTACTTATGGAACAATGCTAACAAACAATTCTTTTTGTATTTGTTTCTTGGGTTAGCTCTTGAACTAAACGTTTTAGTTCTTACTATTTTATATGTTTTAGATTCCTTTCTCCATTGTTCGGTTATGGTAAACTGTAGAGGAACGATTTGAGAAATTGAATTATGATAATGGGTTTGGATCGAGCTTTTGAAATTAAACCCAAGTTTCATTATCGTTTTACTGTCATTTTCCAGTAACCAAACCAGTTGTATTTGTTTAAACTTCAAATTCTCCATATGTTATTATATGCTTTTATTCCTTTTTTTTATACTAGGGATTGAAGTCAATCTTGGAATACCACACCTTTATCATTCCAACAGTGTTCGGGGAAAGCTTCATATTACTCGGGTATATTGTTCTGAACAAACAAAGAGCGTTTATATGGATTTGAAAAGTTAGTTTTTGAGGTTTTGACCCTTCATAATGGAGTGCATTGTTTATATAGTGTATATTGGTTAATAATTGGGGCATAGTTGTTAGTTCTTCGAAAAATAAATAAACGAACACAAATACAACACTAAAAATTAAATGAATACAAATTAAACATAAATATTTATAAAAATAAATAAACAAATACAAATAAAATCCTATTCATTCAAACTTAATTTATTTACCCCAATAATTATGTATCAAAAATTTTATGCATCATCTTCGTTTTTACTATTTACGCTTAAAAATCTAGAATTTTACTCAAAAAACTTTAATATATGAAGAATTTTCACAATGTAAACATTTAGTTAAATGTTGATGTAAAATTTTAATATATTTTTACATAAATTATATAAAATTTAATATAAATTAAAATTAAAATAATACATAATATATTTAAATACCCAAGTAATATATTATCAACAAATAGATATTTTATATAAATAATTTTTCTTTAAATATTTAGAATTTCACTTGTTAAAAAAATAAAAAAGGATAATTTGGTAAAATATACATTCCAGTAATCTTTTATTCATTCAACCAAACATTGTAATCTTATATTCCTGCCAAACCAACCAAACACAATAATGTAACATTCTCAGTAATCTTATTCTCTGATAATCTTTTATTCTCACTGATAATTTTACATTCCGTGAACCAAACGCACCCTAAGAGATTTTGAATTAGGGCACGACATCTTGTGGATTGATATACCTCGTATTGGTTGTGCAATGATGCAGTGAAAGATGTCAAGAAGGTGATGGAAAGAAATTCTCCGAAGCAAATCAGTGCAGCAATTGAGAATTTGTTGAAAACTGGAAGATTGATAACACAAACAGGTTTAGATTTACAGCAGGTCAGCTCTTTCATTCATCTCTAACTTTGAATTATATGTGTGTATTTCAAATTATTGTACAGTAGAAAATTATTAATGAGCTTTCTTTTGTTTCATTAGAGGGCTGGTTTCACGGTTCAGGCAGAGAGGCTTAACTACCATCAATTCATTTCGTTCTTTCGGTCCGTTCATCGCGGGGCTTCGTTTGCCGGACTTCGTACGACCAGTGTTCGGAAGTTGCTACCTGAGTATGCATCTGCTTGCCAACATTAGGGGTGTAAACGAGCCGAGTCGAGCTCGAGTATTGCTGAGCTTGACTCGGCTCGAAAACTCTTAAATGGAGCTCGAGTCAACTCGAAAACTCGCGAGCTTAAAATTTTCAAGCTCGACTCAAACTCGAAATCCTGAATTGAAGCTCGTGAGCAGCTCCAAAAGGCTCGAAATGAAGAAAAAAATTCTTAAACTTAACTCGATTGAAGTCTCAAACTCGAACCTGAACCTTAAATACATAAAAATCTTATTATATTTTTAAAAAAATCATTACATAAATATTAATATTATTAATAATTTATTTTTTTTAAAATAAAATCTTAATATATTATATTTTCGAGCAGCTCACGAGCTGTTCGAGTCGAATATCAAGTAGTTCATTTTGGCTCATTAAGAACTCGAGTTGAGCTCGAGCTCGGATCGAGTCCATTCGATCCGAGAATTTATCGAGCCTTGATCGAGTCAATCTCAAATAACTCGCGATATATCTCGTCTCATTTACAGTCCTAGCAAACATAGTCATCCATTTGTTTCTGTTTCTTTTGATTTATAGATCTTGGGGATTTCTTTGCCCGGTGCATACTCCTGATGGTGAGCCTTGTGGGTTTCTGAACCACATGACGTGTACTTGCCGTAAGTTTAAATGGAAGTACTCATTAGATGTTTTAGCTTTTTCTTGTCATTGTTAGCCCTATTTTTGTGATTGTTCTTTCTTGTTTCTGCATGAACCAAGAGATTCTAGAGGTTAACGAATAATTATTATTCTTAAAAGTTCCAGTTTCGAGTATGAACAAGTCCATCCACGTACAAGTGTGACCTCTGACATGTTACAGGGATTCAAAATTTAAGGGCTTCACATTTTGAAAAAATTTATGCTAATGCAAAAGAAATTGTAAAATAATTATTTTTCTGCACGCGTGAAGAAAACTTAATGAAAATGTCAGTCATTTTAATTTCTACATAAATTCTCTCCTCATCAATTTTATGTCCTCTACATCAACCAAAAAAACTCTTGATATTCGTTATTAATTCTCATGGCAAGATTTAATAAAAAAAATCAAATCCTAAACGCTGAATTTTGATATTTTAATTTTGTTTTATTATAAATATTTTAAGAGTCTCATTATAAAAAGTAGTATAGGGCGTACACATTCTTAGGGATTGACCTATATACGACGTTTTTAGGGATATTTGAACATCAATTGTCAAATGATTGAGACAAAATTATAAAATATCAAAATTCAGCGTATTAGGATTTGAACATCTTTTGGGAGTCTCGTCAGTAGGATCCTACCGCCGTGGTGAAATATTTTTTTCTTTTCTAGCCATAAAGGAAAAGGAACAAAAATATACATGCTTGTGCTTTTTTATTTCTTATCAGAAAATTGGTAAATTCTAGATGTGTATTCTTGTGTATTTGACATGTAATTTCTTGGTTTAATTCAGGAATCACATCGTACTACGACACAGGGAAATACTAGAAAATATTTTGAAATAAGAAGGGCTATTTTTGTTGTTCTAGTTGAGGAAGGAATGATACCTTCATTGCCAAAAGTTGATCATGTTGGACCTTCTCAAGCTCTTCCTGTTCTTTTAGATGGTTGTGTTATTGGCTCTTTATCATCTGGTAAAGGTGATCACGTTGTTGCAAATTTGCGGAAACGGAAAGTGCCAGTGTGTTTTTAGGCCTGCAAATGAACCGATCGAATACGAACGATAGTATGTTCATGTTCGTTCGTTTAACTTTAACCGAACAAACAAATGATCCCTTTATTCTAGTTCATTTTTTATGGAATTCATTTAAAATTTTGTATATTGTACATCAGATCCCTGATGACTTGGAAGTGGGATATGTTCCTTTGAGCTTGGGTGGAACATATCCTGGTTTGTACCTGTTCACTTTTCCATCAAGATTCATTATGCCAGTCAGAAATATTTCTAGCCCTTCTGCAGATGGAAAGGATATCGAACTTATTGGGCCATTTGAACAGGTGAATTCAGCTCTCTTCTGGCATTTACATCTTTATCATTTATATGTTCAAATTTCAGACTTCATTCACATCGACCATTTATAAATTCTAAGTTTGCAGACATGAAATATTATTCTGTTTTGCAGGTTTTCATGGAAATAAAATGTGCAGATGGAGGGGATGAAGGAAGAAGTACTACTTTCCCTGCAACTCATGAAGAAATCATGCCAACTGCAATGCTTAAGTGGTTGCTAATCTTACACCTTGGTCCGACCATAATCAAAGTCCACGTAACATGTACAAGTGCCAGGTTTTTTACCATCTTCCTAAAAGGTATAATGACAAAATCATCCCCATCTGTGCAAATGATCACGATCTCTGTTTTTTTAAGCATTTTAACTCTCAACAGTCTAATTTTTTTTATCAAGATACCCTTGTTAGAAGGAAACTTTTAGTTGACTAACGGTCAACACATATTACCGACGTGATATTTTTACATGTGCTTAATTACTAACGTGGTGTATGTCACATCACCCATAGTTATGATGTGTTATGTGTCATGTTATCCATAGTGATGACATGGTATGTACCATGTAAGTAATTAAGTACATTTGAAAATGTTATGTCGACAACATTTGTTGACCGTTAGTCAACTATTGATTTCCTTCCGGTAAGGATTTTTTTTTCCAGAAGTTGAAACCTTGAAAGTTAAAATGCTAAAAAAAAAGAACAGAAGTCAAAGTGACAATTTGTATGAGAATCGAAGATAATTTTATCATTATGCCTTTCAAGATTGTATTCTATGATTAAATGTTCAATATTTTACTCTCCACTACATTTGTGTTTGTAGATGGCAAAACAAACAATGGCCTTTTCTTTACATGCACTTCTGCACGTGCAGATCAAAAGCTGTATCACCTTCAGTTCTTTCTCCTTTCGTTCTTTGTTCCTTTCTGGTTTACAGCTTGTATTGTGTAGATACAACATGGAGGATGCCATGATTTTAACAAGCCATCTGTGGAACGTGGAATGTGTCATGGAAAAATAGACCAGGTTTGCTCTTTTCCCTTGCTGCATTTTTTATTGCTTTTGTTTCTCATCTTTTTAGTTATAAGTATTCCAACTTATAGAACCAATATCGATATAGGGACAGATACGGAACGTGAAACAATAATTTCCAAAGTTTTATGGTACGGGTACGGCAAGGGCATATTAAATATAACTAAATTTTAAAATTAGTAATTACTACAAAATCACGTATTATACTCGTATCTAATTTTCTGCTTGTACTATCTTCGTTTAACGAAAATATCTTGAGTTTCCAACATCCGATTGAGGCGTATCAAGATTTAATAGAAAGAAAACTGAAAGACAGTTCATACGTAATAAGACATCTCAACCCAGAAATGTCCGAATCTTATCTGAAAATCCGTTGTAAGTCAGCTGATATTCCAAGCTTCAAAATCAACTTCAATTTCTTATTCAAAATCATTTTTATTTATTATTTTTAAGTTAAATATAAAAAATAACTCTAGGCATGCGTGTGAAGATCAAACGTTGTCCCTGGACATCTTTGAAAATCTCTTCAACATATCCAACTAATTCTAGTTATACACCCTTTAACATGGGACATCTTTAGTACATATCTAAAATGTATCCGCCCATATCAATCTCGGAGACATATTGGGTACTCAAAAAACGGTACTAAATTACTGTACTCCTGCAACATAGACCAAATCTTTATGAGACTGATCAATTTGCTCTTTATTGCAGGTCAAGATTAACAGTATTACTATTTATAATCGTCAGGATTTAAACATCCAACCTTTTTTTTTATATGCGACTTGTACTATCGTTTATCCTAGTGTTGGTAGACGGAAACAATAGACTTGTGTGATCGTAAGAGCAAGTCGGATCGAGGACAAACAATTTTCAAAAGAGAACATTCAGATAAAGCAATATCTTGTTTTGTTGATTCGGATGGACTTCCATTTATGGGGCGGGTTAGCTTCTTTTATGTAATTTATTCCTTTCATTATTCAAATGAGGTAAAACTCAGACTCTGCTGCTATTATTTTGTTGTCCAACTCATTGGTGGAAATTTTCAGGTGATACATGGAAATGAACCTTACTGGAGTACCATTAATCAGGTCACAAATTCAAAGAGAACTTACACCCGTAAGGGTTCAGAAGTGGCTATTGTTGACTATGTTGCTGTTGATACGAAAAATAAGCAGCAGCTTCAGAAGGTAAGCAACACATCATCTTTCATGGTCACCTATTAGGGTATAAATAAACAGAGCATTCGAATAACTGTTTATGAACCGTTTTATAAAGTTCTTTTATGTTTGTTTATTAAGTTTTTCTATTTTGAGTAGGTCAATATTCATTTCCGACATCCAAGAAACCCTGTCATTGGTGACAAATTTAGCAGCATACATGGGAAGAAAGGTGTTTGCTCTCAGTTGTGGCCTGATATCGATATGCCGTTCTCTGGAGTTACAGGAATGCGCCCTGATCTTATAATCAATCCTCATGCGTTTCCGTCGAGAATGACGATCGGAATGCTTGTGGAATCCGTTGCTGCCAAGGTACTAAATGCACTATATGCTTAATCCATGCTTGTGGCATTGAAACATGGATTCTAATATATTTTGTATCACAGGGAGGAAGCTTACGTGGGAAATTTGTGGATGCAAAACCATTTTCCGATGCAATCAAGGGAGCTGATGGAAAGACCGAAACAGGGTCCGAGTCTCTTATTGATGAACTCGGTTCCATGTTAAGAGCTCGTGGGTTCAATTACCATGGAGCAGAGCTAACATGCGAGATATTCATAGGCCCTGTTTATTATCAGCGTCTTAGACACATGGTTTCTGACAAGTATCAGATTCGTGCCACCGGACAAGTTGATTATATAACCCAACTGCCGATCAAAGGAAGAAAGCGCGGTGGAGGTATTCGTTTCGGGGAGATGGAACGAGACTCTATGCTTGCTCATGGAGCTGCATACTTATTACATGATAGGCTCCATACATGTTCCGATTACCACATTGCAAATGTCTGCTCTGTGTGTGGAAGCATCCTTACTCCCGCGATTCTCCATACACAAAAATCGAGTCGTTAGAGAGATCAGCGGGTTGCCTCCCGGGCGGGCTCCAAAGAAGGTTATGACGAGACATTGAGAATTAGTATTAAAACGACAGTGAAATGCAATTGTTATGATGAGATGTGGACTAAACCGTAAGAGTTCAATTGAGGGGCAAAAATATGTTGATTTTATTTAGTGATTAATTTGGAGGATCAAATGTCAATTATCCCAAGAGAGGGCACATTAATGGCCTAGTAACATGAAGATGAAAAAATAACTAAAACTTGATTCATAAATCTGCAAAACTGGGGTTCTAAAATTGGACCCCAAAAAAAAGGCCTTGGACAGAACAGTGTCAACAATTCGGTATCAAGCAGAAAAGATTTGTTGCTAAAACTAAATCTACAATTCCAAGAGCATTGTCCTGCAAAGTGTTGAAAGCAGAGGGTTCATCACCACCTATTGTTTGGTGGTTTAACCTTATAAATACGAACTATCCAGTTCGATGTCGTAAACGCCTCTTCCAAGTGCTCCAGTTTAATGTCTTTATTTCCGATTTCAACGCCTCGAGCTCGATCATATCTGCAATATTAGAACACAGTCAAAAAAATTAGCATTATAGCTGCTATAATACCACATCCCTTTCTCCAATAGATATACCCCCATGAAATACAAAACCGGACCAGAAGCCAGTGGCAAAGCATTTATTTGCATCTAATATTAAAATCTTACTTGTAATTAATAAATTGAATCTTAAACTCTTGATTTTATATAAAAATATCATCTCGTTGATATTTAATATTTATTTCACATCAAGTTACGGTTTAAACATTAATATTTATATATATATATATATATATGCACACACCAAAACCAACAAGTCGACTTCAGTATATATACATGTGGAGATGTGTACTACCAATAAGTTGAAAACGATATGCTTACCCAGGAGGTTTGCCATATTCTGTCAGCATCTCTCCAAACCGATAGTAACATAGCTTGTACCTGAAAGTAGAGATAAAAAAGTATAAACAAAGATTTTCAACATCCAAAATCACTAGAGCACCAAAGAATGAATACATACATATATCATATACCAAATGAGAGAAATGATATCTTAGAGATCTTACATGAGGCAATTCAACATTTTATGAGCTGCGCCTTTATCAACACGATATTCACCATTAACGAGGTAATCAGGTTCCTTAATTACAGGGAACACTCCACCTCCGATTCTCACCATCCATAAAATCTATTTGCCAATAATATATAATTAGAATACGGTAATCGCGCTTCCAAAAGGACAGAAGAAAAACGGAACTTGGGAAACCCAAAACAAAAGATTACGATGACAGCATTAGCACAGAGACCGTAGAAAACCACTTCTATATGACCAAAACAAGCTTCCATGATTTGAAGAAAAGAAACATTCAAGGCACCTTTTACACGATGCATTAGGTTGCAGCATTCAGAGACAAAAGTAATATATAAAATAAGAGTAATTTCCGGTCTTACTTGTTAATGTCGTCGGATGAATAACCTGTAACACCTCCAAAGACAACTAATACATAATCCACGTCAAGGGATCTCATTATCTCAATAGCCTCGTCTTCATAAGATGACATTGCACGCCCAACCGTGGCGATATGCGTATTATTCCAAGTGTTGTTGTCAACAATAACAGTTCTGTTTCCCATGGCAGTTATTTGATACCCATAATCCCACCAGGACATCACCTTAGCATCTGGAGGAGTATTTTGCCGAAGCCAAAAATAGGCTTCACGATAATCATCAAAAATAACTCTGTTCCCGTGGGCACCTCTCGCAGCCAACACAATTGAAGGAGAAGAGTACGCTTCTGATGTGACCCATGTACAGTGGGTAGCGTACTTACTAAGCAAATAAAAGGCACCAAAGAGCAGTGCAATCGCCCCATTTTTCTGGAAAGGCTGGGATTGGTCGAGTAAAGCCTGCTTGGAAAACAAGGAAGATCATTATTTCTTGGGTTTACCCCCAAACAAATTCATAACATGTTTTAAGTCGCGACTTATTAGGCCGGGATTAGCTCCTTTAGCAAAAAGCCAAAAACAAAAGCACCAAAACAAATTCTTGCACGACGTGTTAGAACAAAGCAGGCAATTTGATGCCAAACAACTAATCAACGAATTATACCCACAGTAAAGCTAGAACAAATCTACCCGTGAGGGAGAGAGTGCGATAAAATGGCAGGGAGATGTTACCTTCGAAGATGCCTTTGAGCTGCTACTTCCCTTAGTGGAGCCAGTTTGGACACCCTTGTTCTTCGACCTCAACAACACAGTCAAGTTCTTCACAGTAGCGGAAACAGCAATAGCACTAATAAGACAAACGGCAGGTGTGGCAACAAGAATCAATCGAACCATAACACCGGCAAAATACATGCTTGTCAGACCATACATGACAATAAATATAGTGGCATCTGACAACCGCTTGAAACAGAAATAAAGACCGGCTGGGAAAAGGAAAAGCAGGATATGGAAATCAAACATGAAAGATGACCACGCCGTTGGCTGATGCTCGGAGACAGATGCAATAATAGGGATGTGATCCTTGGCATAGGTTGGATCCAGCAAAGAGTAAAACCTTCCTGTCCAAGGTGAAATATAACCAGATAACATGCCTAATCCCAAAGCAATAGTGCCCACAGCGACTGCACATGTCACGGTGATCCTCAAAAAAGCTTGGAACAATTTTGTGTCACTTAACATGTGCTTCACCCAATCTAAAAAGTAGAAAACCTGCACAAGAAGTCCAAATATGATTAATGTAAAAATCAGAAAACCAAGTCCATTTCATCATATGAAAATAAACTTGGTTTTTTTCCCCTACTTGCAATGACCTTCGGATAACTAGAATGCATGCCAAGAAGAATTATCCCACTCAAAAACAGGTTTCACTGAAAACTAAAGTTCCTTTCCTATGTTACCTTCAACTTTTGATGATAAAAAACACTAGTTCCACTAAAATGGAATAAACCAAACATCGGAAAAGAAATTCCCTCCAGTTTATGCTTGTGCTTAGACTTAGTAATTATTATACCCTTGTCATGTTCAACTATATTATCGGGTCTAATCATATTTGATTTAAGATTTTTATACTTGAAAATATTTTGATACACTAATAATTCATATTATATAGGTTTAGCGACATTCATGTATCGGTTTTTTGTTCTGATCATCGCATAAGTAAAAACATAAACCAATTGTTTCAACTAGATCAATGCTACAAAAAAATCATAATGCTAGGCTAGAAAAATAAAAGAAACAGCTCGAAATATCATGCAAACCTGCAACAAGAAGAAGACTCCCATGGCGGCCATATGTTCACCAGACTGCACATGTTGAAACCCAACAAACCGAATCTGCATAGCAAGCAACATTCCCAAAACATACATACAATTATACGCAACATATAATCTCATCGAATACCTCCCGGTAATCAAAAGCACCAGTACATATAGTGGGATCAAGTTAATAATGAAAACATATCCTCCCCAGGCTGAAACCATGTAAAAATAACCGAAAGCCGAAGCCAAACTCCAAGCCAACGATCCCGTATTAACCGCCTTCACAAACAAGTAAAACGTGGAAAGCAAGGCGAAAATGGCGACCCCTTCATTATCATAAGAACCGGCGACGGACCTCGATATGTAACCGGGACACACGGCGATCAGAATGGCGGCAACGAGTCCGGCGCCGGTATCCCAGATTTCTTTCCCGAAGAAATAAGCGACTAGGGTAGTATTCGAAGCGAAAAACGGGCGGTCAAAACGCAGACCTCGCGGATATGGACGGCGAAACGGAGGAAATGGAGGATGCGATAAATGAAAACGGCGGTCACCATGAGACCGGGGTAAAGCGTGCCACCGACGATTCGGCCTAAAGGGTACCAGCTTTCGTAGTCGAACCAGTTCCAGAAATCGTAAAACCCATTTTGGGTGAGGTAAAGAGTGGTGCGATAATTGAAGTATGGGTCGAATTCATGGATCATGGATTCATAACGAAGAACAGAGAAAAGACGGGTAATGAAGGCTAAAATGTAGACGAGACAGAGGATCGAGACGCGGATCAAGAGTTCTTGTTGCTTGGTTTTGAGTTTGAACGACTTTACCAGATCTGAAATGGGCATGTTCGCCATTGTCGACATGGTTTGATTTACTGAAAATTATGGGTCTGGTAAAGTTTTTTTTTTCTTTTCTAAGGGATCATATCGAGGAAGTGGAAGATGAAAAATTGAAAGATTTGATAACTCAAAACCCTCAAAACACACAAACACTGAGATTGTCGGAAGCAGTTGAAGTTCTGAGTTCTCATAGGACCACTTCTCTGGTCTCAAAAGCTATTCATTGTTTGGGTCTGTTAATGTTAAATTTGGGCTTTTGTACTTTTGTTTTGGTCCAAATTTTAGTTCTTTTCTTGTTGGGTTTTTTTAAGTAAGCAAAGGATCTTTAGATTATATGTCGTTTTGTTTGGTATTTAATTATTAAAAATTACAAATAATTTTATGATATAAAATTTTATTTTGTTGACTTTTTCATTATTAAAAGTTACAAAATAGTCACTTAATTATTTATATGTTTTAAATTCATCATTTTATGTTAAAAATTTAGTGGTCGTCTAAGTTTCATGTTAACATGTTGCTGAAATATAAAAAATATGATCTCATAATCATTTGAGCTGTATTTTGTGGATCGACTCTCTGTTTATATTATGTCATCGAACTAGTGCTCGAAAGAAACAATGGTATTAACTGACATTATTAAAATATAATTTTATCATATCTCAATTAGCATATTAACATACGGAAAAAGACGAGTTTAGAACATATGAATAGTCAGGTGATTATTTTATAACTTTTAATAGTCGGATGTTCAACAAAAGAATACCATGTAATCAAAAAATCATTTTATAACTTTTTTAATAGTCATGAGATTTAACTAAACACGCTCTACAGTCAAGTAATCATTTGTATACTTTAATTTTTTTTTTATGACTTGAGTGGTTTGTATGCATAGTTAGACTAGCAAACTCCTCCAAATCTTAGGCAATAGGTTATAATATCTAATTTATTTTTAATTCGGATATTTTATATTTAGAATATATTAGAATTCAGTTATTTTAAAAAATCAGACATAAAATAATAGATATATTAACCTTTAAATATCTATTATCAGAATTCGATTTTTATAATACAAAACTGTTATTTTTATATGGTTTAATATAAAATAGTGAAATCTGATTTTGATATTCAAAAATTTTTATGTATTTTTCTTTTTAATTTCTTAAGGAATCCGTTAAGAAGAGTATAATGATTAATCCTCCACGATCAATAAGTCTAAAGGAATAGACACTAGTCACTAGAATTTATATTCTGAAGATATATGTTAGAGCCAAAGATCTCAATTGATCTAATTATTGAAAGGAATTACTCAGATCTATGTGCGCAGCACAGCTCTTGAAAATTGAAGGTGAATGTGTTAATGAAATGTGTATCAATGTAGAGGTCCATAGATATTAACATAAATTCTATGTTCAGATATCTATTTGGTCACTCACATATTACTTTATATATGTCACTCCATTTTTTTTTTTTTGGATCATTCTAACGTTATGTTTTGATTTTTTTAAAAGTTTTCATTGATCCTCAAGTTCATGGGGCAATTCGTAATCAAGTTGTATTCGACGTAAGTGGACGGACATCTGGTGTGATGTAGATGTAATGCTGCAACTGTAATTTTCTGTTGAGAATGAACTAATATCCCAATGCTCAGATTGTGTTGGTTGATTGGTGGGGACACAGTCACCTTGACCGCTTCTAAGTATCTCTAGTTCCATGGCCACTTCTTTCATCGTTGGTCTAAGTCTCCCATCCTAGTTTAAGCTTCTTTTGGCAAGTTCAGCAACTGCAACTACCTCATCCTTTAGACCATCTTTCATAACTTCAGCATCAACAATCTCCGGTAGACGATTTTCTTCCATCGTTGACAAAAAATACACGACTAAGCCTCTCGCTTCTTCCGATCTAAATTTCGAGATCTCAATTTGCCCCGTCAAGAGCTCGACAATAACCACTCCGAAACTATACACGTCACTTTTTTTTCAGTGAACTGACTTGACCGAAAGTATTCAGGGTCTAAGTACCCGAAAGTCCCTAGCACTTGATCAGTAGTCAAGTGAGTTTGATCAATGCCTACTAATCTAGAAGTTCCTAAATCTGATACTTTCGCTCTAAACTTCTCATCTAATAGTATGTTACTTGATTTGATATCTCGGTGATAAATGGGGACCGATGCAAACGAGTGAAGGTATGAAACTCGCAACTGCCGCAGCAATGCGCAACCGCATGTCCCATGACCTCGGGTACTCTTCATTTTGGTCATGGATGAAATGAGAAAGGGTTCCATTGGGGATGAATTCATAAACAAGGACAGGTACTTCAGTCTCCAAGCAGCAACCTAATAGCTAGACAACATTCCTGTGATCGATTTGAGAAAGTATAACGATCTCATTGATAAATTGCTCGAGAAACCCTTGGTTTACAGTCATGGATTTCTTTACTGCAACAATTTTCCGGTCCGGCAACATTCCTTTGTAAACCATACCTTGGCCACCACGACCTAGGATTCTGTTCTTGTTATATTGATCGGTAGCGGCTTCCAGCTCCTCGGAACTGACTAGTTTTGCTTTATCTAAACCACCATCATTTGAAGACAACTTTTTCTGAAACAATAACCCACCATTTATTTCAAAGAGTTTCTGTTTGAGTTTAATGATCTTTCTCCTCTCCAGTACCTTATAAAGCCTCCACACCCCAGCAATTAGAATCAAAATCACTAAACTTGGGCCAAGAACTGCATGAGATCAAAGTAATTGCCACTTATTTGAACAACTCTTACATAATTAATTTGGATCGTATACTAATTATCCTTCCAATTCAGTTTATAGTATTATGATATTAAGATTCAAACTTTAAACGTCGTTTTAGAGATTTAATGTCTTATACGATTAACCTAACTAGTTGTATGAAATATAAAGAATGTAAGTAGCATAGGATTAGATGTACCAACCTAGTAGAGCAAGAATGAGGATACTGTCGGGGCTCGGTTTGATTTGAGTGCAACCTATTCCATTTTTCCAGTCATCACCGTCGAAACCTTTAGAGCATAAACAACTATAGCTTCCAGGTGTGTGTTGAAAAGTCAAGCAAGTAGCCAAAACTTTCAACAATTTTGGCTGGGGATTTTGATGATTTAATGCACCAATTTCGGTATTATTTTTTTGTTGATTTTTTTGCTTGGGATTATTGCACTTTAGTCATTGCACTTTAGGATATTTACAAGATTAATACTCAAGCTTCAACTATAAATATCATAACTCATTTAGCTTCAAAACTATCACAAATCATTTATTTCTCCTAATACTAAAGAGTTTAGAGAGTTTTCTTGTAAGTTATGAGTGTTTTGTAAACACTTGTAAATTTTCTCTCTTTAGTAAAAGATCTGCAGCAGTCCGGAGACGTAGGCATAATTGGTTGAACTCCGTTATCAATTTCGGATATTATTTTTTCCGCTTTTATTTCGTATTCTCACTAATCTGGTTATAGGGAAATTACTCGTTCTCGTTTTATTTCCCAACAGCTGGCATCAGAGCTTTTGGTGGTGAATTTGGTTCGCAGAAATTGTCAGAAACGATCCAAACGAAGCCAGATTCGAGTGGGAGCGATGGCTGCAGACGAAGGGAAGATGAAAATTGAGAAGTTTGATGGTGCGGACTTTGGCTTTTGGAAGATGCAGATTGAAGATTTTCTGTACCAGAAAAATCTATATCAACCTCTCTCAGGAAAGCAACCAGAGGGCATGAAGAATGAAGATTTGGCTCTTCTCGACAGACAAGCCCTTGGAGTTATCCGACTGACGTTATCCCGCAATGTTGCTTTCAACATAGCAAAGGAAAAGACCACGACGGGTCTTATGGCGACTCTCTCCAGTATGTATGAGAAGCCATCAGCCTCAAACAAAATTCACTTGATGAGGCAATTATTCAATTTGCGGATGGCGGAAGGGGCATCAGTGGCTCAACACCTAAATGACCACAATACAACCACAACCCAGTTGAGTTCAGTGAAAATTGAATTTGATGATGAAGTTCGAGCTTTAATTCTCTTATCATCTCTACCAGACAGTTGGAATGTTATTGTGACAGCAGTCAGCAGCTCGTCGGGAAACAGTAAATTGAAATTCGACGATGTTCGGGATCTGGTATTGAGTGAAGAAATTCGACGGAGGGAATCGGGTGAAACATCAACCTCCTCAGCCTTGCACACGGAGTCTAGAGGAAGAACTTCAGAAAAAATTTAAATCGTGGCAGATCGAAATCCAGAATGGGAAAATCAAGAATGGGAAAGAAAGATTTTACCTGTTATAATTGTGGCAAAAAGGGTCACTTTAAAAGAGATTGTCGAGCACCGAAAAAAGATATTGGCGCACAGGAATCTGCCAACATGACAGAGGAGATAGGTGATGCCATGATTCTAAGCGTCAACTGTCCGATTAAATCATGGATCTTGGATTCATGGGCATCTTTCCACTCCACCCTATGCCAAGAAATCATGGAGAACTATGTCAGTGGTGATTTTGGGAAGGTTCATCTAGCTGATGATGAACCTTGAAGATCGTCGGAAAATGAGACATCCGATTAAAGTTGCTAAACCAGACTACCTGGACGCTGAAAGGAGTGAGACATATTCCTGGCCTCAAAAGAAATTTGATTTCTGTAAGACAGCTTGATGGAGAAAGATATAGTACAACCTTTTTAGGCTATGAATGAAAGATTACCAATGGATCACTCGTCATTGCTCGTGGTAAGAAGACTGGTACTCTCTATGTAACCTCAAATTTAGAGAATATCATTGCAGTAGCAGATGCTAATGGAAAATCAAACCAATGGAACCAAAGGCTTGGCCATATGAGCGAGAAAGGGATGAAAACACTTTTGTCAAAAGGGAAGCTGTCGGATCTAAAGAATATAGATGTCGAACTATGCGAGGATTGCATCTTTGACAAACAAAACAAAGTCAATTTTGCAAAGATTGGCAAGACACCCAAGGCAGAAAAGTTAAGGCAGAAAAGTTAGAGTTGGTTCATACTGATATATGAGACCATCTTCAGTTCCATCTCTTGCAAGCTCACTATATTATGTCACCTCCATCGATGATTCTACAAGGAATATGTGGGTTTATTTTTTGAAGAAGAAATCAGAAGTCTTTGATACCTTCAAAAAATAGAAGGTCGTGGTGGAAAATGAGACTGGTGAAACAAAGGAATTTGCTGAGTTTGAGGAGATTTCTGTAAATGATGTTCAGATCAATCCTAAAGCTGTTCAAGAAGAACCAGGCACATCAAAACTGAGACGCTTCTCCAGAATTCCTAAACCAACCCAGCGTTATTCACCTTCTTTGCACTACTTGTTGTTGACTGACAATGGTGAACCAGAGTGCTATGATGAAGCAATACAGGTGGAGGATTCAGTCATGTGGGAGTATTCCATGAAAGATGAGATGGACTCGCTTATGTCAACAAAGACGGTAACTACGGAAAAATTGAAGTTGTGTTCAACTTCAGTTGGCATGCTAGAATAACAAGACCACAAATATTGTTGCATCGATCAAAGTGTGAAGACATATTAAAATCAGTCTTCAAGTGGGAGATTGTTGAAAAGTCAAGCAAGTAGGCCAAAATTTTCAACAATTTTGGCTGGGGATTTCGGTGATTTAATGCACCGATTTCGGTGTTGTTTTTTGTTGATTTTTTTGCTTAGGATTATTGCACTTTAGTCATTGCACTTTAGTCATTGTACTTTGGGGTATTTACAAGATTAGTCCTCAAGTTTCAACTATAAATACCCTAACCCATTTAGCTTCAAAACTAATACTAAAGAGTTTAGAGAGCTTTCTTGTGAGTTGTGAGTGTTTTGTAAACACCTGTAAATTTTTTCTCTTTAGTAAAAGATCTGCAGCAGTCTGGAGACGTAGGTATAATTGGCTAAACTCCGTTATCAATTTCGGGAATTATTTTTTCCGCTTTTATTTCGCATTCTCACTAATCTGGTTATAGGGAAATTACTCGTTCTCGTTTTATTTCCCAACAGTGTGTTATGACATATTCCACCTCTACTACAAGGCTTCAGAGTCTCGCATTCCTTAATATCTGCAAATTTTCAAACATTTCAAACCAGAAAAAGGATTTTGAGCACAAAGTTAAAAATAGAAAATTTCATCAAATTGAATATGTAACGGAGGAGAAATTGATATTTCGTTACCTTGACAGCCGAGATAAGGGTTACCCTGAAAACCGTCAACACACTTGCACAAATATCCGTCGTTATTATCTGGATCTATGCAAGCACTATGTGCCTTGCAAGCATAATTTTGTGGATCCTTTTGAGCTTCTGTGCAATTTTGGTTCCCGATTGTCCAATCAAGAATACGTGGGAATTCCCTTTGGTTGAAATTAGTGTCATTAAGATCTGAAACAGAGAACTTGTGGGCTCCATCTTCTACTATGAATCCATAGTTGCAAGGATTGAAACTCAGCACACCGGAATGGTTCCCAAGGTTATTGAAATAGAATTGATAACTCCACAATCCTTTTGGGAGAGCCGTCTGGCAGCACCCGATGCCAGAGCAAGACCCGTTTATCACATCAGTAGCACTGCTACAAAATGTTAAACATCCGGTCAAATATCGGGGCCTGCTATTGGCGTAGTACAAGTATGCAATAGTGTCGCAACCGATGGCCGTGAACTTGTTTGGTATGAGATATGACGAATTCTCTGAGGTGGTGATACCCTGAACTTCCCGAGTCATGTCCCGATGAATTATAACAGTAGTAACCGATGTTCCCAGAAGAGGTAACAAACACATAACCATCGAGAGAGATGTGGAGAAGTCGAATTTCGGCATAACCGCCGCCAGGGACGGGATAACTTAAGAATGCTCTTGGGAGATTGAGGGTGGTGTCACAACGAATGAAATGTCTGCTACTGATGTTGCAACTTTCACCTGTTCCAAAAGGGTATGGGATGCTGATATTTCCGCAAAGGCTTTGGCAACCAGGTTTTGATTGAGATGCTACTGAAGCTGTTGCAAGTGTTAATGCCACTGCAAACAGAGCTACCTCCTTCAACATACAAATAAAGGCCATCACCCTCTCTCTTTCGGCTATTTCAACACATCTGAATAATGGATTGTAACTTATAGGAATTGCATATATGAAGATTAATTAATTAATTAATTAATTGCCGTTTTGGCTGCTCCGTCTTTCCATTTAATAATATAATTATAATGTTTAATTCCAAAATTCAATTATTATTTTATGACTTAATAGCTAGAGATGACATACGGGTATAATTTCGTGAATTTCATACCGCACATGCTTCAATTAAGGTGGAGAAGAGTATAAAGTTAGTGGATAGTGGGTGTAAGTCATATTCGCCATGGATAATAGGTAGTTGGTGAGTTTAAGACATTAGTCGTCCTGCATCCGCCCACCCATTAAGTATTTACCATATAAATTTTGGACCATTATGAAATTTAAGTATAATTTCAGAGATTATTATATGAATCTTAAGATTTTGTCCAACACTCGTCCCTTTTTTTTCCTTATCAATAAAAAAAGTAGGGAAAACTAAATCATATATCACCGAACTTTAAGCATTGTATAATTTATATCATTAAACTTTTAATTTTACCAATTATAACATTGAACTCTGATTTTCATTTTAATTATACAACTGGACCGTTAAATCGTTAACAATCGGATCAAAACGATATCGTTTTGCTGAGTTGTTTACGTCGACATCCTTCAATCATGTTAACAACATTCAACCACATCATCGTGCCATTAAATCGTTTCAGCAAACTAATACTAGAGAGGACAATCTGAGAAAAAATAGTATACGGGTCAAATTGAGAATTAAACTAAAAGTAAGGAGAAAATTAACTCTTAAACCTTTTTTTTTTATAGATGTCACTGTCTTCAAGGACAGTTTTAGAGTCGAGCCTGTTGGTCCAATGTGTGAAGTCTTCTTTTGAAATTGTGCGGATATACTTATTCTTTTACATTATTCAAATGTTTAACTTAAAATTAAATTACTTATTTATAGTTCTATATTACTCGAATCAAAACAAATTATAAACGACATTCTCCAAGACATTGTTTGGACGGTTATAGCCAAACGCGTCGCTTGCCCGTTAGCCATTATATTAACACTTTTTCTCTTATTCCTCTCCTCCTTTTCTTGGGAATTTCAGGGAAATAAGATGTAGTTGATGAGTATATAAATGGTAAACATTCATATCTTACCTATGAACATTATTATACCCTGGAGATGGTTTCTGGGGTTCATTAAAACAACCAACATATTATTTGTTAAGATCTTTATACTGATCTTTCGGCTTATTGGATCTCGCATCCTGGCATGGATCCCGAATCGACTAAAACGTATAAAAAAAACACCTCCAACAAGTTCATGATAGTCATAATAATCATATTATTGATACGCGTACACAGTGATGAATCCAGAAAAATTTTATAGACTGAACCAATATAAACATAATACAAATTTTATACATATAATTTGAGCACATACCATTAAAAAATAACAATGATATTAACATAATTTTTTATAATTATTTTTCAATCATGGCATGTTATTATCTTATGATGATACATCAAGATCACCGCTAATTTTTTAAAGATGAGAGACCAAAACATAAGAAAAATGTAACATTAAGTGTGATTTAAAATAAATAATAGTTGAGTGACTAAAATAAAAACTAAATAATAAAGGGTGACTTAATAAGCAATTTACTCTTTTTAGGCATGGGCTCCATGGCCTAGGTAGGCCTAGGTCTAGATACGCCCCTACGCATACCGAGACCACTATAAATACTCCAATCAAGACTGGAAAGGGAATGAACCGTTCATTACCTTGATAGGCTTTTTTGAATCTCCTTCTTCTTTCTCAATATGACTCGATTCTCTTTTTCATCCAAACATTAACCAACTTCTTTAATTGACTGCGACTCTATGCTAACATCAAAAGGGATAAACTGTAAACAACTGACGATATAAACTTGTTGTTATCAACAAACATAATATTAATTGTAGCACCTGGAGCTATATGCCCATATGTTCCTGCAAGTGATGTCCAATTGGAAGAGTCCTGCTTCAAAATTCTTGCAGTTCCAAAATCGGAGACACGAGCTTCATAGTCCGAATCCAAAAGAACATTGTTGCTGGAAATGTCTCGATGAACTATAGGTTGTGAATGGTCGTGATGCATATAAGACAGAGCATTGGCCAATCCTTTAAAAACATTTAGCCTCTTTTCCCAGTCTAACAACAATGCATGTTCATTGTTGCTTAATATAATTCTCAAACTTCCCCTTTCTACGAACTCATAAACCAGAAAAGAGTGCTTTGGATGTGAACAAAAGCCATACATCCGCACAATGTTAAAGTGTCTTATTTCTAATAAAGAAACAATCTCACTTTCAAAAGCTTTCAAGTGTTGAAATTCAAAAGCACATGGCGTGGAAATTCAATGCATGGGCGGCTACACAATTCAACAATAATTAGGTTGCCTAATTTTGTTGAATTTGGGCAAGGGTTAATCACCAAATTGAGCCATTGTATTTTAGGGTAATTATAAGATTAGTCCCTAAGTTTCAACTATAAATACCCTAGCTCATTTAGCTTCAAAATCATCCCAAAACATTTCTTTCTTCCTATACTAGAGAGCTTTCTTGTGAGTAGTGAGTGTTTTGTAAACACCTGTAAATTTTCTCTCTTAGTAAAAGATCTGCAGCAGCCCGGAGACGTAAGCACAATTGGCTGAACTCCGTTATCAATTTTCGGGTATTATTTTTCCGCTTTTATTTCGCATTCTCACTAATCTGGTTATAGGGAAATTACTTGTACTGGGTTTATTTTCCTAACAACTGGTATCAGAGCTTTTGGTTGTAAATTTTGTCAATTTTTCTGTGAGGTTACTATTCACGTGAATAGTGAATTTCGTGAATAGTGAAATTCGGTCGGCGATACGAGTTTGTCGACGAAGGTGTTCTAATACACGGCGGTTCACAGAAATTGTCAAAAACGATCCAAAGAAGCCAGATTCGAGTGGGAGCGATGGCTGCAGACGAAGGGAAGGTGAAAATTGAAAAGTTCGATGGTGCGGACTTTGGATTTTGGAAGATGCAAATTGAAGATTTTCTGTATCAGAAAAATCTATATCAACCCCTATCAGGAAAACAACCAGAGGGCATGAAGAATGAAGACTGGGCTCTTCTTGACAGACAAGCCCTCGGAGTTATCCGACTGACGTTATCCCGCAATGTTGCTTTCAACATAGCAAAGGAAAAGACCACGGCGGGTCTTATGGCTGCTCTCTCCAGTATGTATGAGAAGCCATCGGCCTCAAACAAAGTTCATTTTGATGAGGCGATTATTCAATTTGCAGATGGCGGAAGGGGCATCGGTGGCACAACACCTAAATGAACTCAACACAATCACAACCCAGTTGAGTTCAGTGGAAATTGAACTCGATGATGAAGTTCGAGCTTTAATTCTCTTATCATCTCTACCAGACAGTTGGAATGTTACCGTTACAGCAGTCAGCAGTTCGTCGGGAAACAGCAAATTAAAATACGACGATGTTCGGGATCTGGTACTGAGCGAAGAAATTCGACGGAGAGAATCGGGTGAAGCATCAACCTCCTCAGCCTTGCACACGGAGTCCAGAGGGAGAACTTCAGAAAGGAATTCAAATCGTAGCAGATCGAAATCCAGAAGGGGAAAATCAAGAACAGGAAATAAAGATTTTACCTGTTATAATTGCGGCAAGAAGGGTCACTTCAAAAGAGATTGCCGAGCACCGAAGAAAAATACCGGCGCACAGGAATCTGCCAACGTGACAGAGGAGACAGGTGATGCCATGATTCTAAGCGTCAACAGTCCGATTGAATCATGGATCTTGGATTCAGGGGCATCTTTCCACTCCATCCCATGCCAAGAAATCATGGAGAACTATGTCAGTGGTGATTTTGGGAAGGTTCATCTTGCTGATGATGAAACCTTGAAGATCGTCGGAAAAGGAGATATCCGACTAAAGCTGCCAAACCAGACCACCTGGAAGCTGACAGGAGTGAGACATATTCCTGGCCTCAAAAGAAATCTGATTTATGTTGGACAGCTTGATGGAGAAGGATATAGTACAACTTTTTCAGGCTGTGAATGGAAGATTACCAAAGGAGCACTCGTCATTGCTCGTGGTAAGAAGACTGGTACTCTCTATGTAAAACCTCAAATTTAGAGAATATCATTGCAGTAGCAGATGCTGATGGAAAATCAAACCTATGGCACCAAAGGCTTGGCCATATGAGCGAGAAAGGGATGAAGATACTTTTGTCAAAAGGGAAGCTGCCGGATCTAAAGAATGTAGATGTCGGACTATGCGAGGATTGCATCTTTGGAAAACAAAAGAAAGTCAGCTTTACAAATATTGGCAAGACTCCCAAGGCAGAAAGGTTAGAATTGATTCATACTGATGTATGGGGACCATCCCCAGTTCCATCTCTTGCAGGCTCACTATATTATGTCACCTTCATCGATGATTCAAAAAGGAAGGTGTGGGTTTATTTTCTGAAGAAGAAAATCAGAAGTCTTTGATACCTTCAGAAAATGGAAGGCCATGGTGGAAAATGAGACTGGTTTGAAAGTCAAGCGGTTGAGGTCTGACAATGGAGGAGAGTACAGAGACAGTAGATTCAGAGATTTCTGCGCAAACAATGGGATCAAGATGGAGACAACAGTTCCCATAACACCACAACAGAATGGTGTAGCAGAGCGCATGAACAGAACTCTAAATGAACTTGCCAGAAGCATGAGGATACATGACGGATTGCCCAAATTTCTATGGGCTGAAGCTATCAACACTGCAGCTTACCTGATCAACCGTGGGCCCTCAGTTCCTTTGGATGGCGGAATACCAGAGGAAGCTTGGAGCAAGAAAGAAATAAACCTTTCACACTTAAGAGTGTTTGGTTGTATTTCTTATGTACACATAAACTCTGCTGAAAGAAGTAAACTTGATGCCAAGTCCAACAAATGTGTCTTTGTTGGTTACGGTGGTGATGAGTTCGGTTATCGGTTTTGGGACTACGAAAATCGAAAGATCATCAGAAGCAGAGACGTCATTTTCAATGAAAATGTGATGTACAAAGTCAGGTCAACCGCAGAATCAAGTAATATCGAAGCTGAAACAAAGGAATTTGCTGAGTTCGAGGAGATTTCTGGAAATGATGTTCAGATCAGTCCTGAAACAGTTCAAGAGGAAGAACCAGGCACACCAGAACTGAGACGCTCCTCCAGAATTCCTAAACCAACCCAACGGTATTCGCCTTCTTTGCACTACTTGTTGCTGACTGACAATGGTGAACCATAGTGCTATGATGAAGCGATGCATGTGGATGATTCAGTCAAGTGGGAGTCTTCCATGAAAGATGAGATGGACTCACTTATGTTAAATCAGACGTGGGAATTAGCTGAATTACCACCAGGCAAGAAAGCGCTCCATAACAAGTGGATTTACAGGATCAAAGAAGAGCACGATGGGAGAAAACGCTACAAAGCAAGATTGGTTGTCAAAGGCTTTCAGCAAAAAGAAGGTATTGACTACAATGAAATTTTCTCTCCAGTCGTAAAACTGTCTACAATCAGACTGGTGTTGAAAATTGTAGCTGCAGAGAATTTACATCTTGAGCAGTTAGATGTAAAGACAGCTTTCCTTCATGGTGATTTGGAGGAAGAAATCTATATGAGGCAGCCAGAAGGTTTCATAGAGGCAAACAAGAAAAACCTGGTATGCAGGTTGAAAAAGAGCTTTTATGGTTTAAAACAAGCTCCTAGACAGTGGTACAAGAAGTTTGATAGTTTCATGAGTAGCAGTGGTTTTACAAGATGCCAAGCAGATCATTGTTGCTATATCAAGAGGTTCGACAACAGCTTCATTATTTTATTATTGTATGTTGATGACATGCTCGTTGCAGGCTCAGATATGCAAGAGATTATAAACTTGAAGCAAAAATTGTCGAAGCAGTTTGCTACGAAGGATATGGGCGCTGCAAAGCAGATTCTTGGGATGAGGATCAAGAGAGACACAAAGTCGGGGACTTTGATGTTATCACAGGCTGAATACATCAACAAAGTACTCTCCAGGTTCAATATGCAAGATGCTAAACCAGTAAGTACACCTTTAGGTGTTCATTTTAGACTGTCCAAAGAACAGTCACCAAAGACGGAGGAAGAACGTGCACACATGGTGAAGGTGCCGTATGCCTCAGCAATTGGAAGTCTAATGTATGCCATGGTTTGTACCAGACCAGATATTGCTCAAGCAGTGGGAGCTGTTAGCAGGTACATGAATAATCCGGGAAAAGTACACTGGGAAGCAGTCAAATGGATCCTCAGATATCTGCGGGGTACTACAAACAAAGCACTTTGTTTCAAAGGTGGAGATATGATACTAACAGGCTATGTAGATGCTGACTTAGCCGGAAATGTCGACATCAGAAGAAGCACTACAGGGTATGTCTATACTCTAGGAGGAACCGTAGTGAGTTGGGTTTCTCAACTACAGAAGATAGTTGCTCTCTCCACAACTGAAGCAGAATATGTCGCTGTTACGGAAGCCAGCAAGGAGATGGTTTGGCTCCAAAGTTTCTTGGAAGAGTTAGGCAAGAAACAAGAAAACAATGTCTTGTATTGCGACAGTCAAAGTGCTATCCATCTAGCGAAGAATCCGTCTTTTCATTCCAGGACGAAGCATATACAATTGCGATATCATTTTATCCGGTCTCTTCTGGAAGATGGGATTTTGAAACTTGAAAAGATTAGCGGAGCTCAAAATCCGGCAGACATGTTGACAAAGACGGTGACCACAGACAAACTAAAGTTGTGTTCAACTTCAGTTGGCATGCTAGAGTAACAAGACTAGAAAAGCTGCTGCATTGATCGAGGTGTGAAGACAGATTAAAATCAGTCTTCAAGTGGGAGATTGTTGAAATTCAAAAGCACATGGCGTGGAAATTCAATGCATGGGCGGCTACACAATTCAACAATAATTAGGTTGCCTAATTTTTGTTGAATTTGGGCAAGGGTTAATCACCAAAATTGAGCCATTGTATTTTAGGGTAATTACAAGATTAGTCCCTAAGTTTCAACTATAAATACCCTAGCTCATTTAGCTTCAAAATCATCCCAAAACATTTCTTTCTTCCTATACTAGAGAGCTTTTTTGTGAGTAGTGAGTGTTTTGTAAACACCTGTAAATTTTCTCTCTTAGTAAAAGATCTGCAGCAGCCCGGAGACGTAAGCACAATTGGCTGAACTCCGTTATCAATTTTCGGGTATTATTTTTCCGCTTTTATTTCGCATTCTCACTAATCTGGTTATAGGGAAATTACTTGTACTGGGTTTATTTTCCTAACATCAAGTTGTTGAGAAGCAAGTTGTGTTGAGATTGGTGAAGCTTCTTCACTGCATCCACTTGACCAGTTGGTAATGTAGCTTTATAAACAGTTCCATATCCTCCCGATCGGAGCTAAAATCTTCAGTGGCTTCAATGATGCCGTCATGGAGTACTCTTCCATTAAACCCCAACACAGTGAAAATATCTCCATGCTGTTCCTCCATTGGCTCTGATTTTCTAGTTGGAGTCTTATTGCAAAAAGTAGAGAAAATTCCAGCCAATATAAACAACGAAAGTAGACCACCAAGGAGTGGAAGAACAGCTAATACGACGACGTTGGTCCTTCTTCCATGGCTACGGTTGTCTCGGGAAGGGACAACACAAGGCCTTAGTCCAGTGGCGTTACCACATAAGTCTTTATTGTTCCCTAAGGCATGGAATGAAGCGTCAAGAAATGCCTTAAGGTCTGGAATTGGACCTTCCAATTGATTGAAGGATATATTCACAATTCTCAAACCATGCATCTCATTGAAAGCTTCTGGGATGGAACCATTGAGCATATGTAAGAAAGGTTCAATACTTCCAAGGACTGTAATTTTCCTAACTGTCCTGGGATGCCTCCAATAAGTGAATTCTGACTCAAACCTAGACTTTCAAGAGCAACAAGATTGCTTATTGAGGATGGAATGCCCTCTCCAAGATCATTCATGCTCAAATTCAAGTGGAATACAAGCAGTTTCCAAGTTGATCTGGAATAAATCCACTTAAATTGTTTGATGCCAACTTAAGTTGTTCTAGATTAGAAAGAAGACCAATCTCGTATGGAATTTTTCCTGAAAACTGGTTACCACTTAGCAAAAGATGGGACATCATTTTCAATGCTCCGAGTCCCCTAGGAATCTCACCGGTTAGACAATTCGAAGAGAGATCGAGTTCCTGCAATTGAGTTGCATGCCCCAACTTAAGTGGTATCTTTCCAGTAATGTTATTATTGGAGATTTGCAGGCTTCGTAGATTATGGCATCGCCCCCATTTAGGAGAAAGTTCACCATAAAATCTGTTATTGCTTAAAGCAATAAAAGTTAAATTTGGATAAATACCAATAGCTACTGATATATTTCCAGTCAAGTGGTTTTTTTCAAGCCTAACTCTATACAAGCTTCTGCAATCTCTCAAGCTTGATGGGATATGACCTGTGAGTTCATTATGCATTGCCCCAAAATATACGAGTGATCCCCCACTACAAACATTTTCGAGCAATGGACCTGTGAAATGGTTATGGCCTAATTGCAAATGTTGCAGACGAGTAAGAATGGAGAAAGTTGGAGGAGTTAAGCCAACGAAACTATTATTAGACAACTAAAGTTCAAAGAGATATTTAAGCATGCCTACCTCTTTAGGTATGGACCAATAAAACTTGGTCTTGTGAAGAGAAAGAGTAGACAAGGTTGTCAAGTTTCCAATGGAAGCAGGGATGGAACCAGAGAAATTATTCTCACGCAGCACAAGTTCAGTGAGAGTTTTAAGCTCCCATACCCCTTGAGGTATTGACCCAGAAAACATGTTACGGCTAAGGTCAAGAACTGATAAGCTGGTCAAGTTTGCTATCTCTCGAGGTAATAGCCACAAAGCGTGTTGTTTTGCAGTTCTAGGTGGGTGAGAGATTGAAGCATTGCTATTTCGAATGGGATGTTCCCAGAGAAATTGTTGTATGACAAGTCGAGCAAGACAAGTTTAGAAAGGTTCCCGAGGTGGGAGGTAGGGGTGTTCATTCGGTTAAAACGGTGGTCGACCGAACCGAATTAACCATAACCGAATTAATCAAATTTTTTTTTTCTTTAACCGTTAACCGAACCGAATTTTTTTTCGAATATATTAATCGAACCGAATAAATTTCGGTTAATTCGGTTAATTTCAAATTAACCGAATTTTTTAAAAAAATTTCTAATTTATATAAAAATTAAATATTTTTTAATTCAAAAAAAGTTTATAATTAATTTAAATAATATATAATTATAAAATAAAAATATTAGATAAATTTTTTAATTAATTAATATTGATTTAAGTTTAAAAGTTATTGGATCTTAAATTATTAATTGGGTTTGAAATGGTTTGGGCTTAACCCATATGTTATATATAATATATTTAATATTTTTTAATTAAAAAACAGTTTATAATTAATTTAAATAATATATAATTATAAAATAAAAAATTTATATAATTTTTTAATTAATTAATATTGATTTAAGTTTAAAAATTATTGGATCTTAAATTATTAATTGGGTTTTAAATGATTTGGGTTGAGCCAATATATTATATATAATATATTTAATATTTAAAATTTAATTTCGGTTAATTAACCGAATTAACCATTAACCGAATTCTAAAAATTTTATTAACCATTAACAGACCGAACTAATTCGGTAACCGAACCGAATTAATCAAATTAATTCGGTTCGATCGGTTAATCGAATTAGATCGGTTAACCGAATTAGTTGGATTATTTGAACACCCCTAGTGGGAGGGAATGGAGCCATGGTGTGAGTTGTTTCGAAGCTGAAGAGTGATCAAGTTAGGGAAGGAAAGGAAGTTGAGATTATCAAGTGTACCTCGTAATCTCGAACCATACCCTGCGAGACTTAGATCGGTGATGCTTCCGGTGCTGTCGCAAGTGATCCAGACCCAGTTGCAATGATTGTTTCCGACGCACAAAGAAGAGAGAAAAGTTTGGGTGTGGCTGGGGAGGCTAGCTTTCCATTTTAGAAGAGCTTCAGCTTCAGTAAAGTCCGTGGAGGATGAAGAAGAGAAAGCATGAGAAGTTACAAAGAAGAGGAAGAAGAGTTTGAATGTTATTAAGAAGGAAGCCATGGTTAATATATAAGTTACCATACAAGACTCGGGATTAGTTTTGTCCAAATTACTGTTCACCGTTGTCTTCAATCCATCTGTTCTCTGTTTTCTCTTCAAATAATCTTTAGCATTTTAAGTAGGCAAGTGTGATGTCTCAAGATTTCCTTAATGTTTTGGGGTTCATTTTCATAGCTAGCTCTCAACATTAATTACCCCTTCCATGGTTTAATAAATCAATTTTTATCGCCTTCATTAATTATGTTTTTCTAACTGCCCCAAGGAATACGTCGACACCATTGTCAATGGCTCAACACCCAGAGTCAATGGTCAATGACTCAAGACCATCTATCAATCAACCAATCTCTAACGTCTTCTTGGCGCTAATAATTTGCTTATATGGATAGATGTGTCCAAGAACAAAAATATAATTTAATGTTAGACTGATGAGTTTCTAAAATTTCATAAAAAAATAGATTTATAAAATTTTATGAGCGAAAATAGATGAGTTAAAATTATCTATAGAAGATAAATGAAAATATCTAAAATAAGGGTCCAACTTTGCATATGTCATCGTTTCTTATTAGAATCAATCATAGTAAACATGAAACTTAATCAGTATCTATGATATTAAATCATCTTAAATCATCAAAAATTGAATATTAAATTCATGGAACTGTACCTTAGTCCATTGTTAAAAATCACATAGAATGTTGTGATTTTCCATGAAAATAGGTTTTATTTTTTGTGTAAAAAACTCTTTATTAAAATAAGAGTAATAAAAGTTAATATATATTTTAGGGATTACTATCTATTTATATAAAATGAATATTAAATAATTTTAAAAGTATTTATAATTATTCTTTTCATCAAATTATGACAGTTTAATATCTATGAAACATATAACATAATTAATCACTTAATTGTGTGTCATACTTTATAATAACATCATGCATTATACATATGTACCAACTGTAGACACCCGTTTTATCCGGGTTTTTTAAAACAAAATCAGTCGAACATTCCAGCACCGTCAAGCATTCTGGAAGCCGCCATCGTCATCACCTACATCACCAGTAGCCGAAAATCAAACCCAAAGTCAGCAAAATCAAGCCAGCCATCGAAAATCAAAGTCAAAATAAATCCCGAAAGATATGGGATTTCACCATGCAACAATTATAAAAAGACCATTCGACCGAAAGAAAAAGGGGGCAAGCATCCAAACAAGGAAAAAAATAGAGAGAAGATAACGAGAGATTTACCACGACCGTCGGAGGCTTCAAACATTGTCGGAGAAGTTGAAACATCGAAGGTAAAAATTTAGATCTACTTCGATCTATGGGTTTTTAGAAAGAAATGTCGTCAGATTTGGCTTTAGGGTGGTGAGAGCTTCGATTTGATGTATTTTTATATTTTCCGGCCATCGTGAATAGTGATCGGTAGTGGTGAATAGTGACTGACGGTGATCGGAATAGTGACGACGGTGGCGGCACACAGTGGCCGGCCGTTAGCTAATTTCTCTTCGGTGAGGGAGTTAGAGAGAAGTCATTTAGGCATGTTATGGGATATAAATACCCTCCCCAAAACTACGTCGTTTTGGGAAGGACCTTTGCGTCATTTCAAAAATGGTCAAACTTCGTCCGCAGTTCCTGTAATTTGTAATTTTTACATTTTAGTCACCAAATTTAATTTTCAGCATTTTAATTCGGATTTCGAATTTTATTATGGTTACATTTTAGTTCCTAATTTATGTTTTATTCGAATATGGCCTAGGAATTTATGCATGTTTTATTTTGGTCACTAATGTAAATTATTTTCTTTTATTTTGGTCTTTTAATTTTATAATGATTTCATTTTAATCACTAATTTTGTGTGTTTGGTATTTTGTTTAATTACTAGTGATCCTTTAACATTTCTTCATTTTTAGAATAAAAATTATTGTTATTATTTCCTAATGTTTATATATTTTATTTTATTTTTATTTCTTTTAGAAATTAATATTTTCTTATTTTTATTTTAATATTTTTCTTAATTTTTATTTATTTCTCTTGTGACATTATTTCACTTATTATTATTATTTATCTTAAGAAAAAATTTATTTTTAATTTAATCTTCTAAAATTTTTCTTTTGTTTAGCATTCAATATTTTATTTTACCATCTAATATTTTGTTTGATTTTTAATCTCAATCGATAAAAGGTAAGTAATTCGAATTGAATTTTTAAATTTCAATTTAAATTTTAATTTTCGCAATTAAGACAACCGACATATTAAATGGTACAGAAAGGGCAGTTCAAGGGTGTTAATCCTTCCTTGACTGTAATCGACTCCCGAACCCATTTTAATCGAGTCTTTGTAAAAGCAGACCAGTTTAAAACAATTTTTCTTAAAATTGTTTTTAAAAGACGTATTTAGGTATTCGATCTACCTAACACAAAGGTCGATGACGACTCTTTTTCAATTCTATCTGTAGACACTCATTTTCATCCACATATTTTTTATTTTTTTATATCTATATATATATATTATATAGTTTGCAAACAGTTTTTGAAGATACATATATAATATATAGTTTCTAAAAACATTTTGAAAATGTATATAATATATAGTTTTTAAAACACTTTTGAAAACTATATAATATATAGTTTTTAAAACATTTTAGAAAATATATAATATATAGTTTTTAAAATCATTTTGAAAAACATATATAATATATATTTTTTGAAAACATATTTTAAAAAAACTTATATAATATATAGTTTTTGAAAATACTTTTTAAAACTTATATAATATATAATTTTAAAAAACATTTTTTGAAAATTATATAGTTTTTAAAAAACATTTTTGAAAATTTATATGTAATATAGTTTTTTAAAATGTTTTTAAAAAAAAGTTTATATTATATAGTTTTTTTTAAAAAAATATTTTTATTTTTTATTATTTTTAATTTTTAATTTTTTATTATTTTTTTATTACTTATATATATATATATATTTTCTTTAGGTTTGTATAAAGGGTCCAATGCAACGAGTCCAGACAATCCAAGTGGGCATGACCCAGCCCGTAACCAACATCCAAAGTCTGCTAGGGTTCCCACGCAATGTTCAGTCAACAGCGCCGCACGCAACAGTCATGCCAAACGGCCAGAAGTGTCCGGCCGAGATCCCCGGGACTGAACTATCCCGGGGTACTCGGCAACAACCCACCACGATCCCAAGATCGTTGGAGCCCAAACGGCCAAAACCGAGCTATAAAAGCCTCGGTGAGGCCAACAGGATAGTAGGGAGAGAACATCGGTCAACAAATATGACAAACCCACAGTCAATAGTTCCCGCCGAGAACCATCACCGAAAAATGACCATCACAGAGAAACCACGGAGTGTCAACGACTACAAAATACCAACACAGATAAACATAGTAAGCCAAGCATCAACAGAGAAAAACAATAGCAAGATCGAAACACATCAACCAACGAAAACAGAAAACAACAAACCAAAACCAAACAACCACGCACACAAAAAACATAAAGTTGAAGCATCAACCGACGAAACCACTGGAAAAGTAAAGGGTCGCCGGCGAGGAATGTAAAAAGGCTGAACCTTTCGGGCCAGATCTACTGCGTTCGTGGTAGTTTTAGGCGATTTAGGCTTTGATTTTGCATTTGGGGTGATGATGAGGGTATTCAGTGAGGTTTTAGGGTTGTTCAACCGCCGGTGGTAGCGGTCGGAGCGATTTCCGGTGGAGGCTGGCACGACTGGGTTGTCATCGGAGGGGCGACCGGATTTCGGTCGAGCTAAAGAGAGGGATGAGAGAAATTCTTTCTCTCAAATTTAAAGAGATGAGCGAAATGGCGAGAATGAGGGAGAATGGTTGATTTTTGCTTAAGGGGAGGGTATTTATAGGCTTGGTGAAACGACGTCGTTTTCCCCTTACCATCCGCGTGTTTTCGAGGGGAAAAGGAATAATTCCCTTTTAGTCCTCGTTCCGTTGTAAGCCTTCAGTTTGGTCCAATTTTATCAAATTTAATCTTGAATTCTTTTTTAATTTCACCCCTGTTTTACTATTATTCTAATTCATACATTTTTATGTTTTTTTTGTATTATATATGTTTTATATTATTTTAATATTTTTTCTTTTTGTTTTCTTTTTATTTATTTTTCCTTTTTTTTAAACTAACATTCTTATTGTTTTATTTTTTTATTATTATTTTCTATTTCATTTTCTACTAACTTTTGTTTATCCTTGCCAATTATTTTTATTTTATTCTTATATTCATGTATATATATATATATATTCCTGTTTTACCCTTATTTATTTTTTATTTTACCGTCTAATATTTTTTTGACATTTTCAGCGGTAATTTCAATCGATCAAAAGGTAAGCAATTCGAACCGAATTTTTAAATTTCAATTTAAATTTTTAATTTTCGCAAATAAAGACAACCAACGAATTAATTTGTACCGAAAGGGCGGTTCAAGGGTGTTAATCCTTCCTTGACCGTAACCGACTCCCGAACTCGACACGTTTCTGGTACAACGCAGATCAGTTAAGATGATATCCGATCAACCCATTTGTTCTAAAATAAATGATCGATGGCGACCCCCAATCCATTTAATCCAAGTCAAAGTCCAATTCCGGGTCTAACCGAAAGACGGTCGCGACACTATCCAACTTAATTTCAAACTCCCTAATTTTTCAAAATTAAAGTCGTTGCCGTTTTTAAAATAATATTTAATTGTTTACCCCGAAAAAATGGTTATGACACCAACAATTACAGTTTTTAACCCAACAATCTTACACTTAGGTAGCATATATTTCATGACAAATGAACAACCTTATGAGTTAAAAATTTACTATTATATAATAGATATTTTATAATAATTTCGTCCATCAATTATATCTTTATTGGATTAAAGAAGTTTTTTTCATATAAAATTATTATTAGACCCATCAACGATCATATATATATATATATATATATATAATCAAATGCTTATGAGAAGGTTACATCAACTGACATTCAGAAAATTAAGCTGTTCCATTCATAAAGCAATAACCCCATAAAGCTCATTAAGGAGTAAATCATAAGAAGTACCGAATCCGACAGAAATCATTCACGAAGCAGGCGTCGGTCGAAACAGGAAATACTGAAGCAGTTATTCACAAGCCAGATTAATCTAAACAATTCGTTTCAACACCCAAGAAATCTTCACAATCTACTATTTACAATGAAGAAATACATAAAACAAAATTTGATTCTACAGCATAACTTAGCATTCCCATTAAATATAAAGATATTGCAATCATAATCAACCCAATTAAAAAAAATAGAAATTTCCCCACTTTTCCCCTCACAATCCCACATCAACTAACCCTTGGATTATCACTTCTTTTTTAGGGTTAGTAACATGGGTGTTCTTACGGATCTCGGAAGCGATGGTGGAACGGAGGTGTCGGATTTGGTGACGACGTCGTCTAGGTTATATATATCCATAATAGTCGGGATTGATCGACAAGCTTTTCTGAAGAAATCGAAGACTCGGCCCCTTGCTTCTTCCAAGCTCGCTGAGTTCTAAGGTACTTTCACGCACCTCAATGTGAACGCTATTTCCGTAATCTGAGTTGGAGCTCGACTCGTTCAGCGACTCTGAGTCAGGTGGTGGGAGAGGGGAAAAGGTAATGAAATGAAACTATTTAGCCTATTATCAATGTGAAGACTCCGGGGGCGAAACCGCTGTCGTTTTGTGCAGTAGATTGGTCCATTGATGGACTTATGTTTTCAGTCTAAAACTCTAAACCCGGCCCATACCCAACTCATTCGTTATTTTATTAAATACATATTTTAGGTTTAGAATTAAGTTAGTCGAGTAGTGCGGGTCACATCCATAAGGTGTATCATCTCTGTCTTCTTTTATGTCATTTGTAGTAATTTCCATCACTTCTACTTTTTATACGTTTCTGTCATTGGAATTTATGAAGGCTTAGAACTAGGGTAGCGGAGTAGTGTTGCCTTAGTTTAGGTTTTAACCCATTTGACTTTATTCCTTCTCGTAGCTTGCTATCGTTGACTTCTATGTATCATTCTCCTCATGTTTCCTCTTTTTAAATTTTGTCGGGTCTTACGTTTCTGTCTATATGCAGAGATTTTTACGTTGGGATTTATTTGCATGGATTAATTCCCATTACAGACGCGCATATGAAGACTGCATATGAAGACTGTTCAACTATGTATTTATTTATTTATTTATACATGCATTGCATTTTATCTTTATTTTTAATTTTCTGACTGCCGGAGGTCTTCCACGGAAGTTGCTCTCAACCTAGCGTTGGGGGAAGCCTACTACCCTACCTCCCCCTTATTCTATTGCATATGGGAATATAGTTGTTGTTGTTGTTGTATTAAATACATAGTTTATAAATTTATCTATTTTAAAATAAACTATAAACGTGATGTTTTATTGTTTTCATCACATTTAGTGATTAATGCTACATATTTTATGAAAATTTTAAAAATAGTCATTGATTTTCGTCACTGTATGTTTAGAGTCAAAATTTACCTCCAAAAAAATTAGTTAAAAATCTTTCAATGACGTTTAGATAAAATGGCGACGTCTCAAAATCGTCTCTAATGAAATGGAAGTATCAATGCCGATTTATTATTATGATAAAATGATTTGAATTAGTGACATTCTAAATTTATCACAAATAAGTTTTATTTGTAACAATTTGATTCGGCATATAATGTAAGATATAAAAGATGACATTTTATTCGTGCAAAAAATAAGTTAAACGTGATGAAAGTAATTATTTGTTACAATCTCTTATATTTATTTGAAGATTTTAAAAGACATCATAAGAGTGGTCTCTTAATGTTTGGTAGTAAGAATAAACATTTTGAGAAAAACTTTTAATGATATCTTAGATACGCCACTAATTCAAAATCTTATTAGTGATAAATTTTTAAATTTTTAAAACTTATATCTTTTATATATATATTGAAGACCTTTTTTGTTTAATACAAATAAGATACTCATATAAGTTGACCCCAAAATCAAGATTAAAAGTTATTTTTGGGTTTAAATTTAATGTTTAGTATATTAATTATGAAATTCTGATTTAATTATAAAATATATAAAGTTTCATTGTTAAAAAAAATTAATGATAATGATAATATATCACAACAAGATAATGTAATGTCATCATGAAAAAATTAAAAAATATATCACATCAATAATTTTATTGATTTTAAATGATAAATGATCAAAATAAAATTAAAATATAATGTTATATGTAATTTAAAAAAATAATTAAGATATTAAATACTTAATTTACCCCACATTTGTCGCTTTACACCCCGGAAGGTCGAGAACGTTTGATTTCAACATGAAAATAACCCCCGACGACGTCGTTGCATACGTCAGCATGAAATGTTCTGACGACTGTTGATCCAACGGTTGATAGGGTGCCACGTTTAATTTCCTAAACGATAAAAGCAATAACGTACTTGTTGACTTTGGAAGATTGTAAAGACTTTCTTTTTTGAGTACGTTTCTTTGCTTTGTATTTAGTCAAATTGAAAATAACTGGAAATTTTTTACCACCAAGAATAATCATAAAATTAAATAAATAATCAATTCAATTAAATTAATCGAGTTATCATTCAATTTTTAGTTGATATTAGTTTTCAGTTTTATTATTAAATGATTTTTAAATAAAGTTTATTTAAATAAAATAAAAAATATCTATACCGTTCTATTTCATAATCATTTTGATTTTTTCGAAGCAGTTTGGCAGTCGACATTTTATTTTGAAGTAAAATGTATATTTTGAAGTGATAATTGTTAGTCTACAAATTGTTAATGTTTAAAATCTAAGATTTTTTTACTCTAAAATAAAACGTATGGATGCCAAAATGATTTAAAAATAAAATAAAAATAAAAATGACTATTTAATTAAACGTTAAGAGATTATTATCCTAAAATAAAACGTTAGGACTAAAATATTAAAAAATATGTGCTAAAAAGACTATTTGGTCAAAAGCATGAATTTTTATTTTATACTTTCAATTTAATAGAGGAATAGATTGAGAGGGTATTGAGAGAAGATCACACCTAGGAATTTCAAATTTTTTGAATAGTTTAAAATTTTTATTTATTTTTCTATTATGGTTTAATACGTATAATTAAATTTCTATAAATGTACCTCTTAAATTTCTGATATAAAATTTACACATCTGACATAAAATTATACATCTATTTATAATTTAACATATTCAACTTATTTAAAAATTGAATCATCCTTAAAATTCTTAAATTTATGTTACTATTATATAAAAAAACTATAATCATTATTTTCAATCCATAAAATTTTTTAAAGATAAATTTCTAGAAATTAAGTGATAGGGGTGTTTATTGTTCGGTTAAAATTGAATTAACCAATTGAACTAAAATTTCGGTCTGTTAATCGGTCGATTAATTTTGGGTTCGGCCGGTTAACGGTTAATGTTTTTTTTTTAAATTTTGGTTTTGATTAATTCGGTTCGAAATTGATTAATTCGATTCTAAATTGGTTAATTAACTGAATTAATCAAAATTATTAAAATTTAATTTATTATATATATATTTAGCTTTAGGGATGTTGAACTCTATTTTTACCGAATTAATCAATCAAATTAACCGAATAAATAAAAAATATTAACTATTTAATATATATATATATTTATATATTTTGGTTAACTAATCAATTAATCGAACTTAGTTCAGTCTCGGTTAAATATTTTTAGAAAAAATTTGGTTTCGGTTAACAGTTAATGGAGAAAAATTCAATTAATGAAAATTGAGTAATTCGGTTCAATCGGTTAACCGAATTACCTGTTTAAACACCTCTATTAAGTGAAACTCGAAATGAATAATATATGTCAAAGAAGACCACATAATTAGGCATGTGTTTGATTGACTTTGAGTCACGAGTCAAATTAATTATTTCATAAAATAAAAAAAACACCCAAAAATAATTAAATATTTGAATCTGAAGATATTCACGGGGAGATAACCTAATCTTTTATTTATTTTTCACCCAAACTCAATAATTTATATCATAGATTAAATGAAATAAAATTATTCAATATACAAACTATGTCAATTATTTCATTTAAGTAATCATTTCACCACTAACAATCAGTTAGTCTAGTGGGATGAGACATTAGATCCTTAAGTAAGGTCATAAGTTTGAATCTTGATGTTTACGAGTGGAGCAAATTGAGTTGGATGGATCGTCATAGTCTCTGTAATATAAATCTGAATTAGCCGATTAATAAATTAGATAAAGTGATTATACAATAAATAATCTTTACACCAACTATTGTAGGACAAAAACAACACTAACAATATTTATTAGATTATGTGACACCAACATTATTCATAAATTTCAAAATTCTTATTTAACTTTAATTAATATAAGTTCATATCAAAAAATTTATTCGATCTATAAACAAGTTTATAATCGTATTTAAAATATAAAATATTAAAAAATCATTAAAACGATAAAGTATACAAATGATCTTCCTATCATATGACAATGCTTTGTTAAATATCTGAATATTAAGTTATAAAATGATCCCTAATTAACGAGTGTTGTTTTGTAGAGTCTCTCAACTTTTAAAAGTTATAAAATGGTCATTTGACTATTTATATGTTCTAAACTCGTCATTTTTTATTAAAAATTAGCGATCGTCTGAGCTCAAAGTTAACTTGTAGACTGTATATGATAAAATCATATTTTAATGATGTTTACTGACATTGTCGTTGATTTCAAGCATTGACTCGATGACATAATGTTTCAAGTACTAGCTCGACGACATGATGTAAACATTTATGGGATTAGATTTTATCATATCCCAGTTAACGACAAGTTTAGACATCCGTCAATTTTTTAACATAAAAAGATGAGTTTAGAACATATGAATTGTCAATTTGTAACTTATAAAAGTTAAGAGACTTATAAAAGTTAAGAGACTCGACAAAATAACATCCTTTAATTAGATATCATTTTATAATTTTTAATAATTAAATGATCTAATAAAAAAACATCTTACAATTAGTGATGATTTGTGTACTTTTATCTTTGAAAAAAAAGGAGACAATAAGAAAGTACATAAAATGTGAAAGGCAGGTTTCGTCGACCAATGAATATTACTATATTAGCCACCAAAAAGATAGTAATTTTTTTCCAAGGCAAAACAGCGAAAGTCCAAGTTTTCCTAGTCACAAGAGTCTGCGCACGTGCTTTTATTTAGTTAGTTACAATGTACCAATATACGTCCCTTTCTGTCCTTAATTCTTTACTCTAATTATTTTCATGTGATTGATATTCTTATTTAATAATAGGATTATAATACAAACCAAACTACCTAAATAGTTAAAGGTGCGTTTGGTTCACGGAATGTAAGATTATCAGTGGAAATGTAAGATTACTAGGGAATATAATTACTGAGAATGTTGTATTTTGTGTTTGGTTGGCTTAGCAGGAATGTAAGATTACCGTGTTTGGTTAAAGGAATAAAAGATTATTAGAATGTATATTTGACCAAATTGTCCTTATTATATATTTGTTTTTTAACAAGTTGAAAAATATTTATATATTTTCTTTAAAAAAATTAAATTCATAAAATTTATATAAATTTTTTATAAAATTGAAAATATAAAAATATTTAATGAAAGGGTAAAATTTTATTTTAACCCCTGAACTTCATATAAAATTTTAATTATAGATTTTTTTTTTGTAAATCTAAAATAGTTTAAGGATAAATTTGTAATTTAACCTTCGGAGAATTTTTATTAATCAATGACATAAAAAATGATATTTTAAAAAAATTTAAGGGCATTTTAGTCCAAAACGCCGGGAATCCAACAATACCTAAGAAAATAGAGGTAATGACATTCCCGGTAATATACCCCAAAAAATCCACTATTGGTAATCTTACATTACCGGGAACGAGATTCCCGGGCTAACCAAACGGGGGAATGTGGATTCCATTCCCATGAGAATCCCACATTCCCCCATCCAAACACCCCCTAAGGGATTTGTTTATATTTCTTGAAGTCTCAGATTCGAGCATTGCATGTGCAAGAATATTATCGTTCATTATCAAATAATTGAGAATTTTTAAACAAATACTCCCTTTTATTCACCTCAAATTCATATAAAAAATAATCTGATTGCATGTCAAAATAATAATTTAATAACTAAACTATTTTTATTTAAATATAATAATAATATTTAACTGTAATTTTATTAATAATTTAGGATTAAAATATAAGATTTGTTTTAAAAATTTAGAGTTTGGAATTTAAAGTTTACGATTTTAAGAAAAAAGAAAAAAATAAATTTTAAAAGATGGATTTATCAGATATTTTTTTTAATGTTTATAATATACAATGACTCGATGATATTCTTTTAATAATGATAGTATATATAAAAAAATCGAGTCAAAGACATATGTAGACTAGAGATAAATTTGGTATGTAAATAATCTTCTATTTGTTTTAAAATATTTTCCATTCCTTTGTTTCTTGTAACCTTCCTCTTCCCTTATCAAATAATATATATTTTTCCATATCTTATCTCTTTCCACGAAACCGCCATTGATTACTTGAAAAAGAATCCAAATCCCATGCCCCCTATATAAACCCAAAAACCCTAATTGAAGTTATTTCACGTCTCTTCTCTTCTAACTCCTTTCCCAAAAGGGTACTCAAATCTCTTTTCTTTTTAATTTCATCCATGGATGCACTTCGTCAAGTGAAGAGAACCAAGAAGAACTCCAAGAGGAGCAATTCCAAGAAAGATTTGAAAGTCGTTTATATCTCGAGTCCCATGAAGGTCAAGACGTGTGCCTCGCAATTCCGAGCTTTGGTCCAAGAACTCACCGGTAAAGACTCCGACATCGCCGACCGGTTCATGGACAACTCTAACTACATTGACACCACACCAGAGGATTCTTCCGACACGACGAGGATTACTGCCGAGGGTGATGGTGTTATTGGTCAGCTGCCCTTGCTTGATTCCAACAATGATCAATCAGTGTTTGGTCCATTTGATGATGGAATTATGTCGGAAGGGAGTTTCTTGGGGATGTTTACATCAAATTTGTTTCATGACCAATCGCAGTTTGCTGCTATCAGAAGCTTTGGCTCGGTTTGATTAATTTCAAGCATTTAGTTATATAATTACATGTAATTATTATATAGGCTATGGCCTTTAATTTATATAAATAATAGAGTATTTTTTAAGAAAAGAATTTGCATGAGTGATTATTAAGATTTAGTTCAATTAGTATTGCGAGAATTTTGCATAAATTTTGATCTCTACTCAATAACTCATTTAGTTCTCATAATATGCGTAAGCATAGATTTAGTTACACATATTTGAACCCAAAACTCAACTTTAAGTCTAAATCCAAACCCGAAACTCAACTTTAAATCTGAATCCGAACCCGACACTCAACTTTAAGTCTGAACCCGAAGCTCAACTTCAAATCTGAATCTGAAACCGACACTCAGAACTTTAAATCCGAATCCAAACCCGACACTCAGTCTAAATCCAAATCCAAGTGACAAAGATCAAAAGCATTAAAAATGTAAACACCAATACCAATGTCTTCTAATTTAGAAAAGAGAGAAAACACAAAGCAAGCACGAGTGAGTGTACATCTCTATATTTTTTTTTGATTCATGCAAATGCTTCATTTAAGTTAAAATGCTGATTGAAACTTTGAGGACTTTTCACTTGTTTTGTGCAAGCCACTTACAAAAGCCATTCTCTAAAGCATCTTTCATCCATTCATGCCTGCAACTTTGCAGTGCTTTTGGAATCGTAAGCCAGTTTCTCATCCGAGTGCTCTGCTCCGGCCACGAACTTAGTTCCTCCTTCACTAACAAGGCAAACATCGCAGCTTTACATAACCCTTCTGGACTGAATTCATCTTGATGAGTTTTGCTCTTGAAATGATAAAATCCTATGAATCCTAAATTCCATGAGAAAAGTTAGATCACTTTCAACCTAGAGTAAAGAGGTGAATGCAACAATCTTACACACGATGAAATAATTTGAGCAAATCTCATGGTGTAAAGGCAACCCGAGGCATAATCGAAATCTTATGATGACCGTGTTAAGAAAATTTGAAATTAATGGAAATAGTAGGGATAAAGCAACTAACTTCTTGTACAAATAGATAAGAGTGCCCAAAACTATAACCTATTAGATATTAGTATATCATAGAAATGAATCTGTTCAACTTTTTCACATTTAGAGGATCATATCCAGCACCATGCCTAGATATATATCGAACACGAGTATTGGAAGGAACATAAATGGTGAGAGAAACATCTGTGAGATGCGTTCAAGAGGATAAAGTAATGGCATGTAGAAAATATACCAGATCTGTGGCACTATAAAACATTCCACTTGAACTCGGGTGTATCAGATACGTGTATATGTATGACAAAGGTATACTTGACTATTTTCTTAGTGTTTTCATAATCTTACTCAAAAGTTGATGACAATCTCGACCTATGTTACATTGTTACTTGAACAAGGGTGTGATCATCAGATACGTGTATATGTACGACATCGGTATACTTAACTATGTTCTCTTAGATCTTAGTGTTTGTGTGTGTTAAATTGGGATATTTCAAGAAAAATGAAAGCAACATGTGTTGACAAAATAACGAATAATATTTAGAGATCTATCCTGAAAACATCAAATACATCAAGGGATGAACTAATGTCAGAAAATATGTTATAGCATTTCATAAACTCGAAAGATAACAATATAAAACGCATAAATATAAGTGAGGGAGAAAATTCACCAATAAATCCCCTCGGACCCCAGCTTCTTCAATAGCTTCCCTCACTGCAGCCTCCTCGACTGTTTCATCATTCTCCCAACCTCCCTAGAATCAGAGAGAAAGATATCCATAACAAAATGTTACCCTAAAAGTACTCTCTTCTTCAAAATATAGATAATAAGAAAACATGGTAGCCAAACAGCTATTTTTGACTCCATTTAGGTCAACTATATTTTATATGCAGTTATATTCTTTAATGACAAGAATAATATAATACTATGTTACTGACACTAGCATTATTAATTTTTCTTAGTCTTTCTATGTGTTCTTTAAAAATTCATATCCATACACCCATATCATAATGTATATCGAAGTGAATGTCCAATACAGGTAATTCAAGAAAAAATATTGGCAATGAATCTTAAAATTTTGCTAGAACTAATTTTTTTATTACTCCTAGCTCTAGTTTAATCTCAACGGTCTGAAAAAAAAACATATTAATAGGAAGGTCTTTGTATTGAGTTCCAAAGAAAAAAATAAAAAAGGAAGCTTGTGCAAAAATTCAATGGTGTTCAAGTAAAGAAAAAGAGTTTGCAAGAGAAACCACCCAGTATGTAGACAAGAACACAAAGTAATAAAAAGATATCGTGGGACTTGCATTTCAGACTCTACCATCAAATGAACCTTCAGATTTAAATATATGAATCACAATTGATTATTTAAAGAAATTTCATAGCAAACGTTAGTTATGTTTCTCAAGTGTTGAGTTTCTAATAAAAAATTCAGCCAAGAATAATCACTTAAACTCCCGTCCACGATAATAAGTAATAACAAAATTGTCAAAGACCGGTTAAATCATTCAAACCTTAACTATCCTAAAGGGAACTCTTGCCCGTAGATGGGTCATACTTTTTCATGAGATTGCATGATCTATATCAATAAATTCAAATCAGAATCCTCAGCAATTTCCATGAAACATTTACCTCCTACGTAACTCCAAGATCTTCATTTTCTCTGAAGTACCCATGTTTGACAACTGTTTCAACTTTCAACCACACACTTGGACATGGATATGGGGGTATGATCCTCTAAGAACCCTCCAAATACATGAAAATCTTAGAATAAGATTTGATCATACCCATGTCTGATACATCCGAGGCCGAGTAACATAGTTACCTCAGCAAAATTTTATTCTAAACTTAAAACAACATTTCAATCTAATATAATAGGGAAATGTCATAACTACTTACAACCCAATTAATAGATTACCAAAGTACCTCCTGTTATCCAAGAGACAAGTGCAAAGCGTACTTATTCTAATTTGTTGTATATTGTATGTTACTCCAAACATTTCATTTTTCTTTTCTTTACGTACCAGTGTCCAATGGCTATACAGACATGGACATAAGGATACAAGCCTCAAAAGAACCTCCAAAAACGTTAAAATCCTTAGGAAAATTGAACATATCCATGCTGGACACATTTAGTCCCGTCACTTGCACTGGAGTGAGAGTAACATAGGTATTATCAAATACTACTAAGTAAACATACTATTTTGTTGTAAATGTTAATAAGAAATTTGAATGGTGTACACTAGATTGGTTAGATAAAAAAACTGCAAGAAAAAGAAAAGGAGCTAAAAGTAAAGGCTAATAATGGGTAATACCAAATGCAATCCAATATTAACAGATACTCTGCGACAAACTACAACTGGATGCATGTGTTTTTCGGAAAAAAATGTTTATTTCTATCAACAGTAGTGTATATATGAGCAAAAATAAATGCAACAATTTTCTACCGCAGAATGGAGTTAAGCAGGTCCAGAATGGTAGGAAGCATGGAAAAGAAAGTAAGTGTTACAGTGCATGCCTGAACAAACATGAGTTTGTACCTTTGGAAACAAGAGACCTGGTCCGCTAGTTGAGGTAATCATCAGTACCTCAACCACCTTTCCAAATTTTACATCATCTGTCTCGTTTGAATTTCCATACCTAAATGGAATACATCTGTCAAAAGAGAAGAGCAAATTTAGCACATGAAGCTCAATGGTGAATAGAATTTTCATTAAACTTCAAAATTGAAGTGTTCCCACAAGTTGATGCCGATCTCATTACATTCAGAATGGAACAATTCAATCTCAATCCAAAATAGCAAGCAAAGAGGGAAAAGAAAAAGAAAGATTGAAGACCAAACATTCTTCCAAAAAGGTATGTATAAAAATCCGGTCACATTACCACCAAAGCGGAGAAAAACAAACCGTAAACAGAAAGGGGCTCAATTCAATGACATCTTGAATAGCACATCTCATTAATATTGAAGGATGCCCTGCCTCCACGGTAAATTCTTTTGATTTAGTTCCAACGTTAAAGTCAGCATAACTTCAACTGTCAATCCTAGTTATATAGTTAAGCAACTTGATCTACCGCAAAAAAAGGAATATGTTGGGAAATTTTCTCTTTAAGATCGTTCTTTATTTTCCCTGGTTTTTCTTTCTTTATTTTTTTCCCTTTCCTTTTCTTCTTTCAGAAACCAAAAAGACAATTTAAAGGATAGTATAACTGCTTGACTACTGAGAAACATAGCCATCAACATCAATACCAAAATATCAAACCAATAGCCAATATGCAACACACGAAATTTCCTAGAAGGTCTCACTATCTCTTTTTGTTATATGTCATATCTGCCCAAAGTCACACCCAAGGTCAGGTTGATATGCTAACCGTTCCACCTCATGAATAATTCATGAAATTTCGATATTCCTAAATTAGCTCCAAGAGAAAATATCAGTTCTCAAAAACAACACTTCAACTACCAATTATATTGAAATTCATGAAGATTATCCTAGACCTTTTATTCTGAAAGCTCATATGGCAACATAAGGAAGAAAATTCTACGAATATTTTTCACATCGTAATTAACATGTACCCTTTTATTCTGAAAGCATGTTCTTAATAAGCATCATTCCAACCTTCAAATGCCCCCATACATGATTTAACATGGCAATGCAACCAATACATAGGCAACGATATATATAACAAAAACAAAAGCATACCCATTTGCCAATATCACAGAGATGATTTAAATCATTCAAAGCTTAAAATGCAGCGTTGGCACTCATAAACACAAAAAATAAAACAAACCCACTTTCTAATTGATCAATCAAGATAGATCAATAAATATCTCAAACCCAGTGATTTAATAAAACATTCCAATCACAGAGAATACATCAACATTCAAGAAGATAAAAAATACAAAAAAATAGATTAATCAAAACATATTTTCCACATCTACATTACACATATTAAGCAAAAAAACAACCATAAAAAAACATACCCAGCGACAAGGCGAAACCCAGCCTCGTACCTTTGCTGAAGCCGACCTGTACGGGCCACCAAATCCGACATGATAATTTGAAGAAAAAGGAAAACCCAGTTTCTTTATTTCTTTTAAAATCTCAAATTCTCTTGATTTCAACAAAGGCGATCATGGTTGTTGTGTTTTTTTCCCATTTCTTTGGGAGGGGGTTTCAGGCTTGTACAGGATTACGGTTCATCCATTGCTGCTGGCATTGGATTTGACGGTGATGATGAATGCTACAAAGCATCTTTCAATGGTTGGGATCTTCTTGCCTCTTTTATGTTAAATTTTTGGGGGTTTTTTTGAAATTATAAATCGTAATGAATGCCAAAAGATTTTCATTTTTGGGGAAGAAAAGAAGAAACAGAGGGGAAGCGGTATGAACGGATCGAGCGGTGGAGTGGTCAAAATAAGCATGTGAGCTGAGCTGGTTCATACGTGGCTGCATAGTTACAAATCCACCAACGAATTACTCCTATTTAACCTGGATTTTATAGAGTTTGAATCAATTCAATTAGGATAAACTACACAAATGTTCCCTCAAGTATAAGGCACTATTTTATTAAATCATTTGACTATTAAAAGTTATAAAATGATCCTTAGACTATATAATGTTGCTCTATTAAGTTCTTCTACTATTAAAAAGTTACAAAATGGTCATTAAACTATTCATTATGTTCCAAACTCATCCTTTTATGTTAAATATTAGCAGTTATTTAAGTTGAACGTTAACATGATGACTAAGATATGATGGTTGTTTGAGATTCCGGGTTCAAATTTTATCATATCACATTCAACAAGTTAACGTTCATATTAGAATATCGTCTATTCTGAATGAAAAAATATGATTTTTTTTATCATAATAAATAGTCGAGTGACCATTGTATAACTTTTAATAGTTGAAGGACTCAACAAAGTAACACTCCATAATCGAAGGATATTTTATAGCTTTTAATAGTCAATGGACTTAATAAATCAGTATCATATAGTCGAGAATCATTTGTGTACTTTACCCTTCAATTTAATAGGGCTAAATTTCTTTTAAAAAATCAGAATTAAATGGGATCAATTTTTTAAAGAATAAAATCGAATTATATCAAATTTTAAATTTAAGATAAAAAGTCTGACCCCACCCAGAAAATCACCACTAACTCAATCCAACAAATAATGATAGTAGGCATCTAATTTTAAACTACTTGTTAAAATTGATTATTTGCATGTTGAGTTCTTAGTACAAATTTTTATATTTGTGGTGTTAGATGATATTTTACAGTATGATAGTTTAATTTTTAGATGATATTTTTTTTATAAGTGATGGACTTATAAGACTTAAATTGAGGTGTTGAACTTACAAGGATGGAGCCTAAAAGGTTAGTATAATGTAACTTGTAGATTTTCTGAGAGTAAATTCCTTTTAAGTCCTTGAAATTTAAATACCTTATACAATAATTTTTGTATAATTGCTAAACATTCATTATCCAAAAGAAGCAAAGTCTGCTACATCAAAACACAGCCACCATAGGGCCAAAACAATAGTAAAACCCAACACCTATGCAAAGAAAATGGGGAGATATGAAAAATAAATAATTACCCATCAATCCCCCAATTCCTATAAAATCTATCATTTAACCCTCCCTATTTTATATGAGTGTCAATCAACTTCATCTTAACTTCCTCCTCAATCGCTTTTAACTAAAGCATCAGTCTTGCCAGTCCTCCCAAAGACTCTTAATTCCTCTCCTTCCAAACATGATAAATATATGTACTCCAAGTTAGCTTCAGCAAACCAGAGATGGAACCCTTACCTTCTAGCTTCTCGACCGTCCAAGAGACCTCCTGCCTCGATAACTGGCATAAGGCAAGGATACCACCCCATGCCATCTTCGAGTAACCACACTAAAAAAATAGGTGATATCTCGATTTCAACCCATCCGAGTAGAAACAACAACTTCCATTCACCTCTATTCCCCATCCCAACAATCTGTCCTTTGTCGGCAACCTGTCCAGCAACACAAACCACACAATGATAGTATTCCGAGGAATTTGAGAAGGAAACCATAATCTCATTAAGAAAATAAAATATTTTGTTGGCATTAGATTTCATAACTTAAATGTTAAAATGAAAAACAAATATTATATAAACACTCCTCACTAAGGCATTCATGACCCTATCACTAAAAATTATTTATTTCAAATTTTCTTTCTTTGTCATTCTTTAAGGATAAATCTTCATTTTTTCCCATGAATATAAGGGAGTAATAATAGTTATTTAAAAAGTTAATTATGAGTGGATTAATGACATAAAAAGGATAAACTACATAAATGGTCTCTTGACTATAAGACGTTGTTTTGTTGAGTTTTATGACTATTAAAAGTTACAAAATTGTCCCTATACTATAAGACGTTTCATTGAGTCCCCTGACTATAAAAAATTACAAAATCTGGTTATCCGACTATTCATATGTTCCAAACTTGTCATTTTTCATTAAAAATCGACGTTCATCAGAGCTGAACGTTAAACTATTGATTGAGATATGATAAAATCATATCTTAATAATGTCTATTGATACCATCATTGCTTTCAAAAACTGTTTCAACAGCATAATGTTTCAAGCACTGGTTCGACTACATAATGTAAACGAAGATTCAATCCACAAAATATAACTAAAATGTTTCCAGGATCATATTTTATCAAAGCTTAGTCAACAGGTTAATGTTCATCTTAGATAACCATTAATTTTTTAAATGGAAAATGACAAGTTTAGAATATATATATAGTCAGTTGAATATTTTGTAACTTTTAATAGTCGAATAATACAACAAAGAAGAGCTTATAGTTAAGAGACTTTTTTTATAACTTTTAATGGTAAAGTGACTTAATAAAATAATATCGTATTATTGGTGGACCATTTATATACTTTATAAAAAAACAATGAGATAATAATTTTTATTGGTTAGAATAGTATAACGTTATAGAAAACGTTGATAAAATAATATTCCATTAAAAAGATATTAATGAAAAACACAATAGGACATTTATTTTGTTTTTCTTCTAAAAGAAAAGATGAATTATGTGGAAAGTTCTATAGGAGGCCTTAATATACGGTTAAGAAAAGACACTATTGGTTTTGTTATTTTTTTAATAAAATCGATAAAAAATTACTGCAAACATTATTATTTCTACCAAAAATATTCTTGAGCGATTTACCAAGCTTGATAATATATCCGGTAAAGAACTACTTAATACATTATTTTTTCTACCAGATATATTATCAAACCCGATAAAACACACAATAATAACAAAACCAGTAGAAATAATAAAATTTCAAATAATTTTTTACATGTTTTATTAAAAATAATAATAAAACTAATAACGTCTTTCTTAATCGTATATTAGACTGTCGCACGTGAAACTTCCTTATTTAATTGTAGAAGGGTTGGGAAAGGGAGGTGGGATGATCGATTAGGTGCATCTTACAAAGTACGGTAACGTAGTGAGTGGACCAATCAACGTGAACGAGTCTGTCACCCCATCCTTATCACCGTGCACGAAAGCCTCGCCCCTGATCAGTCTTCATCGCCGACTCTATTCTTTGAACTCGGACGCTTCTTTTACTCACCACTCAGCTGTCGTCCCAACTCAGTCAAACCAACCCTTTTCTTTCCAATTTCCAACCCAATATTCTTCCCTTTTCGAGCATTCGTTACAATTGGATTATTTTACCCAACCTTGTATTAATTCAATCGATTAGATTATTTATTCTCAATTTAATATATTAGTTTATTATTTTAATAATAGTTTCTTCTCTTGTAAATTTGGATGAATATAAGATAATATTTGTTTAAAGATTTTTAATCTTTTGACTTTGAATATTCATAACCCCTCTATACACGATGTTCGAACCTGAAATATCAAAAATTAACAACAAATGTTTTAACCATCGAAATTGTTTAATTCGTGCCGTTTAATAATAATTGCATTAAAAATTAATGATAAATTTGGACAAACATATAATGAATTCATAGTTTGGGGATGCATTTTGACCATTCAAATGTTCCATACTTTTGAACAAATATTCCAAATTCATCCATAAACTACAACTCATCTTATATCGATCTAAATTTTTGGACATTTTAATAGCACCCCTTCAAATCATTCAAAAGATTAAAAATAAAACTAAAACATACAAAAGTTTAGAGATTAATTTAGAATTAAAATTATAATTTATTGATGAAACTAAAATATTTAAAATTTTGGCATTAATTTAGCGAGGATCGTAGTTTAAAGATATATAGTATTAACTCTTTTATTTTTTTGTAATACTTTACATTGCAATCGAAAATACTATAAAAGATGTAATGTTTTAGGATGCGTTCAATTTAATATATATTTTTTATCATATTTATTTTTACTATTTTTAATCTTCAATTAGACATCGTTCTTTAGACTTTGATACTTTCACCTACAGTACCTGATGGAAATATGAAGGAAGAAATTACCCGGAAATTGTGCTTTTAACCAGCGAAGTTGACTTATTTTGAAGTAACATTCCAATTTGATTTTGTTTGCTAATATATACAATACACCGGGCATACAACTGTAAAATTATGAAAACATTGTGAAAAAATAGTTATTTTACTTAAATTAAAAATATTTAATAAATTATGTTCATATTTATAATATTTAATAATTATGTTAATATTTATTGTATTTAACCTTACTGTGAGTGCTTTAAAATACTATTTATATCGATTATATATTTAACTAATCAAAAATATTTTATAAGGGTAAAATACATATTTAGTACCTCAACTATTACTTTTGTTATGTTTTGATCACTCAACTATTTTTCCTTAAAATTATACATAATGTTTAGTTTTGGTTTTATTTTAGTCACTCGTCGTTAAAAAATTAACGATGATGCTAATGTGTCACCATAAGGTAATGACATGCCATCATTTGAAAAACAAAACATTGTCATGTCAGTAGTCTTATTAATTTTTGAATTGTGAATGCTTAAAATGAAACAAAAAATATAACATTAAGTATGACATGGGAGGATTGTTATCCTCATGACCTATAGATAAGAGAATGGCATCGGATAAATTCTAGAAACACCGACAAACCTAAATGTTGTACCACCCCTAAAGGTTGTGGAGCATGACCTAAGCACGTCGGTCATTTTGGACACTACTGCAATATAGGAATAAAATAAATACCACTGAAATATATGTTCATCTTCTCAAGATCCGGTCAATGATGATTTTGAAAGTGATCAATTCAACTAGTGCGATCAATATTAAGAAGTGAATATTCGTAAGTATATCGGTCCAAATAATTGGCAAGTATCACAGTGTTGGGATCTGTTTAGTTTGATTTGACTCGAAATCATGAGAATTCGATATAAATTCGGAGTATTGCAAATTATCGTTTTACCCTGATTGAGTTAATTTACTAAGAATTCTTAGGGAATCAAAATGTCTAAAATACCCGTAATATCCTGAGTGATGGAATCACTCTTGTTATATACGAATCTTAAATAATTTTGATGTAAAGATTCCTGAATATCTTTATGATACACCCGAAATCCTAAATGGTCCTGAAGCATCAATTTTTTGAATGTTTGATTAGGTCTGTTAATGAATGAACCCTTTTAGTAGGGACCTTATTTATGAAAGGCTTAAGGGTCGCTTTGCCCCTATAGTAGAGCCAAATTTTCATATCAATTTAGCCCTCAAAATTGTTTAATTATATTATACCCTACCCCTAACTTAAAACCCTATTATAAACACTAAGTTAGTATTTAGATTTAAGGTTTATAGTTATAGGTTATGTGGTTATGGTTTAGGGTTTAGGGTTTTAAGTTAGGGTATGGTATAGAATGATGTAATTGAGTAACTTCGAGGGCTAAATTGATGTGAAAATACGATATAGGCGAAAGTGATAAATTGGGTCTATTACAGGGGTAAAAGTTATCCTTTTGCCTTTATGAAATTAACCAATTTTCAAAAGTTCCATGTTTTCCCTTCCTGATAACTATCAAGTGCCTCTGAAAAATAACTAATCTTCTAGTGTGTTCATTGTGAGCTATATAATTGTCTTATCTGCTGTAAAATATGATTTGTTATCTTATTTGAGTTATGAATATTTTATCTGATCGAAATTATGATTTCATTATTTACCTTTTATAAGCCATGTTTACCTGATATATGCTACATGGTTACCTATTTTCACTGAAAAAAATAAATATGCTTGATTTATGGATCATGGAACTATTATTTACTATCTGAATTATTTTATTGGGATACTGTATGGGTATGAGAGTTCAGTTATGGAGGTTTAACTCTGATTAAGCTGATAATTTCTTACAGACCTAAGGTGACCATTGGGTAGGCTCTTAAGCCCCAAGGTACTCCCATAGGTTGACTCCTATACTCATTGGGTATAGAGTAAGTCCTTATGGATGTAGTTCAGGGGGACTGCATTATGGTGTACGGGTAGAGGGCAGTTATGTGATTTAAATAAACTTTATTGTCACTTTTATGATATTCTACTAGATCACGATTCTGATATATAGTTTAGTACTCAATTTGATTTTTATTGTGTTACTGTCTGAGTAGGATTCTTAAGTCTATGTAGTTTCAACTCTGATTAAGTTGGTAATTCCTTATGAACCTAAGGAGGCCCTTGGGTAAGCCCACATACCCCAAGATACTCTCTTAGGTTGGCACTTACGCACAATGGGCCTAGGGTAAGTCCTTATGGATGCAATTAAGGGGAACTACATATTGGTGTTCGGTTGGAGGGTATTACAATGATTTTAAAAAACAAAAAAGGTAACTTTTGCCCTTTAGTAGACTCAATTTATCACTTTCACTCTTATTGTGTTTTTACATCAATTTAGCCCTCAAAGTTGCTCAATTGCATCATTCTATGCCCTATCCTAACTTAAAACTCTAAATTATAAACCATAAACCCTCAATCATAACCTTATAACCTTTAAACCATAAAGTCTAAACCATAAACCATAACTTAGGGTTTATAATTAAGGATTTTAAGTCAAGGGTGGGATATAAAATGATGCAATTGAGTAACTTCAAGGGTTAAATTGATGCGAAAACACGATAGGGGCGAAAGTGATAAATTGGGTCTACTATAGGGGCAAAAGTGACCTTTAAGCCTTTTAAAAATCTGTTTTACTAAAATAATCTATTGCTAGTGTTTTAAAACTATGTTTACATTTATTTATGGTTTCGTGGGAACACACTAGACACCCATTTTCGATCTCTTCAATTTGTCTCTCTGAATGTTTTCTATAGATTATAGGTTTCCTATCTATTACCTAAAGAATTAATTAAATAAATTCTTACTCATCACGAAAACCTGTAGATGCTTGAATCAATAAGAAAGTTTTATGCTTTGCCATATATCTACTTGTCCTTTAGCATCATTTGATAGTTCCGCATAGCTCACTATATTACTTACCATTTCAGGTTAAAAGAATTGATCATGTGCAGTATATTCGAGATTTCATCTGATGGCCACTCCTGATTTGATTTGCAAAGCGTGGCGTGTTAAGTGGTGAGATGCGGTTTTGCTTCCTTTTGGGAATTGAGTGTTAAGATGTTGCTGGGAAAGGGTTTCTTGTGACATCTGAGTTTGTTGTGGTGTATAGTGTGCTTTTTTAGACTTAGCTCACGTTCTTGTGATTCGATCATCGTGAATTTTTTTTTCTATTTAAGTTTAGGGATAGTTTTTTTAATGAGGTTCATAATCATGTCTTGTTTTGTATTTATCTTTTATTTCAATACAAAACATCATCTTTAAAAAAAATAATTAAATGACTAAAACTAAACAAAAGTGATAGTTGATACCCTAAACATGTAGCTTATCCTTTAAATAATTAGATGAAAGTATGATATAATTTAAGTATTTATTTATGAAATAAACTAATAAAAATAATATTTTTTTTGTGGACGAATGAATGTGGGTAGCTCCCATGTGGGAAGTGAGTTTTAAAAATTAAAATATATAGTGAAGGTGGGGGGAACAAAAGAAATAATAAAATGATAGAATGGAATTGGACACATGATAATGGTGGCTAAATGAAGTGTGCAGAGCCGTTTTGGACTGTTAAATTGACTAGGGAAATGCATGGAGGCTAAATACTTTGAATTATACCCTCATGTGTATTAGGTTCATCCAATTTTGTCATTCGTAAGAAGAAACTATTGGGAATTTCCTCATTTTCATTGTGTTCTTCCCTTTCTCACCTTCTCCCTAATTTTCCCATTTTCTATTCAACTTTGGTCGGTTTTTATATTTTTTTAATTAAATTCGGTGTACAAAGTTGATACTTGATTATTAAAATTAAATTTTATTACATCACATAAAAAGATCTATCTATTTCGTGTTTACTTTTTTAATCTGATTTTGATGATTATTTTATATATAATTTGTGAAAAATACTTGTAAAATAAATTAATAATAGTCTAATGAATTAATATTATTGATGATTATAAGATTTATATATGATATATTTCGATTTGACTCAATTCTTTAAGATCAAGTTTTTTTTAAAATAAATTTGATTCAAATTGAATTGAGGTTTTTTTAAAGATAAATTTGATCGGATTTGAGTTTAGAGTAAAAAATTTCTAACGCAATCTAAGATAATAAGATAATAGTATAATTACATCTTATATATATTTAGAGATAATTATAATAATATCTTTATACATATTTTACAAATAAATTTTTATTTTACATAATAAAAAAAGGAGTATCATAAATATTTATGTTAAAAGTGTGTGCAGATTTTTTTTACACGAACTAATTTATTAGTGGTTAAAGGAATCGTTGTTTCTAGAGATCACAAGTTTGAGCTTCAACGACTGCAAGGGTGATTGGATGTTTATTGTGAAATGACTGAAAGTATTTAAAACATATATTACTTTGTAATCACTACCTTAATAAAAAATGTATATATTTTCACCCAAAAAATTGAGTCCGGTAGAACCTCCCTAAACTTAGGTTGGATTGGGTGACAGATGAGGATGGAATACTTAAGTCGGGTTTGGGTCAATCAAAAGTTCGACTCCACCTGACCTATACTCATTTCTAAATAAAATGTTAAGTTTCTTAGATAATATCTAAAATTTAAATTTTAATATAGTGAATGAAGTAAATTGAATTAGAATTATTACTCTTATAACAACCTATATAATATTAAACTTAAATTAAGTAGTAATTTTTATTTTTTCATGAATATAGAATAAATACAATATAATATATGTTTAAAGACTTTTAACCATTTGACAATAAAGACTAATATCTCTAATATATGCGATACTCAAACTCGAAATCTCAAAGAATAATAATAAATCCCTTAATAATTAAAACCATTTGATTAGTAAAAAAATAAATAAACTAATAAATTAAATGTAGATAAAAAGTTGGATGAAATACATGGAACCTTCCACCATCATTCTGTCTGGTACGCAACATGACTTGTACCAGATTTCATAGTCCAAGAAGCCGACATCATCAAACTCTCTATCAACGGTTCAGATTCAACGCAGCCATCGAACAATTTCACATTTATATATATATTATACATACCCATGTAATGCATTGCTCACCCATTCTCACTTCAAATTTCTCTCAAACGATTCGTAATTTCATCATTCTCTCAAAAACTCCAATCCCCAAATCATTTCATGTCCTAAATTTATAAGTTTTTGAACGAATTTCGTCGCTGAAAGTGTTCGCTTCGTCGCCTTTCCCGGCGAGATATGATCAGAGTGTTGACGACGATTACGAGATCCGAAGAAAAAAGGGATTGTACGATGGCGAGGTATTTCGGGGCTTCTTTTGGCTTTGGTATCAGGGGGTTACTGTTTCTGGCGGCGTTGGCGACGTCTATGGTGGTTCTTCCGTTGATGTTACCCCCATTACCGCCTCCGCCATTGGTGCTTATGTTCTTTCCCCTTGGGATCATGGTGGCTCTCATGTTCTTGGCGTTTTCGCCGGCGGAGGTTGTCGGCAACGCGGTTTCTCATACTGTATGAATGCCGGTGTTAAAACGAGTCTTTCATAGGAAAGTGATCGGCAAAAGCGCCGGCGGCTTTGCCAATTATAAAAATCAAGGAGTTGTTGATTATTTTTGTATTACATTAGTTTGTTACATACGAAGTATACATTAATTTGTTGTGAAAATAATATTAACTGTGAATATTCAATTCATTTTATTGCAATTTTTTTTATTTTCTAAATTTCTTTCTCATTTTATTGTAACTACATTTAACATATTAACTTAATATAATTAATATATTAAATAAATTTTAAACTAATATAATTAATATATATAACGATATATTCTATGGATGTATGTTTCTATAATTCATTATTCATATTTTTATTTAATTAAAAATTAAATTAAAAAAAACTATAAACTTAAGAGATAAAATTATTAAAAATAATAACATTTTCATAAAAATGTAATCTTATTTAACAAATATGAGATAATATATAAATATCTTTCATATTTTTAAATAATATCAATTATTATAAATCTTGTATTATTGCCACTAGATAATAATTAGGTGTAACCCCCAGACCGATGCGGGTAGCCCGATCCGATCCGGGAAGTCATATTAGGGCCACCGGAGCGACCCACTGTAAAAATAGCGAAAATTTAAAACTTTTTATCAGAACATGTAAACTTATAAAATCATTTATCACTATTTAAAAATAAAACAGATTTCCAAACTTGTATATAAATCAAAATACAATTACATGCCCCCTAATCACAAGTACCATACTCTGCAACCATGCCGGAAGAACTCCCTTACTGAAGTCGATAGATGCACTGGTACAATTGTTTTGAACCTGAAAAGGTGAGTAATAAAGTGAGCTTCGAAAAGCTCAGTAATACAGAACTACCAGATGATGCTGATGAACGTGCAGATACATATAAATATATATTTCCTTATTGTTTCCGAACATTTACAGATTTTTATACTGAGCAGAGATCATACTGATATTTCAGGTGGTAACGGACAATGAGCTTTCAGTTCAGAGAAATATTTAGGATGACTGAGTTCAGGAGATCAGAATAGGTTTTCTAGTGTGTTCCCAAAAACCATGTAACTTTTCAGATCTTTTTTAAAACATATATATATATATATATACATATACCCCCATCCCAACACAACATAATGTGTAGGTTCCCCAGAACCATACACCCAACCCAACACAACATATAAGGCCCTGAGCACAAAGCCGAGGAACCTGCGAAAATTCTTCCTTCAACAATACCCCCCAATTAAAACATTTTTTCGTCATTAAACGGAGATATCAGAAATCAAAACAGAATTCAGAACAGATATTAGAACATAATCCATATCAGAAATCAGAACAGAATTCAGGTCATGTATCAGAACAGAATTCAAGTCGAAAATCAGATAAAATAATTATATGATTAGGGAACACACCAGAGTTTACAATTATTATTCGGAGGTACTGGATAATCTTATCGGGCAGAGAAACACAAATATTCAGTTTACCAATAGAATGCCGAAAATTAGAATCACTATTAGAAGAGTTTGTTAACTGACAAAATCATCGGTTATTCAGGATATGATTCATCGGGATCATCTTATTCGTACACTTTTATGAAGCTCTACGAAATTTGAAGGTATTCAGAATCTTTACAATCTATGACGATTAATCCGATTATCGAACAATTCCAGATGAATAGCTTCTAGAACCAATACTTACCAACTTGTCAATTCATTAACCTTTCAGGGTATTTACTCTTTAATACCAAATATTCTTATCCACAAATCATCATCTGAGTCATCACTAAATAGATCTTAAGGAGACAAGCAAATATTCTAATGGTCTTTATTTTATTTCCATGTTTCAACTATACCATGAAATGCTGACGTACTTGACTTGTGGTTCATAATCCATAGGGATGATACATCATATAAGTTCATCCGAGATTCCAAACTTATTCCAATCTCTTACTTAATCCTCAGTCATTGAGTTACTTAGTTCATTTAACATTCAAGTCCAATCCAGTTACTTCAGGATTTTCCATAATAATTTAAACGTTCCTGAATTTCAGATACATGTTATACTTTCATTCCATTCAATTTGGTCTTTGTGGTTGATTTGTCGAACAAACGTCCAATTCTTAGTACTGAATACGATCTAGATCTTAGCTGAACTGAATACTTCCAAAATTTGTCATCGAGCCAAACTTGAGAAGACGAACACATATTCCAGTAATATCTATGTCATCCAGGTATTGCATAGCTTTAGAGTTGATCTACTCACTTAAATTATTTTTCATTACCTTTAAAGGTAGTCCAATACCTATGCTTACTTGGATTCCTTAATTAATCCAAGTCATTTACTAAATTTAGGCTATAAGGGTATTTTGGTAATTTTGATGTTTAGTTTTATTCCATTCATTTCAGAGCTCGAGGATATTCAATCATTCTTGAGCTTGGTGATATTCTTGGGTCATTTCCATTACAGGGGTATTTTGGTCATTTTATAAATATACAATATTTCAATCTTTTCCTTCCATCCGATCTTATTATTTAATTCAATCTTATCATTTACTTCAGTCCTTTCGAACAATTCTAACAGCAGAATACCCCGATAAATTACTCTTCAAGTATTTACTCATTATTCGAATATTTTCAGGTCAAGTGTATTCTCAGACTTTACAAACGGAATATCAGGAATTTTCCTGCACTAAGTCGGGATCTTAACAATTAAATTCGTACTTAATCGAGTTAAGTACGAATCCTCTAAGTATTTTCTCATTCAAAGTCATCTCAGACTATTCTACCTCTTAAGGGCATTTCCGTAATTTCTTAACCAGATAAGTTCGATATTAGCTCTTAACGAAAATAATATAATTTAGAGATCCTATGATTAATTACTTTTTTGAACACTCTCTGATCTTGAAATAATTCCCTTAACACACTTCTAGTATCTTGCATAAACCCTCTTGGGGTTAAAAACCATAATTTCTAAGTATAACTATCATTTCTTATGCACATCAATATTTTTATCGTATCAATATGTCTTTTCAGATTTATTAATCCACTTCCAGGGACAATTCTTATCATTTTCCAATATAAGGGTAATTTCGTATTTTTACCATACCGAAGTATTCTCATAATTTTCCATCCAAGTACCTTTAACATTTAACCTTTGATGATATAAAATATAATTTACAAATCCATGTCTGATTTCTTTATCACTATTCACAAACTTGTAATTTAATTCTAACAATCTTTTAATCTCTTATATTAGTCATTCGATCCGTATTCAGTTACAGAATTTCTACCACATTCATATCGAGTGAATAAATTATTCAACTCCACAAAAGTGACCAACATTATCTTATTCATGCATTTACCAATATCAACATGTTCCATAAAGCATAAAGAGGTAGTAAAGTATTACCTCGATTTCCGTGCAATACTGATCGACCATAAAATTCCATTCGAATGCCTTTGATCTTCAATTCAACTTCCAATAATCCCTCAGATACATATCAACATAAATTATATCAGAAACGGAGCTTAATTACAATAAACGGATCGAATCGAGTTATAAATCAGTGAAAGATGGCTTACCGGGTTCGAATTTGGTGAAACGAACTTCGGATTCGGATTCAGGACGTCGAAAGCATAAAATGTGACTTTTCAAAAATTTGGAATTTTCGGTCAAAATCAAAGTCAACGGGTTTGACTACGAATTTAGAGGCCTTCGGGTCCGAATTTCGAGAAACGGACTGCGGAATCGGATTTGGAACGTCGAAAAATGTCAGGATAAGTATACTCGGTAAAAAAAAAGGTCGTTTAATGCTCGGTCAAAGCCAGTCAAAGTTTTGGTCAACAGTGGTCAACACATGACAACAGTCAAAGGGTCAACGGTCAACGGGTCGGGTCAACGGGTCGGGTCGGGTTGTGACCGGTCAAATCGGTCACTTTTTCCTTCCCTACGCGCAGTGGCGGCGCGTGGGGGCGTGTGAACAGTGCTAAAATCCCGAAAAAATTTCTAAAAATTATTTTGAGCGATTTCGAGATACTTACAAAGCTCGGTTCACAATTTTGAACGGCGGAGAACTCGATTTCAACAAATCGAAAACTTTGACCGCTTCACCTCCTCACGCGCCGCCGTCGACGGAGACCATGGATTACACCGGAAAACTCGTAACGATGCAACGAACACGATGGTGCGGGAGGTGTCGTAAACGGATGACCCGATCGTCGTGAATCGATGAAAAACCAACTAAAACCGAGTTATTACCAACGATACTTCCGACTGAAATTCACGACGAACGGCGATGATTCACGATAAAAGGTTTGAGTGGTTTTGTTCCTCGATTGACAACGAACACGATGGTGGTTTCGGCTCGTCGTTTGGAGGTCGGACGGCGAGTAGATCGGAGTTGGAAGTTGGGTTGTTGGAGAGGAAAAACTGGAAAATTTTATGTTTCTGCGCACGGTGGAGAGTTTATAATTCTCTCCTATAGGAAATTGGCTAAACCAAGAGTTTAGTCACTGAACTTTCTGTACTTTATAAAACGGTCTGCCAACTTTATAAATTTACAATTTAATCCCCTGTTTCTTTTAAAATACTAAATTAAATCCACCACTTTATAATTTCTTAATTTTAGCCCCTAAATTGGGGTGTTACATTAGGAGTGTCCAAAATCGGGTACCCGGGCTGATCAAGTAACAAAAAATTGGCCCATCATCTGACCTGTAATATCAGGGTACCCTCAAGTCGGATACATGTTGCTTCGAGTAATAGGGTATCCGATTCTGTTAAAATACGAACTTAATAAATTTACTATATATAACATGTAGAAAATCATATCAGACATGTTAAATGTATTAAAGAATGAAAAATATGGGCAACGATTATCAATTTAAGAACAGAAGGAAAATATTGGCAAACAATATGGTTATATTCCACCGTAAGAGTAATCAAAGTCGGGGTTTTTATAAAATCAACAATCTGCAGATTCTGTGAAAAAATTAACAAATGTAACAAGAAAGAAGACAATGAATAAATACATATCAATGAAGATAAACAATAAATTAAACTTGAAGTTATTATCATCCATGAATCAACATCTTTCATGAAGTAAGCATGGTACCGCTGATTAGGGTTTCAAAATGCGGTCCAAAAACGTGATGGTGCCCTCAAAATAGCGGTAGCACCGCCATCCGAATTATCCGCTACACCCGTAATAACGTCTGCGACAGCCACAGTCACGGTAAACACGAAATGACCGAAAACACGACCGCGATCACGGTTTGAAACCCTTCCGCTGATAATATCATAAAGAAGATACTATTTTAACTGTATCCAATCTAAGTTGTTATGTATTTTGATAATACTTTTAGTCGCGTTAATTTCTATCGTTTTTTAACCTTAAATAATTAAGATGTACAGCAGAACTACCGAAACAAAATTCACACAATTCATTACTTACTTTTCAACCCTGCAAAATAGCAGCCATACTAAAGCCAAAAAGTCAAACAAAAGGGTTGAAAATAATTCAACCTTAATTTTGCATACTTTAATACCCCATTCCATAAGATTAAAAGTTGATCTTCAACTACAATGATTTTAAAAGTCAATTTAATATCACGTAATATAGTATTACTATTAATTTAATCGAACAATTAAAATATATTAAGAGCTACGAAAAAAAATTGTGAAAGCAAGTACGAAATGATGACAATGAACGTAAAATTGTTTAGGTGATTTAAACTCATGAACTAATGTTAGTGGTTAAAGAGATTGTATTTTCTCTAGAGGTAATGAATCGAGCAATGTTTACATGATGTATGTGAATCTATTGTCAATTATTCGAGTAACCTCAGTGGCTATTAATAGGTTCACATGCAAAATAGATATAATTGTTAAATATTGTATTATAGATCACATGAGTTCATTAAAGGTCATGTCAAAAGGTTGTAACTGTTCAAAGGACACGTAATTCCAGATAATTTCGAAGAACACAAGAAAATATAAAGCTTTAGAGAAGATTTATAGGCTTCAAGGAACTCTGGAGAATATAAAACTTCTACGGTTACGAAGAACTTTGAAAGCCTCAATACTTGATAAGTGAAGGAATGACAATGAGAAGCGACTTCTGTTAGAGATCCGAACGAGATACAACTAGATTAATTATTGAACTAGTAAATTTTTATTATTTATGCTCATTTTCATTTAAATTTCTAAAACATTAATTTTACGTTAAAGACCAAACCATACCACCGAATTAAATGTACATGTTTGTTGATTACTATTTTTGCAAATAAAGATTAATTTCAATGTTTAAACATAGAATATTTATGGAACTTACAAATCCTGCCTATTGAACCAAGTAACTTACAGTTTAAGTCCAACATTGTTGTTTTGATAAAAGCAATTTGAAAAATGCATATTGAAATATGCGGTTACAAATTCTACAACCATTACCTGAGTGATACATATGTTTGTGCTTTGGAACTACATGTGGATCAAATCGGAGGCACCAGAAAATACATATTAACACCTTCAAGCAAAATCCGGTACATCGGTTCCATTTTGCAGTAAATAATCAGCCTTCTTCTCCTCCTCGCATCTCGTTGTCTAGTATATCACGCATCATTTGTATCGGATAAGGCCTTCGGTCCGGATTGCCTCTTTGTTTGGATCGGGCTGATGAAGAACAAAGTAGGCAACCCTCTAACCTGGTACAACAAAATTTCCAGTTCCATTCACTTTCCACTATACTAAACTGACCAGAAGATTTCTAGTGAAACTGGCATAAAATGGAAAGCAGCTACTTTAAACTGACATGACATGAGTACTTCGAAGAAAAACAAAATGTCTGAGCAACATAAGTAGATAAACAGCAGAAAGGAGAGAACTCGAGGAATAAATACTACTCAAATTACCTGCATGTTTTGCGCGAATTCTACTCGTCATCGGTATCAACTTTGACAATAATTGCTTTTTTCTCATACTCCACTGCTAGCTGTGATTATAAGAAAAGTAAGTTAATCTCCAAACTGGATCAAACAAATCAAGCTGGTCCTAAATGTCAACGCGTAGAAACTTCGGTGGGTTGACGAAAATACAAAATCTGGTGGATTCCCAAAACATTTTATAGCTAAGCAACCAAATACGTAAAGCAAACCCCAGTTAGTTTGAGAAGAAATGGGGGAAATTGTTACTTAAGTTCTGCATGGCGATTCACATAACATAGTTCAGGGCAGTTTTAACGTCACTTCACCGGAAATCGGCATCCCGAAATATTTGGAAAATATAGAAGCTATCTTTCAAAACTGTGTTCAAATTGTGAATTGCAAGAAAGCATCTTACTAGAGCATTAGATGCAAAACTGCATAATTTTCCGATGCCATTTCGAAGGACCTAAATGATAAACCCGAAAATGGTTGCGGAAAACTCATGATATCATACAATACTCATCCTATTTTACGAAACTACTTCGATAACATAGAGTGAAACTATATATCTAAAATTTTTCTGGTACGGGCTTGCTTTCCACCGGCAGTGTATTTTTTCAGTTTTCAGCTATGGTCTAGTGCAAGGGATTATTTCCAGTTGCCTTAAGATTCATCAAAAGAAAATCTATTATTCAATCTAAAATATAATTCCCGACATATAACTTGTACTATAAATTTAATCTATTTTGGCAAGTTCTGCAGCCAGACAAGATCTTGGCTGAAATCTCGAATTCACGGTTTCATCTTCTACTTTATCGCATCAGTATGATTGCATTTGGCTTATCTCGGTAAATTTTTATTGGAAAATTGTAAAACTAGGATCAAGAACTTCGGATTTTAAGGTAAGCATTGGTGAAATTGAAGATAAGGTACATGACACACTGGTACTTATTCTTCAGATGGCAACTGATGCTATCGGTTTGATTACCCGCGAACTTAACAAAAGTTCTAGTATAGTCAGAAGATTCTGTTTAGAATGGTGTTAAATGCTTCGGGCTTATATATTCATGATGGTTGATGATGGACTTATGTTAATCAGGCTCGGATGTTAATATAAGATAGAGGTAGTATCAAACAAAAGTTAGTTCTGAACATGTATTCGAAGGTTCTTTGGAGAGTTATATCCCTACACACGTCTGAAAATGTGCCGAACATGAATATTTCAAGAAATCAAAGAATTGAGGAAACATAGGGATAGGTTAACTCCTTTATGAATCCTAATCTTGAGGAGAAGAGAAAATGAATGTGAACTCAATCGTGTATCTATGTGTGTCCGTGTGTGTGTGTTTGCATTCTCCAAGGTCACACACAGGAAATAAGTTCAAAACCGAAAGAATCTCAACTCAACCAACTAAATCAAAACATTAAAGTTATCAATTGAACAACAAAGCAGAAATCCAGTATACAAAGCTTACCATTTCAAGTTCTTGAGCCATTAAAATACAAGGACCACACCATGTTGCGTAGAAATCAATAATTATGGGAACCGTTCTCTCCCCTCTTACTAGCTCCTCGATTTCTTGAGCTGACATCTTTTTCTGCTCACCCGAAATTCCAATATCAACTCACCAAATTTCAAAATTTCATAAAACAACATTACCATATGAAGGGAAAAAAGAAAAGCATGGATGCTGAAACATTTGCCTTCGTAAATGTTGGTCACATACATAATCCTTCCATACAACTCCATGTCCCTCTACCATAATATTTTTCTAATTATTTATAATTTAGCATATGCTAAAGACAACTTTTCTATTCATAATCCCTTTGCAAAATAGACGGCTAAGATTACTGGTAGTAAATGAGAAGATATTCACTAAAAAAGCAAGTAGATAATCTCAACTGTTTTCACACGTCCAATGATCTTAAATTACTAAAAACTTTTGTAAAACTAAAAGTTTTACACTGTAAGTATATCTTAACCCCTTATACATATATAACCATGTGCTCCAACGCCAACTTCCATTTTTTGACATCCCTATAAGCAATCTAAAGAAGCACAATAACTATTAATACTCTTCAAATTTCTTTCTTTTTACCCCTCAAAATTTCATCAATTCAACAGAGGAAAGCTACTAATTGAATTAATGCACATACTCCCTTATTTGTATGGGAAGATCAATGGGAAACGAAAACAAAGAAAAGAGCATAAAATTCACGTCAACAGTCATCAACTCCACTCAAATTTTCCAGAAATGGTTAACCTAAAGAGATAAAATAAAATTCATAAAACCACATGATTTATCTTCCTTTCCCCCCGATTTTTACAGCAACCCAATAGGGTAAATGGCGAAACAAAACAAACCCAGAAATCAAAATAAAAAAATAAAAGAAAGAAGGATAATTACCACGAGATAATCTTCCCTGACATATTTGCCAAGTGGGGGTTTGCAAAGCAGCTTTCTGGGTTGTGTTGAAAGTGAGAAAGGCGTAGCCTTTGTTGTGGAGAAGAATAGTGAGTTCTGGGAATGGGGTTTTGATGAAGAAAAAACGGGTGAAAGGGAAGGAATTGGGCGAGGAAGTGTGCGGGTATGGAGGAGAGCCATTTTTGTGAAGAAGAAAAGAGAGGTTTAAGGCTTGAAGAAGTGGCAGTCTGGGTTTAAGTGAGCAAAACTTTTTGTAGATATTTCAGCGGATGTGTTTGGCTCCTTGAATAAGATTAGCGTTGAACCCCAACCAGAATGGAATGGTAAAAAAAAGACGTTCAAAAAGCGGTTCAGTACGATACGGCTATATACAAATTTCATTGACTTCATTTTATATACTAATTTTGAATTTTTTTTAACTCATCCATCCAATCTTTTAAAGATTTTGAATTTAAACAACTATATTATAGAGTTTACCAGTAAATAATTAATAAAAATTATAAATAAAAATTATTTTATAATTATGTATAACAGATTCAATTTTTTATGCAAATAAAAACAATTACTTTTACTGAAAAATTATAAAAAAATTTATAATTATAAATACAAATTAAACATATAGTTAGAATATATTTTTTATAATTATTGACATAAGAAACTAGTCACTTGAGATTATATAAGAAAAACTTTAAAAACACTTCGAAAAAGCTCGAGAAAAAGATAAATATGAACAAATTTGATTTCAGCAACAAACGAATCACAACAAATAATCAAACTACTGAAAGGCCATTGAGAATTGCAAATTAGAGTTGAGCATCATAAGAAAATTATCTTCGAACACGAACCAATAGGCCTGTAAACGAACCGAACGTTCAACCAATCTTTCGGTGGAAAGTTTGTTTATCTTCGGTTATTTATTAAACAAAAGAATATGAATAATATTTTATGTTCGTTTAATTAAATGAACGGACACGAACAAAAGGTTTGTTCGTCATTTACGTTCGTGACCGTTCGGTAATCCATTCGTTTATGTTTGTTCATTTATGTTCTCTAGACCCGTTTGAAATATTAAGACTTAGTAAATTTTAACCTTAAACTCTTAAAACCAAATAAAAAAATTACTCAAATCAATTAAAGAAAATATAAATCCTAAAATTATTTGGAAAGAAAAAAAAAATCTTTTCAAATATAAACCTAATTAATTATTGTTTGTTTGTTTACATTCGTTTGTGTTCTTTTATCATTTTAACGAACATATATGAACAAACATGAATAATCTAAATTTCTTAATGAACGAGTACGAACAACAAATTTAGTTCGTTTAATTGTTCGTGTTTGTTTGTTATTTCAATTAAAATTAAACGAACGAACATAAATACCCTTGTTCGTGTTCGTTATGTTCATGTTCACTCGGTTCGCTTACAGTCATACGAACCAAGTATCTAAATCTAATATAAGAGTCTAAAGCAGTGAATATCAATATGATAACAAATAAGTGTCATATTGATTAGTGGAGGCGAAGTCAAATCTTACCTTGAAAAATTAAATGAAAAGAATGATCAAACAATTGATAAAGAGACTGAAAATATATAAAAAAAAGTTAGAGAAAAATGCGCCGTAAAGGCTAAGTCATTATTAACTAAAAAAACCAAAAGAACACGAAGATGTAATATAGAAAAGTAAAGGCAAAATAAAAAATGCTATCAGTCGGTGACCAACATAAAACTGATGACATACATGTCAAACACAAATGAATTATAAGTTGAGAAAAATCATTTTAAGGTTTTCTTAGTAAGTTATTAATCGACTTTAATTTCGAATTTGTTTTGAACAATTTCTACTTAGAGAAAGGTAAGAGGAATTTTTTTTACTAATGAGTATCAAACTCAGATAAAGGGAAGAGAGATCTTTTTACTAACGAGTATTAAATTTTTTTTATAATAAATTATTTCATTAATCGGAAGATGTGCAGAGGTATAAGTCGATCTTCGTATACAGCAAACCTTAATGTGAAGATGTGCAGCCAATAGCCATCGGACTTCAACTAAGTGATAGTTAACCACATACAAATAATCGCCACGACTTAGCGATTGGTTAACTAAATGAAACGCATCACTCTCGATTGTGGCAAGATCAATCGAAAGGAGAATACCTAGAAATAACGAAAGCTTCGGATATGACAGAACCAACTTGATTTTGCAGCACACATGTGCGGGCAGCAATGACAAAACCGCTATCAACACGAACAATATATAGCAAGTGCAGCAAGATCGTGGATCAATGGACAAGCAGCATCCGCATTAATTTTCAGTTTTCCTCCACTGGGTAAGCATTGAACCTGAACCGGCTGGAGATGAGGAGGGACGAACATCATTAATTAAGAAAGATGGTTGGAGAGACTGACTTTCAAAGATAATAAACCAGTCCGACAACAACCGTTGTTCATGAATGAAGATATGTTGCCGATGTCAAATCGAGTACAGCAACACCAATAAACACCCAAACTGATCAGACGATAAGAATCCCACTGATGGAAACCCAAGGAACGGAACAAAACCAGCAGCAGTAAGAATGGCATTGACCCTCGAACAATCGTACTTGGAATGGAGAACCGTATTGAAAATTTTAAATTAACTAATCTCGTAGTTCCTAAATAAAATCATAACAAAAATTATATTTTTCAAATCATATTTAACCATTACATGCCTTCAACAGTATTATTACTTTTTAAAATATTATCAAATTCAAATCCGCAACAACAGTGATGCACTGCATATATAATATGTTCACAACACTAAAATTACATCTACGATCAAATCCAAGACTAGGGTTTTGAAATATCATTAACTTGTTTTAAGCTAAAATGTTATCCCTAAATCTTCCTACTGTTGAACTCTCCCCATTGTTTCATTGTCAATACACAAATCCCATACATAAATAATCTTCAATATATCTATCCATATAATTAACTTCTACCAATCCTTAATGCAGGATCGATCCCTTTAATTGATCCTGCAAAGAGCTTAGCAGTTTCCAATTGAGTGCTGGCCAGAGAGGAGGGCCCTTGGTGTCGTTGCTCCAATTTTATGTTTTTTTTACCATAGTATTAATATAATTGTGGGAGCCGACAAAAGGCTTATAAATAGAGTAAAATATTAAAATCTTTCATAGAAAAACCTTGAGTTAATCATCCTACCATCGACTAAAGCTTCTCCAATATTGCTTTAATCTGATTCTCCATTGTTCGACACTCAATTTTTAAAGGTACGTAATTAAATAATATTATATTTATTTTATAATTAGAATTATTTGATCTTATATTTAATTTTAATATTACTTTAGTTAATCTAATAATTGTTAAGGTGAATGGTGATTAATTGATTATTAAATTTGATTTTTTATGTTCAGAATTAATTTTATATAAATGCAGCTTGTCATGGGAAAAAAATTCAACAATTATTGAGCTTTTAAGAGAAAAGCGGAGAATTTCAAAAAATATAAGTACAACAATTGAAACTTCAACTGGTACATCTATTGACGTTTCACGTTCGGAAGATAGACCTTTAAAGATAGCTAGAAATCAGAAACCAAGTACAAACTCTAATTACTTGGAGCGAGCAAGCAAATATGAGAATATCATTCTGAACAAGAAAGAAATGCAATTCAAAGAGCTTATATTGTTGAGGGTTCATATCAACCAGTGCTCTATGAATTCAAAAAATCTTGGCATGTTTCTCATCCTCGCCGATTTCAAGCTTCTTGGTACAAAAACTTTCGTTCATGGTTAAAATATTCTCCTGAAAATGATGTTACCTTCTGTTTTATTTGCTTTCTTTTTAACAAACCAGATAGTCATTCATCGTACAAGACTTTCACTATGAAAGAGTTTCGAAATTAGAAGAAAGTAAATGGAAAAAGTTGTTATTTTAAGATGCATGTAGGTTCAGAACCTAATTCACCTCGTAAATTGTTGAACAAGAATTAGAGGATTTTCTTAACCAGTCTAGACACCTGCCACAAGTGTTTCATAAGCAAACAATTACAAATTGCTAATAATAGGCTTAGACTTGAAACATCTATAGACGCATTGTGCTGGTTAGCTTTACAAGGGGTACCAATGAGAGGTCGTGATGAGAGTGAATCTTCATCGAACCGAGGAAATTTTCTTGAACTCGTGAAATAATTAGCCTCTTATAAAAAGATGTTGAAAGTTGTATTAGAAAATACTCCAAAAAATACTTCTTACACTTCGTCTGAGATACAAAGGAGATTTTACATATCCTAACAGAGAAAATTAAGAGAGCAATTCGTGAAGAAATTGGTGAAGAGAAATTTTGTGTTATTATTGATGAAGCAGATGATGTATCAAGAAAACAACAAATGACTATTATTTTATGGTATGTTGATAATTTCGGTCTAGTAAAGGAATGTTTTTTTTAGCATTATTCATGTTCCTAATACTTAGCAGTGACTTTAAAATATGAGATATTTTACGTTCGTTCTTGCTTTGACATAAAGAATATTCGAGGCCAAGGTTATGACAGTGCAAGTAACATGCGAGGAAAGTGGAATGGGTTACAAGCATTAGTTAGCAATGAGTGTCCTTTTACTTACTATGTGCATTGTTTTACCCATCGTTTACGGTTGACACTAGTAGTTGCAGCGAAAGAGGTCATACCTGTTTATCAATTTTTTCCAAGTTATCCTTTATTATCAATGTTGTTCTTGCCTCATATAAGCACATCGATGAACTACAAAATGCTTATTCTGACGAGATAAATCATTTGATTGAAGAAGAATAACTTGAAACTGGAATTGGTTTGAATCAAACAAGTAGTTTGCAGAGGGCAGGTGATACTCGATGGGGTTCTTACTTGAGATCAATTTCAAGCTTGATAAAAATAATTAGTGCCACTTGTATTGTTCTATATAAACTCATGATGAAGTACATCTTATGAACGTGGAGAAGCGCGACATCTTTAGAGACTTTGACTTTAGAGAATTTGACTTCCTTTGATTTTGTCTTCATTTTACATCTTATGAAGAAAATGTTAGAAAATCATTGATTTACTTTCTCAATCATTACAATGAAAATCTCAAGATATTTTGAATTCACTACATCTTGTTGAGAGTTAATAGATACTTTTGCAGAAATTTAGAGATGATGGATGGAATAATCTTTTTATGGAGGTTACCTTATTTTGTGAAAGTCGTAACATAGATATCACAAATATAAGTTCTGTTTATAGAGAAAGAGGAGGTCGCGCTCGTCGCCAACAAGATCATTTTACAGTTGAACATCATTATCGAGTAGAATTTTTATGCTATAGTTGATGTTCAACTTCAAGAGTTAAACAATAGATTTAATGAGAAGTCGATAGAGTTATTAACTTTTGGTTGTGCTTTGGAGCCAAGAGATGGTGATAAAATTTTCAAGGTTGAAGACGTTTGCAATCTTGTGAATAAATTTTATCCAGAGGACTTCACGGAAGTTGAAAAGAATGATTTACAAACAGAATTGCGTCATTATGAGATGGAGTTATCTTGGAATTTAGGTCTAAGAAAATTGTTAACAATCTCTAACCTAAGTCAGTGGTTGGTGGATACTAGGAAAGTGAATACTTATCCATATATATTTCGAACAGTAAAACTTCTATTGACTCTCTCAGTTTCTACAGCAAGTGCTGAAAGAGCTTTTTCTATGATGAATATCATCAAGACAACATTTTGCAACAAAATGAAGGATGAATTTTTTTAGAGTTGCATGCTTATCAACATTGAAATAGATATTGCAAGGAGTTTGTTTTAATACAACATTGCTCGTGTATGCATTTCGAGATTTGAAGGAACGACACTTTTATTGTGATTTTGATATTTATGTCTTTTGTACTTTTTAAAATCATTTTTTTATTATTTACTTTAATTTAATTTTTAATTTGTTATTTCATATAAATAAGAACTATGCATATTTGATGTTATCATTTATATTTTTTGAAATAAACAAATAATAAGCTAAAATTATATATAACTTAAAGTTTTAAAAAGATTTGACCTCTGTTGAAATCTAGTTATGGCTCCGTCCTTGCTATCGTCCTAAGTTCATTACCCAGATAAAATCCTTGGCAGCCAAATTCTCTATCGCCCCACTCTTTGAACGCCTACATCGCTTTAAAAAAATTAGGTTTCAAAGAATAAAGAATTTCTAACAATATATAAGATGAAAAATTCAAAAAGATCTTTTGATGTTCTTGAAATCCATGTTATAAGTACACTCCAATCCAAGTCTGTAAGGATTCAACAGCTTCAAAAGCTCAGTTGCTTTCTCTTTGGTTTCATTATTGCACCCAAGATGTATGAGCACCAAAAGCTTTTGAAATGCACCAACTTGAAGAGCTTCCATCAATACTTTTTCTTCATATTTACTTAGCTTTCATATGGTCGAAATAGGTACTTAGTTGCTAGTTCTGAACCGTAAAGAAACGAGACTCATTTCGACAAATTCACCCTTTGTTTTCTCGTTTGGTGATGAAACCAATGTGGTAAATCACCATGAGAGAAGCTTTCGTGACTGAAGGAGCAAGTGGAAACATCCAGTTCATTACATACAATAATTCCTCCAACACATTGGCATTCTTCTCTTGCGTCGAACGCATCGACGAGGACATTGGCAGCATCGTTTGCAAAAATGCATCGCCCATTTTGCTCGCTATCGAGACCCCATTTTTTTATTTTGTGAACGGAACCCAAACACTCACATCTGTCCAATCTTCTTTCCGAATTGATAATAAAAAATAGAACTTTAGAGACCTCGGTTGAGCTGACGGGGATTCTCGGCGTTGGCATCCTTTCAATGCATTGCTCCGATGCTCCACACACCAAACTTGGATCATTTTCCTGAGAAAATTAATGGGTATCTGATCGAAACTTGTTAAGACTTGATTTATAACAGGGCATGTGAAATTCTCATCTTCAAGCCATTTTCTCGATCGTAAATCATCCCAAAAGATATTGTCACCGGATCCTTCATAAGATCAAGAGCTATTGGGAAAATGAAACGCATTGGGATCTCAAGCTTCATATGATGAACTTTTTTATCTCCATTTCTGGGTTTTCTCTTTGTCCAACTGAAAACCATTTCCACATGTTACTATACCAGAGCGAATGAATTCAAAGGCAAAGGGTTAATTTATGCATGATTCTGTGATGGGGGAGGGAGCTTCTTGAGGTCTATATATTGACTAGAATCTGGGATCTTTTATACGGTGTTTAAAGGGAATGGGGTGATGTAGAATTTAACAGGCAGTGATTGTCTCTAGGTAATGAACCTAGGACGATGGAGATGGTGAAGGAGGCTAAATAGTCAAACTCGACCAAAATTCCTATCTTGTGTGGCAAAAACAGGGCAGGTCAGCTGGTTAACATGTCAGGTCAGCATTCTATCATCACATTAACGATTGTTAACGGTAAGTAACTTATTTATTGAACATCATATAATATTAATGATTGATTTATTATTTTTAAATTTTAATGAGGAAAATAAAAATTTACTTACACTTTAATATCATTCGTATAGTTTACCCTTAAATTAATAATAGCGAAACAAATGATTCTTCTTCCAAAGTTAATAAATCTTGCACTTACTAAAATAGAAGTTAACTCACATAATTAGTCTGTGCTACTGATATGCGATAGATCAAAGATTTTACCTAATATGCCCCAAGATGTTTGTAAAGGGCCTTAGAAAGGTAATCTAATGTATTTCATGAGAGGTGATTATAGTGACGTATCTAGAAATATTTTTTTAAGGCGAGTATATATATATATATATATTAATTTTTTATATGGGTGGGCACAACCATTAAAATATATAATCATTTGAAGGAAATTCAGATTTCAAGGTGTAAATATAATGGATCCACCACTGGGTGGTTAATTTTTACACTTACATATGTGATTTCATTAATTATATCTCGATATAAACAACCCGGATCAATATTATGAAATCAATAAAAAAACATTTAAAATGTCTATCGTCTTAAATTTAAATTCGATGAATTCATCAAATTCGTCTCGATAAGAGCACTCAAATCACAAAATATGAACTCATTGAAAGTAAAAAGACTTAATTTTACGAGTAAATGAATTCATTAAGTTTATCTCAAAATGATCATCTAAATTTTAGAATATGAATGCAATAAGAGAGAAAACTCATCTTCATACATGTACAAAGTAATAATTTTTTTAGAATCTTATTTGACCACATTAAACTTAAAGAATAAATTAAGTAACTATTATGAATTATTTAACTAATTTAGCTTAAGACACATCATTGGATGAATGTAGAACCAATTTCTTATTGACCATTTGATGGATGAATGTGGAACCAATTTCTTATTTAATCACGTGATTAATAGATCGACTAGATTTCCTTCAAATCGTATGTACTCCGTAATAAATACTCTATAAATGAGTTATTATGATATGTTTTTCTTACAATTATAAAACAGACTATGAACAACATAAATTAACTTGTAACATAATAAAGATATATCATGAATTCCTCAATCAACAATCATTGGACAATGCAGAACCATTTTCTTGTTTAATCTTTTGATTAACGGGTCTATTAGATTTCTAGTATTCCGCTCTCTATTCTCACAATTATAAAAAATACGACTCAAAACAACATAAATTGCAACAGAGTTACATAAAAGATACAAGAGGTGTATTTTCATATTAATTAAACGTATTATATTAAAATTACCAACTCAAATCTATAGTTTGCACTGAAAATCAAAACAAATGAGCTATTATGCATCAAAGTTTCCAAGAGTTGTAAAAAAATAACAAAATTTCCTTTTACTATCTAAGGCTACGTATTTCCTTTTACACATCATTTATGAAGCGTCCCAATTGGGAATGTTTGCAGTGCTTCATTCACCATTTTCACAAGGGTCACCTGCTCAAACACCAACCATATTTCAAAACACAAACCTTCATTTCCATGGCACAAAGTTGTATATGAACCAATTGAACTAAGCTCGTTCCAGTTTGCTAGGTTTTGGTCGTGTCCAAGCTTGAATAATCCGCCATATGGCTTAGTTCAAGCATAGTCACCGAGAAAACGAAGATCATCTCAGACTCAACGCAATATATGCTAGACGGTGCGGTAGGGAAAGATACAACTGCACTCTAGCTTATAAGCTTAATTTAATTGGTTCATGCAGCCATTGTTAGAACGAGGCATCTAACACTTCCCTACGGTCGGTTGCTATTAGACCTCTTCTATCTTACATATTCTTCTAATCCATAAATAGGAAACTAGGTTTCTAATCATTACTCCTCAACAATATATACCACAAATGATATATTGTCCCCAACCCAGTAAACATGCCAGATTTCAACACCATGACAACGTAGAGTGAGCAGAACCGGATATAGATAGTAAGTTGCAGTTCATAGTAACATTGGGTTTTCGACATAAAAGCCTTATAGTATTAACAGGTAGCATATCTTAGTTCTGATATTTATAAAGACATACCACTTTCTGGGACCCCCGGAGGAGGTAAGGAAGATTTCGTGGGGGTGGTCCACGTAAAAACGATCTTGTTGTCAAATCGCCACTCGCCAATTTTACCATACGTTAACTCGCCCTGAACATTAAATAACAAATAAATAAAGTTTAAGCAATCTAGGAATAAGTTTGAAGCAAGTACCATATGTATAAAACAGTTTACCTTCATGTTGTAGTCGCATCCATAGGTGTAATGAATTATGAACTTTTTTCCTATTTCAAATCCCATGGCGGCTGAAATATATAAATGCATCAACCCTCATCGATGCCAAAGCCTAAATTTAATCGAAACTACACAAAAAAACAACCGTAACGGAAACCTTTAAACGATAAGGTGCCAAACCTGCAGCATAAAGTCGTTCCGAAGTATGTTGCACACCATTCAAAGCAGATGCCACAGCATAAGCATACCTTATGATCGAAAGAAAAATAACATGTTGGTACGGAAAATATGCACATGGTTAAACATTTTGTCAAATCAATAGCCATTTGGACGCCGTACTTACATTTCTAGAACCCATCCAAAAGCTTTTATCAGTCTCGGGGTCATCCTTCATTTGCAAAGAAACATTCATCCAAGTAGGAGCAATCTTTCCAGTAAATCCTGTATAAGAAAATCAAAACAAATAGAACACATCTTCTAAATAAACTGAACCTTATAATATACAAATGCAAATCGATGAGAAAAACAATAATGACAATGTAAAAGAAATGGCATTAAGGGGAGAAAACAAGAACAAAGTGAATATCCAAGTGGAAAACATGACTTTCGACATTATAAACTGTCGCACAACAAAATTGGCATAAACCCAATATTTTTTTGAAAATACATAAACCCAAGTTAGGAATCAGTTAATAGGGGAGCTTCACCTTCTTGATGATGACGGGTGAATTGCCGATTGGATCAATATCGTTACGGGTCCCATCTCTCGGGAAAAAAATTCCTCAACAGTTTTTTATTTTCAGCCGGCTTAATGTAGAAAAAGGGGTATGCAGCGGGAACCCACCACTTCGAGATTAGGCAGGGACTGATAAATATGTGATCGGGTTCTGCCATCAATATGTAGCTGTATCAAGAGAAAACAAAAGGGGTGTAGCTTGCTTTAGAAACGATTAAATATGATGAAATCGATAACAAAATCATGACATGTAAAAACACTCACTCTCCTCGATTGTGGCCTTTTCCAGCCACTGCACGAAAGCCCACGGTCTATTAAGACAATGTATCCTGTGACGAGAGGAATATTTTAAAAAAAATGTGGGAGACTCATGATTCAAACTAAGACCATCTAAGCCTTTTCACACACAATATAGAAGTGACAGGAAACGAAAGAAATCACGAATGGTACATAAAACGAAAGCCTTTTAACTCACTCGATCCAACCCTTCTGGAAGAGGATCAACTACAACAGTAGGAATCTCCCATCAAGTTGTCGGGACTCCCTGAGTGTAAAATACGCGTGAAACCTCCATCTCTGAGCCAGGCAAGTCTTTCTGCTTCTTATACCAATAGTACATAATGCGACACTGCCATTTGCTGTATGGCGCTCAGTAGCAGTTAAGGCAACATGGAAAGGCGCTTTGACATTCTTCGGTTTCCTCTATTTTCAGGCATCCTAATGACGGGATCAAAAATACCCCACGGTTGGAGTCGTCCTCTACCCATTTCAAAACAGCTCTGTTGTGTATACCATTGTTAGCAGATTATATGCTGTGAAGCAAAATCCAAGTACTAATGTTACCAGAATGAGTGGTGAAGCACGTCCCATGCTCTTTCACTATCATAGATGGCTCTAGTTAACTAAGGACTCCAGCCCTCCATGTGGCTTATAACAAGCCCTTTACTCCAAAAGCATCCAAGCCGGTTAATGATGAAACGGTCCCTAATCCACTAGTCTCCACTCTCCTAACAAATGAAGTTCCGGCTGACTAGCACAAGAATGCATGCTCCAATAGAAGCTGCACAAGAATTACCCCAAATCAATTTGATGCAGATCAAAATCAAGTGAGACACTTCGTAACTCGGAATAGTACTACTTCATATGCCACACACACAAAAAGAGTAGCCAGAAATCTACATAAAAGGACAAGATATTAGTGAGGACGAAACACCAAAAGAAAGGCTCGAATGGCATACCGAAATTCAAGAAATGTTCGAGGTGAAATATCAGAATTTCTCCATATAAGAATAAAAAACAGAGAGAAAGTGGGATCCATATTCAATTAAACCAAACAAAACATTCAAATCCATCAATATCAATCAAAACAACAATGCTATTACCAGGATTAAACCCTGTTTCTATAAGGATTAAAACAAAACACAACAAGCAAGCAAGGACCAAAACAACCACTTACAGGCAGCATTTTCATGATTGAGATCAAATCAAACAAACTGAAGTAATTAAATAATACTAATCACAAAACTTGTCATCATATTAATCACAATTCAAACAAACAAGAAACCAATAAAAAGAGGGATAAACGAATATAAGAAATCAATTTATCTTAACCTACCAAAAGAGAAAAAAAGGGGTATCCATTAACATTTAAAATAGAGTGAGATTTAGACAGGAAAGCAACAATCTTTTCATGAAAAACAGGGTAAAAAGAAAAAACCCAGATGCAAGTTAAGAACTTCGTGAGGGGGACTATGGTATTAAACTCATTAACTCGAGACCCAAATTCTTGGTCCATGAAAACTTGGCATAAAGCATGAAGATAAAGAGACAAAATGAAGCAAACATTACGTTTTTGAATATATGTTAGAGAGAGAGAGAGAGAGAGAGAGAGAGAGAGAGAGAGAGAGACATACTGCAATTACAAAAAACTGAAGGATCTGTGTTATATTTTCTGCGTTGGATGAAGAATCGGGCTATTTGATTGAACGAATATTTACTTTTTTTGCACGTTTAATATATTTTCGAAGTGGCACCCTTTCAGTTGAGCTGGCGAAAGGTGCTCTCCGGGGACGCGCTTTACCGTGTTTTCACTGAGTTAGATGCCACGTGTGGAAGGCGATCCTCAGGGACGCGCCTTCACTGACGACTGCCAGTGTGGAAAGCGCATCCCGGGAACACGCTTCCATAAATGCCATAAATGCTCCCCTCCTCTCTTATATAAACCCCTCAACCCTCTCTGATCTTCACACCAAAATCATATTCATATCTTATATAACTCAAATTCTCCAACTATTTAAGTTTAAATTTGTTATTAGTGGTAAGAAATTTATTTTTATGTTAGTATTTTTTAAATAGTTATTATATTTTATATTAATATATTTATGTAAATATATTTTTTTAAAATAATATTATATAATTATTATTTATTTAGAATTATAATTTTTTTTGTTAATTATATTGTTTTGTCTACGTATAATGGAAAACGAAATGCTGTTGCGATTGGATATGATCATATATCCAGACATTTTATATGGTAATATTTATTATTGTTAATATTTAAAATTTTTATTAAAGTTATGAATTTATATAATTTTTATTTTATGTATATATTAGGATACTGATCATATTTAGAGACTTTATTAAAAATCCATTATATACGACACCAGAACGTATTTTGCCATATTTGGCTTCTGCCGGGTTCGGGTATATTGCAACAATTACATCGATGCCAATGTTTCCAGTTTTCACAGTTCCCGGGGAGCGGTGGGATTGTTACTAACTCCTCCAGGGTCGTTATTTTATACAGGCTCTTCAGCCCTTTCAGCGTCATCTACACAAATGAAGAAAATGCTGTTGATGATGATAGTGAAGATGAGAGACTGAAGAACAAGTTCCACGAGAAATCCTCCACAAATATACAAATCACGCCATGTGGAACTCATTCGAGAAGACGACATCGGTGATCCAGTTGTATTTAATGTTATTTAATAGTTTTTTCAGAATTTTATGTAATTTGTTATTTAAATGTTTCATGGTTGTTACATATATTTTTAATGTTATTTTTTATTCACATTTAACATTAAATGTTTGATAAATGTTTTTAAAATACAAATTATATATTCAAAATTTAAAAAAAAATAAAAATATTTATTCGAAATTTAAAATTAAAATATAAATTATAGTATTCGAAATTTAACATTAAATTTCAACTTAATATTCCAATGTATTCGAAATTAAAAGTTATATTCCAATTAGTTCACAATACTTAAATTGAAATTAAATTTATCAATACATATGATTTTATCATTAACATATATATTAAAACGTATACATTAAAATCAACTTACTTCACATTATTCGTAAAAACATCTCGATGCTCATTCCATACAATTTCATGTCACAATCAACTTATCACTTCACATTTATTCAATTTATCCATAACATTTATCTAATTTATTCAAATTTCACATAACGTTTTAATTAAGTTATTCTAACTTGCTGAACTTTCAAAAGAAGTTAAATTTTGGTTATAATTTACCTGATTTACTGATATATCTAGTGTCCCGAGGGACATGAGTGACATAATAGGGCAATGATAACATATTCTTGACAAAATGGAAGGCGCGCCCCCGGGAACGCCTTCATGTGAATAGTGAAATAATAGGTACTGATATATAGGGAGGGACATGAGTGACATAATAGGGCAATGATAACATATTCTCTGACAAAATAATGGAAGGCGCGCCCCCGGGAACGCGCCTTCATGTGAATAGTAAAATAATAGGTACGATATATCTAGTGTCCCGAGGGACATGCGTGACATAATAGGGCAATTATAACATATCTCTGACAAAATGTGAAGCAACGGCCATTGTGAAGCAAAGCTCTCATATAGCTGTTGTAGTGTTGATTTCTGCTATACAGTCACAATATGGGTACACCGTCTCATATAAAAAAGCATGGTTGGCAAAACAGAATGCCATTTGCAAACTTCATGGCGAATGGGATTCCTCTACAACGAGCTGCCCAGTTGGTTTCATGTTGTGCAAAGACTTAATCCGGGACAATTGTTGAGTTCGATTTTATTTTAACTAAATTATTTAATATATACTGTATATGAAATTTAGGTTCCACAAATATATTTATTTTTGTGTCATATGATATTTATATTGCTCTAAAATCTTCCATCTAAATCTTAAATTATAAATTATAAATCTTAAAAGCAGTTTGAATAAACATATGACTTCAATAAAATATTTATTCTTAAATCTTATTGTTAATATATGAGAAAATAAATCATACAATAATAAATATGATATTTTTTTTGAAAATTATAATAAATAAGATATGGACAAATAATAAATCATAATTTAACTAAACTAAGTGATTTTATTGATTAAATGAATGATTATTATCTTTTGAGGTTTGAGTTCAAGTAATATATAAAATAACTGAGAGTCATTCGAACAAATACCATTTGATTAAATCCATAATTATGAGCACATATTTAATGTACATTGTTATCATAAAATATGACATAAATTAAATAACCAATTATGTATAAAGTCATAAGGTATTAGAAGTGTCAAGGAAATAAAAATGTAGATACTATTAAAGTTGTATTTATAACTTGATAAGGGGCAATGTTATAAGTACAAACAATAATTAATTCTTAAATCAGCTATATAAAGGGGTTATGGTCCCAAGAAATAGATAATCTCGTATTTACTCTTATCTTCATCAAAGAGTTTATTCTAAAGTGAACTCTATCTTCTTGGAAGATCACAACAAAAAAAAGATCAAAGAATTTCAACTTATCAATTATTTCAGATACGCTTCTGCATCTAATATTTATTTTATTCTTGATGTTTTGACATGATTAGATCATGGTTAATTTCATATTTATTATAATTTTGTTATAACAAGTGGAATCATCGCCAGATCGTGTTGAATTATTGAGAATTAATTTATTTTCTATTATTTTTGAATTGATTAATATAATCTATTGATATTGTTATACGATATATAAAGTTTTAGTATTCGATTTTATTAATCCTTTGATGATTTTATATGTGATAACCCTCTCGTTATTGTTATCGTTAAGGATATTGAAATTGCAGTTTAGCAATGAACACTTAAATTGTAAAGTTCAACCGTTTATATATATATTTGTTTCGTCAATTTGGAAATCGTTACAAAGCAATTCATTGCTTTGGGTTCTTTGCATGAATTTGGATTTGTTTAAAAAATATTTACGAATTATATCATCGAAAGATTCAATATACTCTAACTGCTTTTGAATTTTTCTATTTTTTATTATTTTATGTGATATTCTTTTCTTTCAATAATGAAATTTATTATTTTCATTATAAATTAATTTTAGTTTAATATGTCATTATTTGGAGGGAATCCTTTTCATTAAATATGCAATTCGATTATATCGTTTTAAGTGTTTTTAATCAGATTAATTTATGATTAAGAAATTATTGAGAGATAATTAATTTTTTTAAGTTTTTGATTTCTAATACGTTATTTTTTTATTAAGAAATTATTGAGAGATTACTTGGAAATTACGACGTGATTAGAAAATTTATTTTTATTTTTTTACTATTATAGATTATAGAATATATATTTGGCATTAATACATTCGATTCGATTTGATTAAAAAATATTATTTTTTTAATCTTTGGAAAAGTTTTAATTTTATGATTTTTGGTTAAATATTGATTATTTTGAATTTAGTTTCTCTTTGGAGATTTATGAAGTTATGAATTAGATGCATGTTTAAAGAATCATTCAGAAACAACCAAAGACTTAAGTTTTCGATTTCTGAAAGCACTTTTTATATAACCTTATTCTGGGTTATTTAGGATATTGTAGTGCATTTAGAAATTTCAGTTTTGACATTTGATTGTTATATAAATATTAAATTTGAATACTGATATTTATTTTGAGATGACTTAATCAAAGCAATAAGTCGTTAAAGTGACCTTAGTTATAGAAAATATTTTATACATGTTTTGTACATGTAACTTAAGATATGTTAATATTGATTTACCCAAGGAAGATTAATAATTGACATAATTGCATGTACAACTTTGGTAATAAGCATGTGATAATTATTCGATTTGATGTGTGAGTAATAAATCGACCCAAAGGAAATTTTTTGCTTAACATGTTCTTATTATTAGTGTTTGGTTACCGCATCAGATATCACTTAAGGTGAATATTTTATCCAAAGATGAAATATTAATGGAATATTTGATATCTTGAGATAAGATTTAAGTGTATTCAAATTTATTATTATTTTTGATTATCTTTTAATTTAATTAAAAGATAAATTAAGAGAAATTGATGGTTGATCATGTTTCTATGATTTTATTTATATTGTTAATGAAATATATATATATATATATTTAATTCGGGTTTTTTTTCAGTTTTGATTGTTGGTTTATAGAATATATATATTTTGAAACAAATTAATTCATATTATGACTATGTCTGATATTTTTATAGATTAGTTGAAACAAAATGATGCCAAAGTTACCTATTTTGTGTAGACTGATTTATTTGAAATATCAAGATAATTATATGTTTTTTGTGATTCATGCATTTATTAATTGGCCCAAAGGAAAGTTAATATTTGGTCAGATTTCAAGCGACACTTGTGGTAACAACATGTGACAATTATAAGGTATTTATTTTATGTGAGCATTACATTAGTCCAAAGATTAGTCTTTTGTTCTACATAGCTTATTGTCAATGTTTGGTTACTACAACAAGAGTACCGTTTATTATTAATATTATTGTCCAAAGACTTGATATTGATGTAGTGTTTGGTATCTTGTGATGGTAATTAACCATAGTTTTGAATTAGCCATAATTTTGAATTTATTTGTTTACTTAAGATGTGAGTTTCGGTTTTATTTATATTTTGTTATATATTCAAATTATTTATGTATTTATTTATTGCTACCACAATATTTGCTCTATGAAAAAATACACTTAGGAAAGTGAATATGAAATAATGGAAAAAATGAAAGGTTTTGGTTGTACGAACATAGACATTGAGCTAGGAAGAACAATTTCCACATCTCATGGGGATAGCATTCTTATTTGGTATAAGGGATTTTGAGAGGTGAAATTTGTTTCAATTGCATAAGTCTAGTGGTCATGAAGCACAATATTTTAGAAGCCTTTAGGGGCACATAATCTGAAAAGATTACTAAGGCTAATGGTTTCCTTGACGAAATTGAGAAATAACTTTCCAAAACAATAAGGTTTAAATTACATCACTTTTGACTTATTTGTTGTCTATAAAGTATAAGGGTCAAGGAAATGTGAAGGAATACATTATGGATATGTTTCACATTGCTTCAAGACTTAAGATACTTAAGATCGAGTTTTTCTGAAGAATTATTTGTTCTTGTGATTTCAGTATCACTTCCTATAAAGTTTAATGAACTCTAAGGGAGAAATGAACTCTAAATGAGCTCATTTTTCATTGTGTGCAAGAGGAAGAAATGTTGAATCATAATAAGTATAAAAAATCAGAATGTAGTTGTTAAGGGTCTAACTTAAAAGAGACAACATATGTTACAAAGGGTTGTGCTTTTTTAAGTTAAGTTGGGACATATGAGGAGAAATTAAATTCTAAAACAATAAGCAACTACTTTGGTTATTTTGAGCGGTCCAAGGGTTATAAATTTTATGATCTCATAATTAATAATGTTTTTAAGGTGAGATCTATAACACTATCTTTTAAGATGCTGAGTTTAGAGGGAGAAATAAGGGTTATGAATTAATTTTGAGGAGAATTTTGATTATAACTCAATTCCTAGTATCATTTTTGATGATATCCATGTGTTCATACATGTCGTCAATCAAGAAGTGAGTCTAGAATCTCGATAAGATTATTTTGAACAATTCTCCAATTAAGAAAAGAAATTGTTACGGAATATCAAACTATCTGAAAGAACAAGTGTCATTAGGAAGATCCATGAGATGAGAGAAATATTATTTTAGATTATTATGTTTCTACACGAAATAAGGATGATACTAGAATGATGAAGATGATCTAATCATTTTCTTCATGTCATAAAAGTTATGACTATCAAAAGTGGATTAATGCCAAGTAAGAAGAGTATAAGTTTTATACAAGATATTAAAGTTTGAAAATTTATCCCATTACCTGAAGGTGCAAAGTTAATTGATTTTAAATACTCAATGAGTATTTACAATCAATATGAATGCAAATGGTGATGCTGATAAGTATAAGACATGTCTTGTATGTAAAGGATATACTCAGAAAAGAGACATTAATTTTGTAGAGACTTTCTCTTTGGTTTCATTAAAAGACTCTTTCAGGATAATTATGATACTTGTTGCTCATATTTGATTTTGAGTTACATAAGTTGGATTTAAAAAATTTGTTTCTCAATGGTAATATTGATGAAATATTTTATACGATGCAATTAGAAAATTGTATCTAATGATACAAAATTAATAATATGCAAATTAAGGAAATCTATTTATAAGTTCAAGTATTATTCCCATTAATTGTATAACAAACTTTACCAAGTGATTATCTCGTTTGGTTTTGAGATGAATTTGGTTGATAATTGTATATATTATAAGTTTAGTATGAGTAAACCAAATAATACATCTTATTGCTAAAGAAACCAAGTTTAGTCTTGATCAGTGCCCTAAGGATGATTTTGAAACTAAGGAAATGTAAAAGATTCCTTATGCTTCAAAATAAATAAAGAATTTAATTTATACTCAGTCTTATACACATTCAGGCATATCGTATGTTTTTAGGATATTAAGCAGATATTTAAACAATTTGGGTATGGATTGTTAGATATCATCCAAATTGATTCATACAATATATTTAAGAACAAAAATGTTACATGCTCACATATCGAATGTCTAGTAAGTAAGAGATCATCATGTTTATGTAATATGACTTATTGGAATATGAATTCAAAATTTTGTCACATGAACTGCTAATTATGGATTTATAAGAAAGACCACTTGATTTATTTTGTGACAACTAAGTTGAAGTATTTTTTTCATATATAACAAAACATCTTAAGTCTAAGCAGATAGACATTATGTTTTTGGTTCTTAAAGAAAATTCACAGTGATTATATGTTTATAGAGCATGTTGGTACAAACTCATAACTGCGAGCTTACTAAAGAACTATCACCCAAGGAATTTCATGAGCACACTACTAATGTGGGTACAATATCATTTAAGAATATTCAGTTTTAGTGAGAGTTTGTAATTTTAATGCTCGTTTATTTTAAACACAACTTAAGTTTAAAGATATTTATCTTAATGTTTTTTTGCAGAAATAAAGTTTATTTTGGTTTATTCACTCTGGTTTTGGTAAAATTTGATCTCACTAATGTTTAAAGAGGATTAGTTGGAAATAGACATGTGTAGTTCACATTGCATGTAATTTCCATGTTACGGTCCATGATTGATCTATGTCATTTGACAGTGTTTGTATACGTGACCATTGATGGGTTTAGTCATGATAAATTAATATGGCAAAAGTCGTTTTGAACCTATATCGATATAGTTGATGGACGAGATTGTTATAGAATACCTATTGTATGATAACAAAATTTGAGCTCATAAGGTTATACATTTATCAGGAAAAATATGTTATCCAAGTGGGAGATTGTTGGATTAAAATCCATAATTATGAGAATATACTTATAATGTATATCGTTATCATAAAATATGACATAAATGAAGTGACCGATTATATTATAGTCATAATATATTAGAAGTGTCATGGAAATAAAATTGTAGATAATATTAAAGTTGTATTTATAACTTGATGAGGGGAAGAATTCTAAGTACAAATAAGAAATGATTCTTAATGTAACCCCCTCAGACCGATGCGGGTAACCCGATCCAATCTGGAGTGTCACATTAGGGCCACCGGAGCGACCCACTGTAAAAATAGCGAAAAATTTAAAACTTTTCTTAAAACATGTAACGTATAAAATCATTTATTAGTATTCAAAAATAAAACATATTTTCAGACTCGTATATAAAACAAAATACAATTACATGCCCCCTAATCACATGTATCATACTCTGAAAACAACGCCAGAAGAACTCCCTTACTGATGTCGATAGCTCCACTGGTACAATTCTTTTAACCTGTAATATTGAGTAATAGAGTGAGCTTCGAAAAGCTCAGTAATACAGAACTACCAGATGATGCTACATGACATACAGATAAATGGGAAGCCATAATTTCCTTATTGAATCATACGTATAACAGTGGGCAGAATAATCTGGGGTTCCCTTAGAAGTTCATCGAGTAGAAGCCATGAATCTCAGTTCATAAGAAACCTTTTATACTATCACGTTTTCATAAGGTCGAATAGGATACCTAGTGTGTTCCATCAGTACGATAAAACCATAATAGGTACACTAATCAAATGATAGTTCTGTAAAATCCCATAAACCATACTGTAGTGGAGCTTTTTAAACTCTTATTTTAAAACCATCTTACAAAGAGTTAACCTAAGGGAACATCTTAGGGCCTGAGAGCCTATCTAAGATAGATTTCGGGGTCGTGGGGCCTACCTAGGAACACATCTTAGGGCCGCAGGCCCACCCGAGGATGATCTCAGGGCCGCAGAGCCTACCTAAGAGTCACATTAGGTCCATAATTTTTTTTAGCTTGATCAGAGCTGTACTTTACAAATCTGTATCTCCAAGATACAGTTTATACGATGATACAAATCCATAAGCCATCACCGTTAAGTCGATACATCCATAAAACAGTAACCATAGATTTCAGTGTACCACTTGTTAAAACAGTAAAACAATTTTTCAAAATATAAGGAACACACTAGAGAATCCAATTATTTTTCAGATGCATTTTGTAGTTATCAATATGGATACCATGAACTTGTGCAATTTGATCGGATTCCAATAATAAGATCTTATTAAAGAGAATCGATTTCTAACCGATCTAATCAGACATTTTAGATTGATACTTTTAGAATTCCACTAAGTTTCTATATGCATTAGGAAAACATTCAGGAACCTTTATACAAAATAATTCTAAATTTAGATTTACTGCGAGTGATTCTATTACCCAAACAATGAGGGGTATTCAGGAATATACTTTGAATTCATAGGATTTCAGCCCAATTGAACCAAATGCGGTATTCAGAATCTTTTCCTTCCGCGTTACTTGCTTTTTCCAACATAATCAAAGTGATTTTAGATGAAAATATAGAATCGAAGATTCAAATCATTTATAATCTATGACTATCGATCATATTACCAAACAACTCAAGTTACATAACTCCTAAACTGATGCATGTCAACAAGTCAATTCATTATCCTTCCAGTGTATTCACTCTTTAATACCATAATGCAGATCCATAGATCATCCTCATAATCATCACTGAATAAATCTTCCAACTGTCTTTATTTCATTTCCACGTTTCAACAATATCAGGAAATACGGACGTACTTGATCCATGGCTCATAACCCATAAGGACAATTCATCATGTAAGTTCAACAGTGTTTCCAAACTCATCCAATCACCTATTTAATCCTCAGTCATTGATGTTACTTAGTTCATTTAGTAAGCAAGTCTATCCCGATTACTTTAAAGTTTTCCAGAATAATTCAGACGTTTCTGAATTTCAAATGCACATTGTACTTCATTTCAGTTCAATTTATTCATATAATAAAGTCATTCTGGTATTCGTGGTTGATTTGACTCACGAATACCCACTTATTAGTACTGTATGTGCTCTAGAGTTGAGCTGAACCAAGTACTTCCAGAATTATCATTGATCCAAATTTGAGAAGATGAACAAACATTCAAGTGGTACTTATATCATTCAGGTAATGATATAGCACTAATGTTGGTTGATCACTTAAGCTGCGTTCCATAACTTTTAAGAGCAATACAATATCTATGTTTATTTGGATTCCTTAATTAATCCAAAATATTTACTTATTCTAGGCCTATAGGGTATTTTGGTTATTTTGGTGCTCAACGTTTTTCTATTCATTTCAAAGCTTGAGTATATCCATTCATTCTTGAGCTTGGTGACATTCTTGAGTCATTTCCATTCCAGGGGTATTTTGGTCATTTTACAAATCTAGAATATTTCAATCATTTCCTTCCGTTCGGTCTTATTATTTAATTCAAACTTATCATTTATGTCAGTCCCTTTGAACTATTCTGACAAAATATCACTATCGATAAATTATTATTCTTCACGTACTTACTCAAGTCGGAGATTTCCAAGTTAAATGCCTTCTCAGATATTACTAATGGATTATCAGAATTTTCCATACAAAAATAGGATCTCAACAATCAAATCAGTAATTTATCGGTTTAAAAACAAATTCTCATGTTACTTCCTCATTTAGAGTCAACTTGGACTATTTTTACCTCTCAAGGGCATTTTTGTAATTTCTTAATCAGATAATTTCGGTATTAACTCTTAGCGAAAATAATTATACTTTAGAGATCCAATGGTTAATTACTTTCCCGAACATTCTTTGATCTCGAAATGATTCCTTAACAAACTTATAGTATACAAACCCTTTTAGAGTTAAAAACTAATTATCCAAATTTTATAAGCAAAACTAGCATTTCTTATGCACATATGTAATTATATCAGATCAATATGTATTTTCAGAGTTATTAACCAACTTCCATGGACAATTCTTTTCATCCACAAACATAAGGGTATTTTTGTAATTTTACCATACTGGAGTATTCTCATAATTTCCCATCCAAGTACCTTTAACATTTAACCTTTAAAATATAAGTTACAAATTCATGGCTAATTTCTTTATCACAAATCACACAACTTGTAATTTAATTCTAACATTCCCTCAATCTCTTATATTAATCATTCGATCCGAATTCAGTTATCGAATTTCTACCACATTCATATCAAGTGTATAATTATTTAACTCCATAAAAGTGACCAACATTATCTTATTCATGCATTTACCAATATCAACATGTTCCATAAAGCATAAAGAGGTATTAAAGTATTACCTCGATTTTCCGTGCCATACTGGTCGACCACTTAAATTCCATTCGAATACCCTCAATCTTTGATTCAACTTCCAATATTTTCCTCTCGATCCACACCATCAAAATTACTAACTCGTATCCAAATAATTTTCCTCGCCATAAAGATAGCTTATTAGAATTGAAATAATAATTTGGAAACCCAATTAGTTTAATAGAATACTTGTGGGGTTACTTTAATAATTAATCACTAAAAATTAGGGACTGAACCGAATCAATTTGCACTATTGAGCCATAAACTAAAACTAAAGGAAACTATGAGACAAGTCCAAGTTCTTACCAAGCTTTGAAGACTTATGATGCGATTTTCCACTATATTTTTTTAAGGCACTTCCCACGTGATTTTCCTTTTGGGAATCATAACCCCATTTTGCAAGTAATTGGTGTATGGGGCATTGCCACATAACCCACGTGAAATGTCTCTTGCATGCACCACTCTCAATTATTAAATCTAGTTGTATCCATGTTGCAATGAACCAAAGACTAAAGCTATGGTCAACGGCAGCCACGAGTGCAATGAAGATGACAACATCCTCTATGCATGTTACTTGTTGCATGGCCAGTTGCACCGACGGTTTCTGCTCTCACTTTCCCCGGACTCTGCATCTTATTATAAAGTTGCCCGGGTTTGGGGTTAATGCTGAAAAGTCTCCGCTGCTTTGTGGACTTGGTAGAGGAGTCAACGCCACCTCCTCAAAGCAGCAACAAAAGGTGGTACAATGACCTCAAGATACCATTTTCGAAGTGGCTTTCTATCCCTCCCAACAGCATGTCATACCTCAGAATAGAGAACACAAGACACTGCCAAAACTCGAATATTAATTCAGGTGGCAGAGAAGGATCCAAGTTAACTCCGATTTAAAACTTGATAACTGCATTTTCGTTGGTAGGGGCCTCAGAATTCCAATGATGGGAATCAATTCTGCCACAGTGAAGATGCTTGGAAGAAATAAAATCCAAACACTCATTCAATTTGCTTGTCTCAAACTTCACGAAGTGAAGCCTCCCACCAAGAACAATATAGCTTCTCCTGTTACCATTTAAAATACCCAATCTTTCCTTGACAGTTTTCTTCCTCTTATCCCTCCAACCCTTGTTTGTTTACAACCACGTTGATGTTGTTATTATTATATCGAATTCTCTCTATCTTATCTCCAAAACCAAGATTAGGATATCCTCAAGTTGTGGTTCCAAATATTTAAAATAAATTATTAATAGAAAAATCTTTTATTTTCAATCCCCGTAATCATTCATTCACTCCCCCATTATCATGAAATATATAAAAACAAATCAACCCCATGTATTCAATATATCACTCATCCATTATCTTTATATATATATATATATATAAACAAATCAATCCATGTATTTAATCAATCACTCTTCCAACAATTTGTCCACATTCAACCTAACTCATTATCTTCAATTTGTTTAATAACTTAATGGCCTAATAAAATAATTATTAGCCAACCAAACATCATATTATTTCATATATTTAAACTAAAAGAAATCTAACCCCATATTGGGGTGTGACACTTAAATCAGCTATATAAAAGGGTTATGGTCCCCAAGAAATAGATAATCTCATATTTACTCTTATCCCTGTCAGAGAGTTTATATTTAAGGGAAATCTATCTTCTTGGAAGATCACAACCAAAGAAAGATTAAATGATTTCAACCTATCAACTAATTAAAGTACACTTCCGCATCTAGTATTTATTTTATTCTAGATGATTTGACACGATTAAATTCTGGTTAATTTCATATTTATTATGATTTTTTTTCTAACAAATACTACTTTATAATCACTTTAGATTAATAAAAAAATTACAAAATATATAAACATTATAAAAACTTATTCTTAATATTTAATTAAACAAGTTATTTGATTTAAGGGTTGGATCAGGGGTGAGCAAAACTCAACCCGATTAAAAAATGATCTTTTTGACACGACTTGTAACCCCCTAGACCCGACCTATGCGTTTCGACTAAGTCTAGTGGATCACATTATGATTATTAAAGACATTTTTCGAAACCGTTATTCCATCAATATAAAATCACATTATAAATAACATGAAATTATAAACAAATTATACTATCAAAATCCAACTCGTAAATATAGTACCAATAAATAATAATTTAATTTAAAACTTGTCTTCAAATTCAATATCACAATAAACCGAGCAGTATTAGCAAAAGAGTTATCATTATAAAATCCGATATTTTAAAATAAGGTCCATGTCACCAAAATAAAGTCAACTTGCCAGATAAAAACATTACAATTTGATTTACTTCAAGATATATGTTGATCCTCCAAGTGCTCGAACCAAGGTATCTAACCAACAGCATCTGAAAGGGGAAAACATTTTCAAAAGGTGAGCTAGGCTCAGTGTGTCCCAACATTTCCATAAAATCACAATAGGTACAAATCATAGTCCAGTAATCTCACAAATTCGTAAAAGAGTTTAACTTTTTGAAAATCATAGTTTAAACCCTTTTCTGGTACACCATCAGTAGTTCCCAAAAGTATTTTCCATATAGCTTACTTTATGCACATAGCAAAAAGAAAGCCGACTTAAGGATAGGCTATGAAGCTTGTATCCTTAAGCCCAAGTCAATAAGTCCATATAGCTTACCCTAAGCACACAGCAAAGGAAAACCGACCTAATGAAACATCTTGGGGCCCTCAAGAGTCACATTAGGCCCAGTTAGCTTGATCAGAGCTATTCCATCGTATTTCAATTCCAAAATTCAATTGCACAGTGACATAAATTCCATAAATCCAAAAACATGGTAATCATATACCATTTCAAAACAAAAATTAGATAGCAGCCATATTCCATAAATTGTCACATTAAATTGGTGCATCCATAAAACAATAGCCAATGAATTCGGTGTAACACATATTAAAACCAATAAAACACTTCAATAATAAGTAGGGAACAGTCCTCGACAATAGGTTCAAATAGCAAATTTACTGATTGTTGGTTTCACCACGCTCTGCTACAATTTTCGAACGGGTGAATACTGGCACACGTGGTTTAACTGATCTAGAAGAGCTGGGTCGAGCTGTCGAACGATCCGGAGAGTCTCTTGTACCTTCAAACAATAATAATCTATCAGTCCCAAATCCTATTTAATTGTTCAAAGCTAGTCTTCTTAAGTATATAAGCATTTTTCGAGTTTAACTATCAATTTGGGGTATTTCGAGTCTGAATTTGGCCAAACGGATTGCGGAAACGGAATCAGAACGTCGAAAAATATAAAGTATGACTTTTCGGAAATTCAGATTCTTGGTCAAAGTCAAAGTAAACCACTTTGACCGTCGATTTGGAGACCTTCGGGTTTGAATTTGGCAAAACGGACTGCGGAAATGGATTTGGCACGTCGAAAACTATCAGGATAGGTATACTCGGAAAAGATTTACGGTCGTTTAAGGGTCGGTCAAAGCCATTTTAAGTTTTAGTCAAAGAAAGTCAACGGTCAACGGTCACGGTCAACGGTCAACGGTCGGGTCGGGTCAACAGTCGGGTCGGGTCAACAGTCGGGTCGGGTCAAACCGGTTCGAACCGGTCAAACCGGTTCAAAACTGGTCAAACCGGTTTTCCAGCAGCTCACCTCCCAGCGGCGGCGCGTGCGGCGCGTGAACAGTGCCACGGTGTCGGAAAATTCCCGAAAAAATTTGTAAAAATTATTTTGAGCGATTCCGAGATACTTACAACGATCGGTTTAAATTTTTGAACGGCGGAGAGCTCGTATTTCAACTCGGCCGAATCTTTGACCGCTCCACCTCCTCACGTGCCGCCGTCGACGGCGAACAAGGTTGACACCGGCGGACTCGAAACGACACAAGGAACACGATGGTGCAGGAGGTGTCGTAAACGGAACAACGATCGGCGGTGAATTTAAGTTTTTCCCGGTGATAGAGCTAAAAAAAACGACGATGCTTTGACTGAAAATTCCCGACGTTTGGCAGCGTTTCACTTCAATTAATTTGAAGGGTTTGTTCCTCGCTTGATGATGAACACAACGGTGGTTTCAATTTTACGATTGGACGTCGAACGACGTCGGAATCGGGCTTGGAAGTAAGGGTACGAGAGAAGGAAAATTGAGCAAATTCTCAATTGTGTTTTCTGATTTATAATCAGAAACCACGCTTAAATTATAAGCATGCCGACACTCCTTGGAGGAATTCAGGGCTTGGTCCCTGAATTTCCTTCAACTTATAAAATGGCCTATAACTTTTCATAAATTTTAGTTCAGTCATTAAATTTCACCAATTTTCACAATTAACGTCCAATTTCAATTAAATATTATTTTGTAAATATTCGGGTTGTTACAATTCTCCCCCTCTACAAGAAATTTCGTCCTCGAAATTTACCTTATGAGAATAGTTGAGGAAACTGAGCCTCCATTGACTCCAATGTCTCCCAAGTAGCTTCTGAGGGGCCTTGATTACTCCACTGAACTTTGACCATTGGAATTCGCCTATTCCGAAGAACTCTTTCATCTCTTTCTAAAATCTGAATGGGCTCCTCCTCATATGACAAATCCGGTCTCAGCTCTACTTCTTCAACCTGAATAATGTGACCTGGATCTGGACGGTATCGCCTTAACATAGACACATGAAAAACATCATGAATACGACTGAGGTGGGAAGGCAACTCAAGCTGATAAGCAACAGGTCCAACTTTCTTCAGAATATGATACGGCCCAATAAATCGTGGACTCAATTTACCCTTACGCCCGAATCTCAATACTTTCTTCCACGGTGAAACTTTTAAGAAGACCTGATCACCAACCTCAAATTGTATATCTTTCCTTCTCTGATCTGCATAAGACTTCTGCCTATCAAATGCCTCTTTCAAACGGTCACGTATCAATCTGACTGTGTACTCCGTCTCTCGCACTAACTCAGGTCCCAACGTTTTCCTATCACGCAACTCAGTTCAACAGATCGGAGTGCGACATTTACGCCCATAGAGTGCTTCATAGGGTGCCATACGAATGCTGGTCTGATAACTGTTATTGTAAGCAAATTCAGCCAAAGGCAAAAATTTCTCCCAGCTACCATAAAAATCGATTACGCAACCCCGCAACATATCCTCAAGTATCTGAATCACTCTCTCAGATTGACCATCAGTTTGTGGGTGAAAGGATGTGCTATAATCCAATCTTGTTCCCAAAGCCGTATGTAGCGCCTTCCAAAATCTCGAAGTAAATCTCGGATCTCGATCATAAATAATAGACAATGGAACACCATGCAATCTGACAATCTCTGAAATATACAATCTTGCCAGCTTGTCCAAAGTATAATTTACTCGCACAGGAATAAAGTGAGCTGACTTTGTAAGTCTGTCAACAATCACCCAAACTGAATCTTTTTTCGAAGGAGTCATAGGCAAGCTAGTAACAAAATCCATAGTAATACGCTCTCATTTCCATTCAGGAATCTTAATAGGCTGTAACAAACCTGATGGATGTTGATGTTCTGCCTTAACTTGTTGACAAGTCAAACACCTCGCTACAAAATTTGAGATGTCCTTATTCATGCCGATCCAATGATACCTCTCTCTCAAATTCTGATACATCTTATCTCCACCGGGGTGCATAGCATATGGACTACTATGAGCCTCAGTAAGGATAGTCTGTCTCAACTCAGCATCATCAGGCACACAATACTGACCTTTGAAGCATAGAACTTCATCCCGGTCAAGGGCGTAATCTGAGCTTGTCCCCTGCTCTACTTGCTCAAAGATGGGAAGCAAGGAGCTATCAAAGGGCTGCTTAGCCTTGATCTCATCAACCAAGGTCGGCTTAACTTGCAATTCTGCTAACAAAGTGCCATCATCATATAAATTCATCCTGGCCATTAAAGATCTCAACTCCGATACCGTCTTTCGACTCAAAGCATCCGCTACAATGTTAGCTTTACCAGGGTGATAATCAATCACACAATCATAATCCTTCAGAAGCTCTAGCCAGCGCCGTTGTCTCAAATTAAGCTCCTTCTGGGTCAGGAGATACTTTAAGCTCTTATGATCCGTAAAAATATAACACTTCTCTCCATAAAGATAGTGTCTCCAAATCTTCAAGGCAAAAATCACTGCTGCTAACTCCAAATCATGAGTAGGATAATTACACTCATGAGGTCGCAGCTGACGGGATGCATAAGCCACCACTTTACCTTCCTACATTAAAACACAGCCAAGTCCTGAGTGTGAAGCATCACTATACACTGTAAAATCCTTCCCGGACTCTGGTTGAATCAACACCGGTGCTTGAGTCAAAACCGCCTTTAATTTCTCAAAGCTCTCCTGTTGTGCCTCGCCCCAGTCAAACGACACATTCTTCCTTAACAACTTTGTCAAAGGAGAAGCAATGATCGAGAAGCCCTCAACAAAACGTCGATAATAACCAGCCAAGCCCAAGAAACTGCGGATCTCATATACGTTCTTAGGTCGTTTCCAATTCATAATAGCCTCTATCTTGCTGGGATCGACCTGAACACCTCGCGCAGAAATAATATGCCCCAGAAACGACACTTCTTGAAGTAAAAATTCACACTTGCTTAGTTTGGCATATAGACGATGCTCTCTCAAAGTCCGCAGAACGATCTTCAAATGCTCGTCATGCTCTGCCTCAGTACGAGAATAGATCAGAATATCGTCAATGAAGACCACCACAAATTGATCCAAATATGGTCGGAACACCCGATTCATCAAATCCATGAAAGCTGCAGGAGCGTTCGTCAAACCAAAAGGCATCACTAAGAATTCATAATGACCATATCTAGTGCGAATAGCCATTTTTGCAATATCTGATCCTTTAACTTTCAATTGATAATACCCCGAACGAAGATCAATCTTAGAGAATGCAGTAGCTCCTCGCAATTGATCAAATAAATCATCAATCCTGGGTAGTGGGTATTTATTCTTGACCGTCATCTTGTTCAATTTCCGATAGTCAATACATAATCTTAGCGACCCATCCTTCTTTTTCACGAACAGAACTGGAGCTCCCCATGGTGAAGTACTATGTCGGATAAATCCTCGATCGAATAATTCTTGCAATTGGACTTTCAACTCTTTAAGTTCCCTTGGAGCCATACGATAAGGTGCCATAGAAATAGGTGATGATCCCGGATAAATCTCAATCTCGAACTCTACCTCTCTATCAGGAGGTAACCCAGGCAACTCCTCCGGAAAAACATCAGGAAACTCGCTAACTGTACGAATCTCCTCGATCGTGGACAATGCACCCTTGGTGTTTAAAATACAAGCAATGAAGGTCTCATATCCCTTCCGGATCATACGATCAATTTCCATCGCTGAAACTATATTGGAGAGATAACCACGCCGTTCACCAATTAACACAACAGTCCGACCATCTGAAGTCTTCAGAGTAGCCCGCTTGTATTCGCAATCCAGCTTTACCTTGTGTTTATTCAACCAATCCATTCCAAGAATTAGATCGAACTCCTCTAAAGGAAGCTCCATAAGATCAGCGAGAAAAATTTCTCCCTGAACCTCGAGAGGACAACGCCGAAATACTTTATTCACTAATACCGCTTGTCCTACTGGACTTGTAACTGTAACAGTATTTTCAGTGTTCTCGATCGGAATCTGAAGGTTTCGAGATACTGAGCTCGATACATAGGAATGAGTGGAACCATTGTCCAATAATGCAAAGTATGGGGTAGAATAAATAGTAAATGTACCTGCAATAACCTCAGGCTCATCTCTGTCATCACGACGTCTAGTTGCATAAACCAAAGCTGGCTGTCTAGCCTCAGAAGCTGTTGGCCCTCTATTTTGCTGAGGTCGGGCTCTACTGTCTGTCATGGACGCTGATCCTCGAGTATTTCCTTGACTACGATCTCTAATTGGGGTCTGTACTGTAGTCTGCGAATGCACAGGAGTTTGGGTAGTGGTCTGCTCAAACGAAACTAACTGAGGACAATCCCTCCGATAATGACCACTAGATCCACACTGATAGCAAAGACCCATCTTCTTACGACACTCTCCTGAGTGCTGTTTACCACAATACTCACAAAGGGGCCCATTATAATACGACGAGGAACCGCCTCGACTAACAGCTAAAGGTGAGGATGTTGCAGGCCTGAAACGTGTATTGCTTCTCTGAGGGGCTGAAGTACGAGTCCTCTTTCCGGACTGTGCTGATGACTCCATCGGGCCTAAAAATTTCTTAGATCGATCTTGATCAACACGCTCTCTACCAGAAGCTAAAACCTCCACCTCTTCCACATCTTTGGCTCTGCCCACCAGCACATCAAATATCTCATCCTAATGGGTTACAACTTGCCTACGCAGCTCGTATCTGAGTCCAAGGGCAAATTTACGACATCGATCTCTCTCCGTAGGTACCATACTGAATCCATACTTCAGCAATTTCAAGAACTCGATCTCATATTCAGAAACAGTCATGTCTCCCTGAACCAGGTCTTGAAACTGTTCTCATCTCTGAGCTAAGTAGCGCTCTCCCAGAAAACGACTCCGAAAGCGATCCTTAAAGAAATTCCAGGTTAAACGATCGGTAGGAACACTACTGGTCACTGACTCCCACCAAGTGTAGGCATTACCATCTAACATTGCTACAACACCCAGATATCTCTTAGTTGAGTCCAAACCCAACTGATCCATGCGTCTCTCTGTATCCTGGAGCCAATCCTCAGCTTCAGTAGGAGCTCCACCAATCTGTCCCCCAAAAGTTCTACTCCATTGGCAATCAACGTCTGTGAAATAGGAACCTCAGATACAACACCAGTAGCTCTAACTGCTCCCTGTATTAACTGCAGAAACTGTCTACTAAAATTCTCATCCAATGCAACTCCAGTAGACTCTGACTCAATATCGGTCGCTCCTATGATCGGTGTAGTCATGCCAATACCATCGGTAGGTGGCATATTCGTTGGTGTCGTAGGAGCAGGATCACCTATTGGAGGTGGGGGATCTACTCGTATCTCATCAATCGGATCTACAAATCTAGCTACTCGACCTCGTCCACGACTAGTTCGACGACCACGTCTAGCACTCATTTTGGTAGATCTCGAGATTACTACAGAAGATAAACTTAAGGTTAGATAAGCACTTGGAGTCTCGAACATAGTTAAAATCTTAATAACTTTGTGACATGGCCTTAGTAACTCGTTTTGTAAAATATTTCAAAACTGTATTTTCAATGTGGACTCATACACAGTCCGAGGGTTAAAAACCAAAAGCTCTGATACCAATAAATGTAACCCCCTAGACCCGGCCTATACGTTTCGACTAAGTCTAGTGGATCACATTATGATTATTAAAGACATTTTTCGAAACCGTTATTCAATCAATATAAAATCACATTATAAATAACATGAAATTATAAACAAATTATACTATCAAAATCCAACTCGTAAATATAGTACCAATAAATAATAATTTAATTTAAAACTTGTCTTCAAATTCAATATCACAATAAACCGAGTAGTATTAGCAAAAGAGTTATCATTATAAAATCTGATATTTTAAAATAAGGTCCATGTCACCAAAATAAAGTCAACTTGCCAGATAAAAACATTACAATTTGATTTACTTCAAGAGATATGTTGATCCTCCAAGTGCTCGAACCAAGGTATCTAACCAACAGTATCTGAAAGGGGAAAACATTTTCAAAAGGTGAGCTAGGCTCAGTGTGTCCCAACATTTCCATAAAATCACAATAGGTACAAATCATAGTCCAGTAATCTCACAAATTCGTAAAAGAGTTTAACTTTTTGAAAATCATAGTTTAAACCCTTTTCTGGTACACCATCAGTAGTTCCCAAAAGTATTTTCCATATAGCTTACTTTATGCACATAGCAAAAAGAAAGCCGACTTAAGGATAGGCTATGAAGCTTGTATCCTTAAGCCCAAGTCAATAAGTCCATATAGCTTACCCTAAGCACACAGCAAAGGAAAGTCGACCTAATGAAACATCTTGGGGCCCTCAAGAGTCACATTAGGCCCAGTTAGCTTGATCAGAGCTATTCCATCGTATTTCAATTCCAAAATTCAATTGCACCGTGACATAAATTCCATAAATCCAAAAACATGGTAATCATATACCATTTCAAAACAAAAATTAGATAGCAGCCATATTCCATAAATTGTCACATTAAATTGGTGCATCCATAAAATAATAGCCAATGAATTCGGTGTACCACATATTAAAACCAATAAAACAGTTCAATAATAAGTAGGGAACACACCTCGACAATAGGTTCAAATAGCAAATTTACTGATTGATGGTTTCACCACGCTCTGCTACAATTTTCGAACGTGTGAATACTGGCACACGTGGTTTAACTGATCTAGAAGAGCTGGGTCGAGCTGTCGAACGATCCGGAGAGTCTCTTGTACCTTCAAACAATAATAATCTATCAGTCCCAAATCCTATTTAATTGTTCAAAGCTAGTCTTCTTAAGTATATAAGCATTTTTCGAGTTTGACTATCAATTTGGGGTATTTCGAGTCTGAATTTGGCCAAACGGATTGCGGAAACGGAATCAGGACGTCGAAAAATGGATTTGGCACGTCGAAAACTATCAGGATAGGTATACTCGGAAAAGATTTACGGTCGTTTAAGGGTCGGTCAAAGCCATTTTAAGTTTTAGTCAAAGAAAGTCAACGGTCACGGTCAACGGTCGGGTCGGGTCAACGGTCGGGTCGGGTCAACAGTTGGGTCGGGTCAACAGTCGGGTCGGGTCGGGTCAACCCGGTTCAGACCGGTCAAACCAGTTCGAACCGGTCAAACCGGTTCAAAACTGGTCAAACCGGTTTTCCAGCAGCTCACTCTCCCTGCGGCGGCGCGTGAACAGTGCCACGGTGTCGGAAAATTCCCGGAAAAATTTCTAAAAATTATTTTGAGCGATTCCGAGATACTTACAACGATCGGTTCAAATTTTTGAACGGCGGAGAGCTCGTATTTCAACTCGGCCGAATCTTTGACTGCTCCACCTCCTCACGCGCCGCCGTCGACGGCGAACAAGGTTGACACCGGCGGACTCGAAACGACACAAGGAACATGATGGTGCAGGAGGTGTCGTAAACGGAACAACGATCGGCGGTGAATTTAAGTTTTTCCCGGCGATAGAGCTAAAAAAAACGACGATGCTTTGACTGAAAATTCCCGACGTTTGGCAGCGTTTCACTTCAATTAATTTGAAGGGTTTGTTCCTCGCTTGATGATGAACACAACGGTGGTTTCAATTTTACGATTGGACGTCGAACGGCGTCGGAATCGGGCTTGGAAGTAAGGGTACGAGAGAAGGAAAATTGAGCAAATTCTCAATTGTGTTTTCTGATTTACAATCAGAAACCACGCTTAAATTATAAGCCTGACGACACTCCTTGGAGGAATTCAGGGCTTGGTCCCTGAATTTCCTTCAACTTATAAAATGACCTATAACTTTTCATAAATTTTAGTTCAGTCATTAAATTTCACCAATTTTCACAATTAACGTCCAATTTCAATTAAATATTATTTTGTAAATATTCGGGTTGTTACATGACTCGGAAAAATTTGATTCTAATTTATTTTGATTTACAATTTCGTAAACTTTACTTGACTCGAAAAAGTTCAAATTTGAGTATAATTATAAAACATAACTCGAATAGCTCAAATTTTTTAGTGATTAATGGATTGATTTTTAAATTTGATTCAAATCCATTGACTCTGTATGATATATGCATATTATATATGAAAAAATATGAAGAAATATATAATTCGTATATAGTTATAGAAAATTATTTAAATTAAAATCAAATAGTATCAAAATATTATAAATATTTACAATTAAATTTATACAAAAACTCGAATAACTCAACCCTAATAAAAAATTTTAAATTAAATTTAAGTTATAAAATTGGAATTATCAACTAGAATAATTCGAAATATTTTAACTCGACTCTACTCGATTTAATACTCAACCCTATTAATTAGATCGAACTAAGAAAAATAGCCTAAGAATAGTTTAATTCTCTCTTTTTTTCTTTAATGAACAAATTACTTAGGAGGTGTTTGGTTCCCGGATTTTTGCATTACTGAAAGGAATATTTTTTTCCTGGTTAAAATACCCATGTTTGGATAGACCACATTCCCAAGCCAAGGTAAAACTTCAATACCAACAGTAATTCTTTTGTTCTGTTTTACTGGGGATGTTAGTCCCACCTCTCCCTCAGGTATTTGTTTATTCTCATCTCTATTGGCTAAAATACCCTTCTCCAGTAAGCTTGATTCTGCGAAGGAAAAAACTCTTCTTCAATTTGGTGAGAGAAGCTCCCAGAGTATAATTCCTCTTCCAATTTCAAAGATCACATTGTTCGTATAAGTTATGGAAGATCATAAAATTAGCGGAAATGATATCAACAATAAGAACCTCAACCCAAGGCAGCTACATCTATTCGTTAAACTTCTAAATGGCGGGACTCTGTCGCTTCAATTCCCGGCCCCTCAAATCCAAGTCGGCGATGTCAAGCACCGAATTTATGAAATTACCAAAATCTCTATCAACCTCCAGTGCCTGATTGGTGGCCATTAACTCAATGACGATTCAGATATTTCCCACTCCAATGCCACCCTCAATCTCTTCCTCTGGCTTATTGGTGGAAATAGAGTTTTCGGATCGTTGTTACGTGGCGCAGCCACGAAGGTCGGACAAAAAAATACGAACAATTTCGAGGTGTTCCGAGACATGAGCGGGAGGAGGCTGAGGCATGTGAACACAATTAAAAAAGGTTGGAGGAGTGGAAAGCGGATGAGGAACAGAGGAGGTTGGAGAAGATCGCGGAAGACTTTATTAAGAAGAAAGCAAAAACTTGGAAAAAAATAAGTTGGAGATGGAGAGGCTAAGAAGTATGTGGTAAAGTATAGTGAGCAATCATCGAGGTGTGTGGCGGTGGTTGAAGAGTCTGTTAGGGTAGCGTGCCAAAGTGGAAAACGGAAGGTGGTGCCAGGAGGAGCTGACCCAAAAAAATTGAAGATTTGGTAAGTTTTTAAGATCATTTAATTTGCTGGTAATTTAGGTTGGTATTAATGTTTTGATCATTTATTTGTTTTTGCTTGATCATTTAGGATGGGGAAAAGGAAAGTGGATGAGATTGATAGTGATGATAGCGGTGTGGATGAAGAAGAGAATGAGAAATCTGTAGTTTTAAACAATGGGAATCATTCTGATTCTAGTAAGGGAACTGAGGGGAGTTCTTGTTTGGTTTCAGGGGGAATCAGGATATGGAATTTTCAGGTGGAGCCTCAAGTGAGACTGGTTCTGAGGAAGAGAAAGAGGTTATTCTGCAGCAAAGCTCGGAATCTTGTGGTGAAGATGCTCCTACCATGGTTGAAGCATATGCCATTGCTGGAAGTGAAGCAGCTCAAGCTGATGGAACATAATGGAACTAAAACGGAAGATCCAGGGGAAATATTTGGTCAACATTCCAGTGTTCTACTTGCAGAAAATGGAGGAGTTGGAAGTGAACTAAATAATGAGGTCAATTGCTCTTCTAAACTGGAATCAGAAGTTCAAAAAGAAATAGTAGTTTCAAATGCTAACATTACAGAACCAGAAAAGCCATTGAACTTTAACGACTTCAATTCTTCATAAGAGATGGAGGTATGGTTGGACACTTGAATTTCTTTACCTTTTTCCTGAGCTTAATACTAATAAAGATCAATACCATTGATACATCGTTAGAAAAAATATTGCTTTCAACTAACTCAATGATTGCATACCTAGATGATATAGGATATTCAACGATTTGTAGTTGCAATTTTATCAAATGCTTTCCTTTAGCGCAAGTAAATTTGGACATAGCTATTTGATATTATTTTAGCTTTGTCTTCATGTTCTTGTGTACAAAGTTATTGGACCAGACAAATTGAATAATTGAAGAAAAGATATCATGGAGTGAAATTTAAAATCAACATATGAATTGAATTATCATGGGCCTCGTGTTGATGCAGTTGCTTTTATAATACTTAACGATGATACATCATTAACTGTTTTTATCATTTCTAAAGGTTCTTGGATTGGAGCGGCTAAAATATGAACTGCAGGAATGCGAGCTTAAATGTGGTGATACATTGTAAGAGCGAGCTGCCCGTCTTTTCTTGCTAAAGTTTACACCTTTTGATGAGCTTCCAAAGAAGTTGCTTGCAAAGAAATGAAACAACCATGTAGCAGGGTGATGCTTGATATAACGACATAAGCGTATTGCTAAGGAGTATTCTTTTTATCAAACCAAGAAATGTGTATATTTCTCTTGTCATGTTTAATACTGTATGATTTGGTTCTTGTAAGGTGAAGCCCTGTTAGGTAAAATAAAGTTCTCCTGGACTAAATTGAATGTTTGGATTTGCGGAATGATAAATGTTCTAACATTGATGTGCATCATTGATCTTAAGTGTTTATCTTTTATAAGAGTAGCCTCAGCTTTTATATTTACTTCTCCTGGCCTAAACTGAATGTTTGGATTTGTGGAATGATAAATGTTATAACATTGATGTGCATCATTGATCTGCTTAAGTGTTTCTTATCTTTTATAAGAGAACCTCAGCTTTTATTGTCATTTTGTTTCACTTAATTCCACCAACTTTAATCCTATGAATTATGGTTCCTACTCGTTTGAAGCACTCTGCTACGTGTATCACTTGACAATATATTTCTTATTTTACAAAATATACACTTGGATTTGTTGATAAAAGTTTAGTTAAGGAAGAATCAAATGGGATAAGAAAATTGGTGGTCTCTCAGTTTAGTAGGTCTTAATCCTAAGACATTCCTTGCTTTATTAATGTTTTGGTTGGATGTAAAAAAAATTGTTTGATAGAATTGAAAAATGAAACTTTGTTTTGTAAAATACACATTTTAATCTAACCTGTATTTTTCTCATATTTCTTCTCATCTCCCCTCTAAAATTTGAACAAAAATATAATAATGTCATAATACTAACTTACTCCATTTTAAACAACTCTCTTTAATTATATGCAATATACATATGCAGATTTTCTCATATAATTTTTTGTATGTGTAAGTAAAATTTGTAATATTATTTAGTAAATTAAATATCATTTAAATTTATATAATATATTTATAATGTCCACTCTTAAAAAATAATGGATTTTGACGATAAAATATAGATGATAGTATAAAAAGAGTTCATTGGTTGACATGAATAAAGAATTTGCTTATTTAGTTAAATGTTCATCTAATAAAGTCATCTTTGTACATTTTGGTAGGAGTAAAATGATTCATCTATTAAAATGTTCATATGTTTATTTACTTAAATGTTGATGTAAAAGTTTAATATATTTTTAGATAAATTATGTAAAATTTAATATTAATTAAAAATTAAAATAATACATGATATATTTACTCTTTTATTCTACCCATTTATCTTTTAAATTTTATAAAAAAATTATATATAATTTTTATTAAAAAGTATATATATATATATTAAAAATAATAAAGTAATATATTCTCGAATAATTTTTATATAAATATTTTCATTTAAATATTTAGAATTCAACTTGTTAAAAAATATAGAACAAAGACAATTTCGTAAAATATACATTCCAATAATCTTTTATTCCTTCAACCAAACACTGTAATCTTACATTCCTACCAAACAAACCAAACGCAGTAATGTAACATTCCCATTAATGTGTTAGGTAATGTTACATTTCGATAATCCTATTTCTGGAGGTAATTTTATATTCCGTGAACCAAATGCACCCTTAGTGTTAAAGAATAAATATACGTTGAGGCCAGAAGTGGGAAAGGTATAAACTTATTTATTAATGAGACAAAAGTTAAAGATTACATTTTTTTTATCCTAATATAATATTGGGCCTAATTTATTTTCTACAACATCCCATTCTCAAAAGGTAGTTTTGATTTGATGCTTCGAAATATGGATCGTTTGGGATTATATTTTAATAATTTAAAAATAAAGAATGGACCAGACCTTGGTGATGTATAAAGCTGTTTTGCATTTAAATGAAAGATTATGATGCTTTGTCATTTACTCAATATGATGTTACAAAGACAATATATAATGGGTAAACCACACCAATAGTCAATGTTTGAATAAGTTTTCATTTTTCCCACTGACGTTATAATTTATAATAAATGGTCATTAATGTTATTGATTTGTAATAAAATGATCACTCCACCGTTATCTATGTTAAATTGATGACGCTACATCGTTAATAAAAATGTTGATATTAATTTTACCCATAAACTATTGCTAACATTAAATAGATCCTTAAACAATGATTTTATATCTAATTTATCTCAAAAAACTTTCTAACTTCAAGATTTTTTAAACACCCCATCATCTAAATTATATTCTAAATCCTAAATCCTAACCACACTTAAACAAACTCCCGTTTGTCTTTAAATATTCTAACTACTTTTCTTACAAAACGAAAATCATCCCAAAAGCATTATTCTTTACATTAAAATTAATTGAATATATGACTTTAAATACTCATGTATTTGATTTTAATGAAAAATTATGTATTTGTTTTTAATGAAAAAACTTCATTTATCTTTGCAGTGTTTTTTCGTTTTGTAAGTAAGATAGTTCGAATATAGTTGTGGTGGGTATTTGAAAAAACTATAAATTAGAAAACTTTTGGGATAAATTAGATATAATAAAATTATTGTTTATGGACTTATTTGATGTTTTGCAATATTTCAGGGATAAAACTAAATTTTAACCTTTTTATTAATATTTTCACGTCATCAATTTAACAGAGAAAACGGTGGAGTGACCATTCGTTATAAATCGATAACGTTGGTGACTATTTTGTTACAAATCAATAATATTTAGTGACCAATTTGTTACCTTTGAAACTTTAGTGGGAAAAATGAAAACTCACTCAAACATGATTGACCCTTAGTATAGTTTAACCTATATAATTTGAAAATTTTAACAAGATTAACTAATTTAAGTATAGGTTATAGTCGGGTTGGACTGATAAGTGCTAGGGAAGTTATATCTTCTGAAAATTATAATTTTTTTATATAATTTTTATATTTTATTTTAATGATCAAAATCACACCTTTAAATTTTGGGTAAATTATGTGTTTAATACATAAACTGTCAGTTTTGGTCTATTTTAGTACCTAAACTTTCATTTTTTTTTCAAAATTATGCCTAAAGTTTAGTTTTTGTTTTATTTTGATACATCACTGTTAAAAACTTTAGTTTTTGTTTTATTTTAGCACATCCGTTCAAAATTTAACATTAAGTTTGGAAAAAAATTAAAAATTTAGGTACCAAAACATACTAAAACTGATAATTTAAGTACTAAAAACGTTAAATTTTTAGTGACGATGTAATAAAATGAAAACTAAACGTTAGGTATGATTTTGAAAAAAAAAATTAAAAGTTTGGGTGCTAAAACAGACCAAAATTGATAGTTTATGCACTAAATGCATAGTTTACCCTTAAATTTTTAGAGTAAAGTATATAAATGTCTCTCAACTATAATGTATTACTTTGTTTAATCCTTTAACTATTAAAAGTTACAAAATGATCTATGATTATCAGGCGTTGTTTTTATTTAATCCTCCAACTATTAAAAGTTGCAAAATGGTCACCCGATTATTCATATGTTTCAAACTCGTCATTTTAGGTTAAAAATTGACAGTAATTTGAGCTAGACGTTAATATATTGAATGAGATGTGATAAAATTTGATCTCATAATCGTTTGAGTTGTATTTTGTGGATTGACTATCCGTTTACATTATGACGTTGAGTCATTGCATGAAACATTATGTCGTCGAGCCAATGCTTGAAACATATACCGTTGAGCCAATTCTTGAAAGCAATGACGGTACCGATAGACAATATTAAAATATGATTTTTATCATATCTCAATCAACATGTTAATGTTTAGCTCAGAAGACCATCAATTTTTAACGGAAAATGACTAGTTTATAACATATGGATAGACGACCATCATTTTGTAACCTTTAATAGTTGGGGTTTCAACAAAACGTTCTATAGTCGAGGGACCATTTTATAACTTTTAATGGAAGAGGGACTCAACAAAACAACGTCCTATAATCGAAGGAACATTTGTGTACTTTACCCAAATTTCTATCATAACTTCTTAAAAACTCAAACTTTTAATATAAAATCTTTTATTCATCTTTTTCGATAACCATGTCAAACTCAAGAAGACAGAGAGATCCATCCTTGCCCATACGCATGTCAAGCTCAAAGAAGACAAAGAGAGATTAATGTTGAATTGTCTAAATCTAGAACCAAAATGAGCTTTAAATTCATGTTGTTGTCCTTAGAAGCTAAGAAGAGACATAATGGTATGCTAAATTGACATGAGCCTTCCAAAAAGTAGACCAATAATTAACACATACACTTTGATGCTTAACATACGTGGGGTTTCATCCCTATCATTTGCAGAGTGCCCCCATGCCCTATTTTCACAATACCAACCCTTTTGTCTCAAGATCACAAATCAAATTTTGATAACATAAAAAATGTATTATTTGTAAAAATAAAATCGTTTTAAATAAAACTTTTATATTGTTGGTAATTATGTATTCTGGTATATGAATTTTACTTAAGATTCAATATAGTATTTGAGAATTTTAGGTCCAGTTAGGTACTTGAATTTAGCTCTTTAATTTAAATTAATACTTGAACTTAATTTCTTAGTTTAAACTGATACTTGTGTTCTTTTAACTTAATTGTTACATTTGAACAGAAAATTATTATATATTTTATAAAAATTCAAAATTATTTGTATTCATGTAAGTTCGTCAATCAGAAAAAAATCAAATTGAGGAGAGAAATAAAGTTCTAGTGGATTTTAACAGTTCATCCCATATGATTTAATTTGAGAGTGGTAAACGATTGCTCAGGAAAGGAAAGGAAAGCAGAGAATAAATAAATTGAATTGTCGTAAAAAGAGAGAAAGGGTGAGTGAGAGAATTCATTCTCTAATCTTGCATAGTGATTTATGTAAAGACCATTAATGTTGCATAGTTAGGTTGACGAGATAAATAGATATGATTTTAAGATAATAAATTTAATTGTTAGATCACATGAGCCTGCAAGTGATCATGAGAACGGGGTCATATAAAACTCCAAAAATTTCGAGGAATTTTACTAAAATAACAACAAAGGTATGACTTGCGAATAAGGTATTAGAAAGAAATACATTAAATCTAATTTGAATGAAAAAAATATCAAATTTAGACATCGAATTGAAAAAAAAACCACACGTACCAAATTGAATAATAAAATCAAGTTCTTATACCATAATATATGTTTACCCTTTGTTACAACTGGATTTGTGTTAGATTGACTAGAACTACTAGTTTGAAGTGATAAGTCTAATCCTTGAACATATTTACACACAAAAAAATTCATTAATAATTTGAACGGATAAAAATGTGTAAGAAAAGGACAGGTTTCATCCTAATTAAGAATCCAACAAGAAATTAGGTCCAGAGTTTTCAGATTTTTCATTTTCAATGTGTTGACCTTGTCTGAACCCCTAAACACAGAGACAGCAAGGGTGCACGTTTGCAATAAAAACACCATTACAGACGTATGGCCAAGGCCAACCAAACACAAGCGTTTGCTGTTTTGTACTTTTCATGCCTCCCCTGAAACACATGTTTTGGTTCTTATTCTTTATTTAAAATGGATTGAGACTTGGATCCTCCTCCATCTCATTCCATTGCTCTCAGCACTTGCTCGAGCTCCCATTTTTGCCAACTGAAGGAAAAAGGTTCAATTCGTGAGTTCTTCTCCAAGTTGCTTGATAAAAGTTCAATTCTTAGTCGATTAAATTTGAAGGTATGAAATTATAAAATTGAATTTAAGATCTCATTTTATATTTATCTCTATAAAATTAGATTTTATCTAACAAAAAACATTAACAAATTATTATATTATTTAAACAGATAAACATTAATTCAATTACTATTGTTATTATTTAGACATTAAAAAAATCATAAATTTAAACTTGTTTAATTACATTTATCTTTAGTTTACTTTGGATATTACAATATGTAAATAGAAATATTATTTCTTAAAAATTTAAATAATTTTTTATTTAGAGAAGAAAAATAAACAACTTGAAGAGAAGAGAGTAGTGATAATAATATGGCAAATAAAATTAGTGATAATTGGAACACAATTTTCAGACACTAAAAATGGCAATGAAAGCCTTGTATTCTCCCTCCAATTGTTTGGTCTCCTAGTTTTTTGAGGAACCAAATCTGAGGAAAATGTTTTGTTCTATGATCCAATCAAACCAACCAAAAAATCCCAGAAAAAAGATAGTTTTATATCAATTTTTTCATTTCTTTTCTTTTTTTTCCCCTTTGGGTCTTTTCACCTTGAATCCATTTCTTTGTGTTTCCAAATCTGAAAAATACCCATTTTAGTCCTTTAAAAGATTGAATTTTTCATTATTGTTACTAATTAGATGATTCCATTTTCCTCCATTTTTATAGTGTTGTTCATTTACCCCACCTTGATGCTAGAGAAATAGACAAAGAAGAACATGTTTTGATCTTTTGAGTTGTTGTTTAAAGATATGTAATTTGTTTTATAACATAGAAATAAACAAATGAATAAAAAGCTAAGCTTTAAAAAGACCTTTGAAGCGAAATTGAAGAACTCTCAAGTAGCTGCAAAGAAGAAAGCGATCAGCATATTCACAGCAATGTCAGTGGCTCATGCTGACGATGAAGATGACGACAAAGATTCAAACACCGACGACGTTCATCATGTCGAAAAGACCCTTCCCGGAGGCGACTTTTATACGGGCCAATGGTATAAGAGCTTGCCCCATGGAAAAGGCAACTACATATGGACTGATGGTTGTATGTACGTTGGTGAATGGTTCAAAGGCAAGATTACGGGGAGAGGCAAGTTTTTCTGGCCTTCCGGTGCCACTTACGAAGGTGATTTCAAGCACGGTTTCATGGACGGTAAAGGGACTTTTACAGGCGTTTCAGGAGATACTTATAAAGGGTCATGGATCATGAACTTCAAACAAGGTGAAGGGACTTATAGTTATCCCAACGGGGATCTCTATGAGGGCAAATGGCACCGAGGATACCAGGAAGGACACGGGAGTTACCAGTGGAGGAACGGGGATCGTTACGCCGGTCAATGGAAGAAAGGGTTGATGAATGGCAATGGGACAATGATTTGGAGCAATGGGAATATGTATGAAGGGTCTTGGGAGGAAGGGTACCCTAAAGGGAGTGGGACTTATCAATGGCCTAACGGAAGTTCTTATATTGGTGTATGGAGTAAAGATAGTAAAGAATATAATGGAACTTATCATCCTTCTGATTCTCAGACTGAGAATCTAGATTGGGATCCTCAACAGGTGTTTCTGAAGATTTAAAGGACTGCAAGATATGTCCTTGTGAGAAAATATCGATCATGCCATCCGAAAAGATGCCGAATTTGACCGGAAAGCAAAGAAGGTCTGATGGGAGTTTAAGTAGGTATAGTTTCAGTGATTTCGATGGTTTTTCTTCTGCGAGTGAAGAAAACATGAGGAATGGCGATGAACGAGGGGGAAATATTAATGACGAAGTTCCGGAGATGAAAATGAGTTCTCAACAGCTTTTGATGTTAATGAAAAAGCAAGGGCGGACGATATCCAGAGGACACAAGAACTATGAACTCATGCTTAACTTGCAACTGGGTATCAGGTAGTTCTTATTGGTTTGAATGTTATTTGTTTCGGTATATGCATCGCCTTCTAGATCATGTTTATCGAATTTGTAACGTCGGAATGAAGATATAATGATGAATGTTCTAATCTTGCATGTATTGGTTCTCTGGTTATTCTGCAGACATTCTGTAGGAAGACCTGGTCCAGCTATAACCCTTGAATTGAAGTCTTCAGCATTTGATCCTACGGAAAAAGTATGGACCAAGTTTCCGCCAGAAGGATCGAAGAACACTCCGTCGCATCAATCATGCGAATTTAGATGGAAGGATTACTGTCCACTCGTATTCAGGTTCGAGACCGGATTATCTACTTGTTCACAACATACGATCATTCTTTGAACAACCATTGTGTTTCTTTTTTTTTTTTTCATTTCCAGGACCCTCAGGAAATTGTTCGATGTCGATGCAGCAGATTACATGCTTTCGCTATGTGGGAACGACGCCCTTCGGGAACTTTCATCCCCTGGAAAAAGTGGAAGCTTTTTTTACTTGACCAGTGATGACAAATACATGATCAAGACAATGAAGAAGACAGAAGCAAAGGTACTTAATGTTTTTCTTTTTCTATTGGAACCAACTCTGAAACCTGCAAATTTCTCCTAGAATTTCATGTTTTCGGAACTTTCCAACATTACGAATAAAGTGCATAAGTGACTCTTGATGACTAAATAATCATGGCATTGCGGGCACTATTGCACTTGCAGGTTCTTATAAGAATGCTTCCGGCCTATTATATGCATGTTCAGTCCTTCAAGGACACTCTAGTTACCAAATTTTTCGGTCTTCATTGCGTGAAATTAACCGGGGCAGTGCAGAGAAAGGTAATGTGAATATCAAACGGTTTCGACTTCGAATACATCTTTGAATTCGTAGAATTTCTGAAAGTAATCTCATATGTTCTTCATTTGTTATCTGGATGAATCAGGTTCGATTTGTTATAATTGGCAATCTGTTTTGTACCGACTGTGTCATTCATAGGCGCTTCGACTTGAAAGGTTCTTTCCAAGGTCGAACAACAGCTATACCCGAATCAGAAATCGATCCAACGACAACCCTCAAAGACCTTGATCTCAATTACATATTTCGATTGCAGAAACTGTGGTTTCCAGAGTTCTGCAGGTGATTCTGTTTTCTAAGTGCCTCTTTATTTTTGGTGTTCATGTTGTCTGATTCCTTTTTCGACACCTTTTGTGCAGGCAAGTCGAACGAGATTGTGACTTTCTCGAACGTGAGAGAATTATGGATTATAGTTTGCTGGTTGGATTGAACTTTCGTGAAGCTCCTCTGCTATCCCAAGCTAGCAATGATCAGCTTGTTATCAACCCCGCACGGTAAAACCGATTGCCATTTTCACAAGAATCTATACACCTAAAATGTTGCATGACATCTATATGAAGTGACTCAAATTAGTCTTTCTGATGATTTTTCAATAAAAAATATGCAGGAGGTCTTCTTCCGATAGGTTAGGTATAAAAATGGCCGCTCGAGCCGAAAAGACAATGAGAAAAACCGATTGTCAACTGATCGGAGAACCAACTGGTGAAACATGTGATGTCATTCTCTTCTTTGGTATAATAGACATTCTACAAGATTATGATATCAGCAAGAAGATTGAGCATGCCTATAAATCAATGCAATACGATCCGACTTCGATTTCTGCCGTTGATCCGAAGCTATATTCGAAACGCTTCCGGGATTTCATTTTCAGAGTTTTTGTACAAGACACTTGAAAATGTCGTGATTCAAAATAAAATTCTGCTTGGAGCCGGTGTCCGTTTATGTACATTGATCGTATTCCGGCAATGTGAGTGGTTAAAAGAAAAAGTTTTCGACTTCTGTCATCGACATGGGCATTGAGGACGATTCGTGGTGGCGCTGGACACACCCTTGTAATCGAGGATTAGTTTCTTCTATTGCAGATATGTATATTACAGTCAGATTTTATGTTAAGATTGTAAACATAGTTAATAAGGTTGTTTCAAATGTAAAATAATTAAATTCTTTTTTATTAAATAATTAAATTCTTTTTGTATCTAATTACCTTGAAAGGTAAAATAGAGTATCCTTGATCGTTTAATATCTTTCGATTTATATAAAAAAAAAGAAGAAATTATTATCTGAATTTAATAAGATTAATAAATTGAATATATGAATTTAAAAATTATCCAAATTGTCTTTCAAGCACAAGAAATTTGTATAACTAGAAAACCAATATAAACTAATGTTTGGGTATTTTATCCAAATATACTTTTTTTTTTTCAATTTATGAATGACACCTTTAAAAGATTATTTAAAAAATCACACCTTATCAAAAGTATTTTTAAAATTCGTATTTTATCAGGGTGTGCTTTCGCCATATGTGACAAACAGTCTGAAAAAGTTAAAGGCATATTTGAGAAATGAGTAGAGGCATCTCGACGTTGTCGACCGATTAAATGAGGCAACTCAATATGCGACAACACATTGTAGTTATTGCAAAGGCATCTCCATGCTTTAAGAAAACTTTGTAGGTGTGACTAAGGCATCTTTGCCTTGGTAGAAGGGACGAATTATAACTCCTCTTTCTATGGTAAAGGGAACTCAACATTCGTTAAGGCACATTGAATGAACTCCTATTAATACTAAGGCGGAGGCTCTCCAACCCTTTGAGTATATCCGTAAGCCACAAGCTTGGGACGAAGGTATCTCTGCTTTCTGCGGAGACATCTCAACGACATCCAAAGATAGAAGTATCTCATTATCAATGGACAACAAAGGCATCTTAACTCGTCTATCCAGTTAATGTGGAGGCATATTGATGTATTTGATCAAAGATAAAAAAAAATCCCCATCGCGACAATACAATGACGTCATGACAACAAGACGGAGGTCACAAACACTAGCTAGGAAATAATAATGAGAACTATGGAGGACGTACCTTTGGATGATTTCAATTCTCAAACGGAGAAAAAAGAAATTTGGTGTTGTATGATTAGGGATACTTACTGCCGCATAGGATATGATATAAATAAAAAAATTTACGTATCTGTGCGGGTGATGGATGTTGAAGTTGCGATGTATCCTTCACCCAACGACAATCAATGAATCTCCGCCTGGTTCTCGTTTCGGCATCCTCGACCCCACACAAATTGGTCCAATATTATTAGGAAATAAACCGAGTACGAGTAATTTTCCTATAACAAGATTAGTGAGAATGCAAAATAAAAGCGGAAAATAATACCCGAAATTGATAACGGAGTTCAACTAATTATGCATACGTCTCCGGACTACTGCAGATCTTTTATTGAAGAGAAAATTTACAGGTGTTTACAAAACACTCACTACTCACAAGAAAGCTCTCTAGTATTGGGAGAAAGAAATGATTTGGGATGATTTTTAAGCTAAATGGGCTAGGGTATTTATAGTTGAAGCTTAGGAACTAATCTTGTAAATACCCTAAAGTGTGCAATGGCTAAAATATAATTAACCCAAAAACATTTTAATTAAAAATTGGGGCACCGAATTTGGTGCCCCTTTTCTGATTTTAACGCCCCCCTTTATTGAAAAAAGGGCACCCACCGTTTTTGACTTTTCTCCAACAATCTCTCACTTGAAGACTAATTTTAATCTGTCTTCACACCTCGATCAATGCAACAACATTTCTAGTCTTGTTATTTTAGCATGTCAACTGAAGCTGAATACAACTTCAGTTTGTCTGTGGTCATCGTCTTTGTCAACATGTCTGCCGGATTTTGAGCTCCACTAATCTTTTCAAGCTTCAAAATCCTATCTTCCAGAAGAGACCGGATAAAATGATATCTCAATTGTATGTGCTTCGTCTTGGAATGAAAAGACAGATTCTTTGCTAGATGAATATCACTTTGACTGTCGCAATACAAGACATTGTTTTCTTGTTTCTTGCCTAACTCTTCCAAGAAACTTTGGAGTCAAACCATCTCCTTGCTGGCTTCCGTAACAGCGACATATTCTGCTTCAGTTGTGGAGAGAGAAACTATCTTTTGTAGTTGAGAAACCCAACTCACTACAATACCTCCTAGAGTATAGACATACCTTGTAGTGCTCCTTCTGATGTCAATGTTTCTGGCTAAGTCAGCATCTACATAGTCTGTCAGTATCGTATATCCACCTTTGAAACAAAGTGCTTTGTTTGTAGTACCCCGCAGATATCTGAAGATCCATTTGACTGCTTCTCAGTGTACCTTTCCCGGATTATTCATGTATCTGCTAACAGCTCCCATTGCGTAAGCAATATCTGGTCTAGTACAAACCATGGCATACATCAAACTTCCAATTGCTGAGGCATACGACACCTTCACCATGTGTGCACGTTCTTCCTCCGTCTTGGTGACTGTTCTTTGGAGAGTCTAAAATGAACACCTAAAGGTGTACTTACTGGTTTAACATCTTGCATGTTGAACCTGTAGAGTACTTTGTTGATGTACTCAGCATGTGATAACATCAAAGTCCCCGATTTTGTGTCTCTCTTAATCCTCATTCCAAGAATATGCTTTGTAGCGCCCAGATCCTTCATAGCAATCTGCTTCGACAATTCTTGCTTCAAGTGTATAATCTCTTGCATGTCTGAGCCTGCAACGAGCATGTCATCAACGTACAATAATAAAATAATCAAGCTATTGTCGAACCTCTTGATGTAGCAACAATGATCTGCTTGGCATCTGGTAAAACCATTGTTACTCATGAAACTATCGAACTTCTTGTACCACTGTCTAGGAGCTTGTTTTAAACTATACAAGCTCTTCTTCAACCTACATACCAGGTTTTTCTTGTCTACCTTTATGAAGCCTTCTGGCTGCCTCATATAGATTTCTTCCTCCAAATCACCATGAAGGAAAGTTGTCTTCACATCTAACTACTCAAGATGTAGATTCTCTACAGCTACAATTTTCAACACCAGTCTGATTGTAGATATTTTTTACAACTGGAGAGAAAATTTCATTGTAGTCAATACCTTCTTTTTGCTGAAAACCTTTGACAACCAATTTTGCTTTGTAGCGTTTGCTCCCATCATGCTCTTCTTTGATCCTGTAAATCCACTTGTTGTGGAGCGCTTTCTTGCCTGGTGGTAATTCAGCTAATTCCCACGTCTGATTTGACATAAGCGAGTTCATCTCATCTTTCATGGAAGACTCTCACTTGACTGAATCCTCTACCTGCATTGCTTCATCATAGCACTCTGGTTCACCATTGTCAGTCAGCAACAAGTAGTGCAAAGAAGGTGAATAACGCTGGGTTGGTTTAGGAATTCTGGAGGAGCGTCTTAGTTCTGGTGTGCATGGTTCTTCTTGAACTGCTTCAGGATTGATCTGAACATCATTTCTAGAAATCTCCTCAAACTCATCAAATTCCTTTGTTTCAGCTTTGATATTGGAGCTACTTGATTCTATGGCTGACATGTCTTTGTACATCACATTCTCATTGAAAATGACATCTCTGCTTCTGATGATCTTCCTATTTTCATAGTCCCAAAACCGATAACCGAACTCATCACCGCCATAACCAACAAAGGCACATTTGTTGGACTTAGCATCAAGTTTACTTCTTTTAACATAGTCTATGTGTACATAAGAAAATACAACCAAACACTCTTAAGTGTGAAAGGTTTATTCATTTCTTGCTCCAAACATCCTCAGGTATTTTGTCATCCAATGGAACTGAGGGCCCACGGTTGATCAGGTAAGTTGCAGTGTTGATAGCTTCAGCCCATAGAAATTTGGGCAATCTGACATGTATCCTCATGCTTCTGGCACGTTCATTCAAAGTTCTGTTCATGCGCTCTGCTACGCCATTCTGTTGCAGTTTCATGGGAACTGTTTTCTCCATCTTGATCCCATTGTTTGCTCAGAAATCTCTGAATCTACTGTTTCTGTACTCTCCTCCATTGTCAGACCTCAACCGCTTGACTTTCAAACCAGTCTCATTTTCCACCATGGCCTTCCATTTTCTGAAGGTATCAAAGACTTTTGATTTCTTCTTCAGAAAATAAACCCACACCTTCCTCGTAGAATCATCGATGAAGGTGACATAATATAGTGAGCCTGCAAGAGATGGAAATGAAGATGGTCCCCACACATCAGTATGAACCAACTCTAACTTTTCTGCCTTGGGTGTCTTGCCAATCTTTGCAAAACTGACTTTTTTTTGTTTGCCAAAGATGCAATCCTCACATAGTCTGACATCTACATTCTTTAGATCTGGCAGCTTCCCTTTTGACAAAAGCGTCGTCATCCCTTTCTCGCTCATATGACCAAGCCTTTGGTGCCATAGGCTTGATTTTCCATCAGCATCTGTGGCTGTAATGATATTCTCTAAATTTGAGGTTACATAGAGAGTACCAGTCTTCTTACCACGAGCAATGACGAGTGCTCCTTTGGTAATCTTCTATTCACAGCCTGAAAAGGTTGTACTATATCCTTTTCTATCAAGCTGTCCTACAGAAATCAAATTTCTTTTGAGGCCAGGAATATGTCTCACTCCTTTCAGCTTCCAGGTGATCTTGTTTGGCAACTTTAATCGGATGACTCCTTTTTCGACAATCTTTCAAGGTTTTATCATCAGCTAGATGAACCTTCCCAAAATCACCACTGACATAGTTCTCCATGATTTCTCGGCATGGGGTGGAGTGGAAAGATGCCCCTGAATCCAAGATCCATGATTCAATTAGACTTTTGACGCTTAGAATCATGGCATCACCTGTCTCCTCTGTCACGTTGACAGGTTCCTGTGCGCTGGTATTTTTCTTCGGTGCTCGAAAATCTCTTTTTTAAAGTGACCCTTCTTGTCGCAGTTATAACAGGTAAAATCTTTCTTTCCCGTTCTTGATTTTCCCCTTCTGGATTTGGATCTATCACGATTTGAATTTCTTTCTGAAGTTCTCCCTCTGGACTCCGTGTGTAAGGCTGAGGAGGTTGATGCTTAACTCGATTCTCTCCGTCGAATTTATTCGCTCAATACCAGATCCCGAACATCGTCGAATTTTAATTTACTGTTTCCCGACGAGCTGCTGACTGCTGTAACAGTAGCATTCTAACTGTTTGGTATAGATGATAAGAGAATTAAAGCTCGAACTTCATCATCGAATTCAATTTCCACGGAACTCAATTGGATTATGATTGTGTTGAGTTCATTCAGGTGTTGAGCCACTGATGCCCCTTCCGCCATCCGCAAATTGAATAATCGCCTCATCAAATGAACTTTGTTTGAGGCCGATGACTTCTCATACATACTGGAGAGAGCCGTCATAAGACCCACCGTGGTCTTTTCCTTTGTTATGTTGAAAGCAATATTTCGGGACAACGTTAGTCGGATAACTCTGAGGTCTTGTCTGTCGAGAAGAGCCCAATCTTCATTCTTCATGCCCTCTTGTTGCTTTCCTGAGAGAGGTTGATATAGATTTTTCTGGTACAGAAAATCTTCAATCTGCATCTTCCCAAAGCCAAAGTCCGCACCATCGAACTTTTCAATTTTCACCTTCCCTTTTGTCTGCAGCCATCGCTCCCACTCAAATCTGGCTTCGTTTGGATCGCTTCTGACAATTCTTGCGAACCACCTTGTATTAGAACACCTCCATCGATAAATTCGTATCGTCGACAAAATTTTTACTATTCACAAAATGTACTATTCATGTGAATAGTAATGAATAGTAACCTAGCAAAAAAATTGACAAAATTCACAACCAAAAGCTCTGATTATCATTTGTTAGGAAATAAACCGAGTACGAGTAATTTTCCTATAAGTAGATTAGTGAGAATGCGAAATAAAAGCGGAAAAATAATACCCGAAATTAATAACGGAATTCAGCCAATTATGCCTACGTCTCCGGACTGCTACAAATCTTTTACTAAAGAGAGAAAATTTACAGGTGTTTACAAAACACTCACTACTCACAAGAAAACTCTCTAGTATTGAAAGAAAGAAATGATTTGGGATGATTTTGAAGCTAAATGAGCTAGGGTATTTATAGTTGAAGCTTATAGACTAATCTTATAAATATCCTAAAGTGTGCAATGGTTAAAATATAATTAACCTAAAAATATTTTAATTAAAAATCGGTGCCCCCTTCTGATTTTAACGCCCCCCTTTGTTGAAAAAAGGGCACCCACCGTTTTTGACTTTTCTCCAACAAATATTTCTTTCCTGGTAGTCTTCCACCACGTCCTTGAGGTACACACATCGTTCAGTTTCGTGTCCTCTCGGCTTATGATGCTCGCAGTAGTGAGCATTAATTCTAGATGGTGTTAAGGGGAGGGTAGTTGGTGTAACCACCAAACAGTCCTTTCCGTTGTAGGTCTACTAGATGGACTATCCGATGATGATCGGTTGGTCCATATGGTCACCCCTACTTCCTGATGATAAAGAACCTCCTCTCAATGAATCATGGAACTTTGGGGAAGGTCTCGAGCTTTTTCTAATACGTTGGGTTTGCGAGAATTATTGTGGGGAAGTCGAGTTGTAGTTAGTGGCTACTACGGACCCCATCTCCTCTGCCTCAGAGTAGCAGCTGGCTACTTTATATAATTGGCTTATCTTTATTTTTCGATGATCTTTATTAAATTACTCGATTTTTATTATGTTCCAATCGCACCTTAAAATGATTGGTGGCAACTCCCAATATTTTATAAAAAACATTTCTAAAAACATTTCAAAACCATCCATCGTTGCATCTAGTCGGCCTTTCCCCCGAAGGGCCGGTTGCGTCAATAATCATATACAATACATATATATTTTCTTGTATTTTTTCGTATGTGACTTACATATACCATACACAATCAAGGAATTCGACTCAAACTTGAAAATCAATTTACTAATTACTAAAAAATTCGAGTTATTTAAGTTATTCGAGTTGTATTGAACTTGAATTTTTTTTGAGTCAAGTTGATTTTACAAAATTACAACTCGAAGTCAATTCGAATCAATTTTTTTAAGTCGAAATTGATTTTTCGAGTTTAATCAAATTTTATTCGCCAGGATTGTTTTTAACGAATCATGAGTCTTGAAACCGTTTTTTAATTTCTCAATAATTTTGTTTTTTTCTGAAAATATATACGAGGAGATAAGACTTTGAGATAATGATTTTTCCCCTCAACCTAAGAAGATAAGATTTTGAAAGATAATTTGACCATCCAATTTAAAACCGTGACATTTTGAAGTATTACTTACTCCTTCAATTTGAGGCGATAGCACTTTAAAAAAGTAACATGATCCTGCGGTGACACTTTGAAAGATAATTATATTCTCCAATTTGAGGTGGTAACATTTTGAAGAACTTGCTCTTTTGAGACAGTAAAAATTTAGAAAAATAAAAACTTGAAGGGATGAAAATTTAAAAAAAAATTATTCCTCTAATTTATGACGGTAAAACTTTGAAAATATTAATTTGGATGTTCTTTGATAACGTTATACTCGGATTGCTTGACATCATACTTAGAAAACTTATCAATAATCTAAAGGGATTAACATCATTATTTTCTTATATCATTTTCTTATCATCATACTCATGAGGTCTCACTAATGACCCAAGAACTTATAATTAGGCTTAGAGAACTTATTGATAACCCCAAAGTCTTAGCACCATTTTATTAATATCATCATGCGTATGGTTTTTATTGATATCTTAAAAGATTTATCATCATGTTCAAAAAATTTGTTAATAGTCTGGAGGTCTAGATATTAGTTTCTTTGTATCAACATGCACATATGATCTCATTTATGAGTTGTAGGACTTATTATCATACTCGAAAAATTTGTTGATGGTCAAGAGGCCTTAAGATTATTTTCTTAACATATTCAAGAGATCTTACTAATGTTTTGAAGTACTTATCATCATGCTCAATCTAGATTCAATCCTTCATCAACCCTTTAATCGAGGTACAATCCTTCGTCAACCGCTTAAACCATCAGCCTGTAGATATCCAAACTACAATATGAGTTTCTCAACCCATAGGATTGAAATCAACAAGTGAATAAACAATGGCACCATCATTAATCAATACAAACAAATACCAAAATATGTTGATTTGAATGGAAACAATCAAGAGTATAAAAAATCTTTACAGACACAATTCGATTTTGTAGACGGTGAGCACACGTTATATTCAAACTAATAAGGATATAAAGTATTATCCTATTAAATAATTAAGACACAATTCTTCTAAGCAACAAATTATTCCGTTCCTGTTGATATTTTTTTTATTAGTATAGGATAATTATAATTAATATGTAGTATCTGCTCAAAATATTTTCAACCATTTAATGATAAACGTTTAAATACATTTACAGACAACGTGTTCGAACCTGAGATTTCTAGGAATGACAATCATCCCCTTAACCACTGAGGTTGCTTGGTATGTGTTCCCATGTTATATGTTTTACTTTGCTACTTATTCATAATTACAACATTTTTTAAGACAGCCTCATGTTTTGTTCTTGCAGCGTTCCTATGCTAAATGTGTGAGAAAACAGCCTTGTCAACACGATGATGCAGAGCTGGTGAAGACAGATTACCAATTACTTAGCTTGAGCATCGTCAGCCTGAAAGCCAGTTTCTGTTAGGAATTCTTAATTGTTTTCTAAAACAAAGTGTAATTCAACTTGTGACTGTAGTTTAGTGGTGAGAATTCCACGTTGAGAGACCTGTGCTTAAATCCCAGCAGCCACATTAATTTTAAGTAAATTATATTTTTTGTATCTAAACTATCACTTTTGTTTTATTTTAATGTCTAAACTTTTGTTTTTTCATAATCATGATTAAAGTTTACTTTTTGTTTCATTTTAGTAGTATCTAAACTATCACTTTTGTTTTGTTTTAATATCTAAACTATCAATTTTCTCTCGTTTTAATACATAAACTTTTTTTTATAAAATCTTGCACACATTTACTTTTTGTTCCATTTTAATACCCTGCCGTTAGTGATATTATTTTAATATTTTCTCTGTTTACGAATTTCAAACAAAGATTAACTTGGATTGTGAAATTAAATTTCAAAGCTGGTTGTGAGAATATAAATAATGGACTCTTGTTGGAGTGGGAAGGGCCAACACTAACCATACCTCGCTGGTTAGTGGACTGTGACATTTCATATCAGAAACTCACTCTAAATGTACTAATAATGTACCTTATTGGAGTGGAGAAAATATTATTGTCCTGAAAAGAATTTATGAATCCAAAATGGAAGCGAAATTCAAGTAACAACAAATTTGACAATATATGCACAAGACACCTGGTTTGTAAAAGCAATACAAATATCAGCTAGTTTGGTAGGATTCATGTTGGATAAGAATATTGAGTAAAAAAAACACATCAACCGGTCATCGTTGCTATGCTTTCAGTTCAATGCGCACTATGACAATATTCTGCGGTTCATATCAACTTAAAGATGCCACTGATAAACCCAAAATCCAGTGCCAATCGATTTCCTGTACGAAATCCCAAAGCGAAGTGACTAACAAATTATGAAGGCCTCCTCCATGAAACGTGGACAAGTTATGTTCACGTTTCTTCAAGCAGACCTGGAACCTATCCCCAGGATGTGCCCATTTTGTCAATGAAACTGCTCATCATTCCATGTTTAGAGGTGACACGATGTGCCAATTTTAAGAAGAAAAAAATCCATACTATGAAATTTGGGTTTTAAGTTAAGTCGGACCAGATTTTTCTCAAACCTGGTTGGATTGAAACAAATTCGATTTTACGATCCTCGAGATAATTACGAACATGTTATTTTATGAATTTATATATTATTAGTTAGGTTTTGATAAAAGAATATGTAAAAATGAACATTTTATTACTAAAATTATGGTATTAAATTAAAATTTACTCTAGTTTTGTGTTATTAAATTGAATAAATCTATATTTTATTTGTTTATATTTATATTTAAATAAAAAAATATGTTTAAAATTATTTTTTCTTTATATAAGGTCTGGTTAAGTTGGATTTTTAATTCATATTTTAAATCGAGTTCAAGGCGGGTAAAATTACTTTTAAGGTTGGGATAAGATTGTGTAGTTATAATATTGGGTTGAGTTCAAGGCGGGTAAATAATGTCTTTATGAAGACTTTCTAACAGGGACTAAGTCATGATTGAAACAAATAGGGTCTTTAAAATTGAATAAACTATAAAATCTAAAGGAGTTATAGTCTAATTTCACTAATTTTAAAATTGAATGGTCTTAAACCAAAAAAATATAGATCAAGACATAATTTCATTTTAATACCAAAAGAGTCCTAAAAATAAATTAAACCGACATATTATTGTGAGGAACAACGGGTTAATTGTAATAATTTTAAAAACATTAATGACCTAAAAACAATTAAATCATCAAAATTTAAGGGGAAATTGTCCTTCCCAGCTACAACGTAGGTTCGTCACTACCTTCCAAATATAGGAAAAACTTTTTTTTTATAGAAAATAACATATTTGTATTAGACATACATATATCCGATACCAATATCAGAATCTAAGTGATAGTGGCAATAGCAACATATATTCAATGTCCCTTATAAAGTGGGGCGATATGATGGAAAGGGGCCCTTTGAATTAGTTGATTTTCTTGATCGATTCAGGAACCTGAGATGGACGTTGGATTTCAATACCTGGCTTTAAGCATTGTATGTATTGATGAAAAGGAAATAATTTTTTTGGTTCTGATAAAACAGCATTACGACTTGTCCAGAACAGTGGAGATTTGTCATTCACGATTCCTTGCGGGCTTCAAATGTTCAAAGTTGCTGTCAAAATAATCCTTCTTTCTGGGTCAAACAAGGAACAATTGTTTTCATTTGAATTTTTAAGGATGTTTTGTTTACTTAAACCCAAAAGAATGTCTTTATTTGTCTATAGTTAGTTCCTATGATTTATGGCTAAGAATTCAAACCATTGATTAGGTTTCAAACCAGATTTCATTTAAGTTTGATTTTAGGATCTGTTTTGTCGTTTGATATCATTTATAATGAAAAATATAATGTAATTATTTACATCGGTGTAATTTAATCGTAAAAAACAAAGAGATATTCTCTCAATATTTAGTTAAAAAAAAGTAATTATTTACACCAATATATGTTATTGTCTCATAAATAAAGAAGATGCATTTGCTACAATTCGAAGATCTGAAATAAATTAAGAAAGATATGAAGAAAAAATTAAATATTATTAGTGTTATTGTCTCATCATCGAGATAGAGATGTTGATGTCGGCGAGAGTGAAGTATCAATACTGACGAAAATAATTTAAACGTTTACTTTAAATATATTTTAGTATAGAAATATCGAGAAAAAAATTACATACATATATATATTTTTTTGAAGATAAATTACGAATTTAGTACTTAAACTCTCAATTTTAATCTGTTTTAGTACATAAGCTTTTACTTTTTTTCAAAAATCATACTTAACATTTAGTTCTTGTTTCATTTTAGTATCCCGCCGTTAAAAACTTAAAGCGTTTAGTTCCTAAACTGTTAGTTTTGATCCGTTTTAGTATTTAAACTTTCGAAATATTTCAAAACTAAACTTAAGTTTTTAACATTGTACCAAAATAAACAAAAACTAAACGTTAGGTATGCTTTTGAAAAAATTGAAAGTTTAGATAATAAAATAGACCAAAACTGATAGTTTAGATACTAAATGTATAATTTATCCTTAATTTTATTCGGTTAAACTCTTCTAACAACCTAATAAAATTAGAGATATATTAAGTTGGAAAAGGAAATAAATATGTTGTGGAGGACAAGAGTTCGTTTAGGAACAGTGAAATTTAGGTTTCAAAAGGCAAAAGGGGCAATGGTGCTGTTTAAAATGCACGTTGTGGTTTTTTTAGTCAGTCAGCACTCTCTTGCAGATTGCTTTGGGACAATGAACAAATAGTGTTATGAATCTGCTTCTTTTCCGTCTCTCCATTAGTTCTGTATTAGTGCTCATGAGCCATGTCATCTTTTCATTTCATTTGTCGGAAAAACAAGAAATTTTTATATCCATACAAATATGATAAATTTTAGGGTAAAATACATAAATGATTCCCGGCTATGAGATATTTTATTATTGAATCTTTCAACTTTTAAAAGTTACAAAATGATTATCTGACTATTGAGTATTATGTTGTTGAGTCACTCGACTATTAAAAGTTATAAAATGACTACTTGACTATTTATATGTTTCAAACTTATTCTTTTCCGTTAAAAAATTGCCAGTCATCTGGGCTGGAAGTTGGCATGCTAACTATGACATATTATATTTTATCATATCTCAGTCAGCATGTTAACGTTAAGCTTGGACTGCCGTCAATTTTTGAACGGAAAAAATAAGTTTGGAACATATAAATAGTCGAATGACCATTTTACAACTTTTAATAGTCAAGGGACTCAACAAAGTAACATCATATAATTAGATAATCATTTTATAACTTTTAATAATCGATGAATTCAACGATACACCGTAATATAATCATGACATTATTTATGTACTTTACCCTAAACTTTACTATTTAGAGAAAGAAGATGAATTCGAACCTTAAATTCAATACCAATAAATTTAAAACTTTGAACAAGTAGTGGTTAGCATCCTCTTGTTCCATCCTTATTTACTATTCAGTTGGTTAGCATCCTTATTTACTATTCATTTGGTTGCAAACTCTAGGCTTTTCTTTCACAATGATAGCGGCGATGTCATTTTTTGAAATTCGATTGCTTCACGTCATAATGTTTTTTTTTCCTTCAAAACGAAAACGATTATCATTTTTAAAGGTATAATAAATTTATATATTACGAAAATCGAATAATTTTTAAAATCAGAGTTGTCATCGACCTTTGGGTTAGGTAGGTCGAGTACCTAAAACGTCTTAAAAATAATTTAAATAAATATAAAAATCATTTTTTTTAAAAATTAATATGCTTTTACCAGAAACTCATTTTTAAGCGATCGAAAGTCGGTTACGCATGGGGAAGGGTAAGCATCCCACAACATCTAGAATTGATATCTAATCGCTTATACATCATCGTGGTAGTGGAATTAAAAATACTAAAATAAAAAATTATTTCACGATTTATTTTATTTTTATTAATTAATATGTTTCGAACTTCAAAGAATATTCTCTATTTTGAGAAGAGGTCACGAGATTTGCACGTTCTTCATCGAGAAGACTAACTCATCTATCTCTTCACTATACGGGAATATTCTTTCATTATTTATTTAGGATTTCATATTAATCATGAATAAAATAATTAAAGCAACATATAAAAACAAATACATGCATGGGTATCATAAAAATAAGATAATTATTATTTCACCACCATTTATTCTCTTTAAGGCATTCAATTATTTTCAAGTTCGTTTTTGTTCGAACATTGTATTGAATTGTACTACCTCGATAGGTCGCACTTTTCACGTCCATTCTACGAAATTTGTTCTTGAAAATTAATATGAATATTAAATAAATCTAAGAATAAACATTTTCGGATTTTAGTATTTTGATAAACTATTAACACGTGGGTCATATTAATGTCTTAAGGTAAACAGGCACACACTACCATAAGCAAAAATGCACGAGAAACAAAATTAAAGGACTAAATCAGGACCTAAGTAAAACCATGGGGACCTATTGGCAAATAGTTCATTTTATGACATGTAACAGACTGAGATGGTGATCAAAATGGATAAACACTAAACCTAGGAGGGTCTAAATCAAGAATATGGCATTCTCAATGCATAACAAATTGGGAACTAAAATGTATTGAACCTAAAATTTAAGGGTCAAATCAAATATTCAACTAAAATATTATAAAGCATGAATAGTGACCGAAATATAAACGAAGCAAAATTTGAAATCCAATTTAAAGTATACGAAAGCATTCATTTAGTGACTAAATTGCATAGTTACATAATATGAGGCCCTCCCTGCACGATTGGACCAAGTGTTAAATGAATGGTTCTATGCTCCCTAAACGACGTCGTATGACATCTGATATATAAGCCCAAAAAATAGGCCAAAAATAGCATGATTTCTCATTTTAATTATTCTCTCAATTTTTCATTTCTCTCAACTCTCTCCTCCCTCATCGCCAGAGTAAACGACCATAGCTCCAGCCACCCCTGCTGACCACCATAGACGTGGTCGGAAAGCCTAAAACCACCTAAAAACAATCTCCTAGCCTCTAGAAACCTAAAACTACCCTTCTCCCAACCCAAACAATCCCAAATCCCCTCAAAACCTCGCCAAGCAAAGCCCGAAAAGAATATCTTTTTTTACCTAAAACCCTAACCTGACTAAATTTACCACATGCATGACCATTACCTTCAACGAAGTGGGGTTCTCTTGCTCTAGTGCGAGATCGAACACTCGACTGGTGTGTATCTCTCCGCTCTTCTTTTTGAGTTTTTTGTTTGTTGATTTTCGAAAGCCCCTCCTATGAGTTCTCCCCTCTTTGTGTTGTTTTCATCCCCAGTATATAGAAGCCTTGATTTTTTTGGCTTGATTTTTGTTATTGCACGCGAATGGAAAAAAGGGCTCTGATTTATCTTTTTATTATTTTTTGTTTTTTTTTTTGCTCTGTGGTCTGTTCGAGGAGAGGGACACGACAGGGACAAAGTCGAGTATAGGTGGCCTTGATTTCATCAAAGTACATGGTAAAAGTTTTTACCCACTAGCCTTTTATTCCTTCTTTGTGGAGACCGACAGATTTCTCGGCGGTGGCTGTAGTCTTCGGGAAGTAGAGTCATGGGCGAGCATAAGAGGCCAGCGGTGTATGTGACGCGTAGGGGGTCTCGGGAGCGTGAAGGCGCGCGTGGGGGCAACTAACTGATGATAGTTTAGGGTAAAACCTTGATTTTGGTTGATCTGGGCTGTTGGATCAGATCTAATCCAACGGCTGGATGAGAGTGGCGGCTAGAGACAAAGTTGAAAGCCCTAATTCCAAAGGTAGGCTTCTTCTTTGGGCTTGGGTTAACTTTCCTGTTTTGTCTGTAGTTGGGATTGGACATTTAATTTAAATTTTCCTTTTATTTGTTTTATTTATAGTAGTAGTAATAATAATAATAATAATAATAATAATAATAATAATAATAATAATAATAATAATAATAATAATAATAATAATAATTGACAAAAAATGGTGATTACAAATGCCCCTTTTTGCTCATTGCGATGGAACTAGAATAGAGCAAAGACATAAAGCACCTTTTTTGTTGTAACTATCGAACTTCTTGAGCTATGAGTTCTTCTTATTATGAACTCTTCAAAAGTGTTGATCCACCTTATTCTGAGATGGAACCGAGTAAAGGCTGAACAAGTTCTTCTTATTACAAATTTCTGCTCTTGAAATGTTGATTCAACTCCTTCTATGATGGAATCGAGCAAAGATTTAGCAAGTTCTTCTCATTATGAACTTCTTCTCTTGGAAATGTTGATCCAACTTCTTCTGTGATGGAATCAAGCAAAAGTTGAGCAAGTTTTTCTCATTATGAACTTCTTCTCATAGAAAACTTGAATTCTTCGTTAAGGGTTTAGGGTTCTTCTCATAATAATAATAATAATAATAATAATAATAATAATAATAATAATAATCGACAAAAATGGTGATTACACTTCTGTTGGGATTTTCAGAAGCTCGAATCGACAACCGGAACGGTTTGCAAAGAGGAGTCGGAACGGTTTTGTGTTTAGGGAGTAAAGAGATTGAAAGATAAGGAATTGCACAGCGATTTATAGTGGTTCGACTTTCTCAACCAAAGTCTACGTTCACTACCTTAGCTCCTCACCAAAGATTTTCCAACAAATTCACTAATTTGTTCTTTCTTTTGAGGACAAAGAGATAACCTTACAACTCTCTAGTTTTTCCGGGCTGAACTAGAACCTTTACCCTTTACAAAAAGATAAGAAATGTAAACAATAAAACCTCTCTAAGGTAGGTGTTTACAAGAATTAAGCTCACAAGAACAAAATATTTACAAGAGAAAAATGAAATAAGAATGAAAAACTCTTCTCTTGTGTTTGATTGCTTGGATAGTTGTTCTCTTACTTCTTCAAGTGTCCTTAGCTTGTATTTATAGCTTGGAATGTGTTTGAAGTCGTATATAGCCGTTGGGGATGTTTTGGAGCCGTTTGGGGATGAGAATCAATTAATAAAACAACTTGGAGCGTGGGGGAATCGGTACCCCTCATAGGGAATCGATTCCTACAGTATAAAATTCAAATATTTCGACCGTTACACATGGGGGAATCGGTACCTCTGGGGGAATCGGTTCCCTCCGAGCATTCTGTTATTTCTCGGAACCAAACCATTCAGGGGGAATCAATTCCCTCTGGGCAATCTGCCCATTTTGGTTTGATTTTAATTAAGAAATGATTTTTGACTCGATTAAGGCTCGAAATACTTTGTAAATTTGTTTAACATATTTTTTTTTACACTTTAGTAAGGATTAAAATTGTATTTGGAAAAACTTGGAGTAATATTTTGATATTCGAATAATTTAATCGAATATATAATTTAAAATTCAATATAAAATCTTAAAATTTATTAACACTTAATTTGTTATATCGAAACATCAAAATGTTTTCAACAACTTCAATTCGAAGAAGTGCAAAAGCAATAGATTGTTATAAGAATCGAACACATAATTTTATGTTAAAAAGGAAACTTACAAAAATTTAAGGACGAAATCAGATTACTCTATTAACCATTCTTGATCCATCTCTAGTAGCTACCATTATCAATCATATTATGAATACCAACTCATGAGCCATCTTAAACTGAGCACCAAGTAATAATGATGGCAGGGTCTGGCAGACCACACGAGGGAATTGCAGAGAAAAAAGGATCAATTTGTAAAGTGGAGGAATGGACTTTTTCTAGTTCTTTCTCTGAATTAATCAGGCACTTTGAAATGAAAGGATTAGAACTATTGGATTTCAACCTACCCTTTAGCAGTGTTTTTTTTAAGTTATATACGGAAAGAAGTAATAGTTGAAAATCAAGATTTAAATTTATTAGTTAGTCTCTCAAAATAATCATATGAATAAAAATTGAATTAACGATCAAGTTATTTATTTTTATTTTTTTAGATTACGGGTTTTAAACTCATTAGAGACACTATCCTTTCTTCCTTTAATTTATAAGTTATATGGAATTAATGTAATGAACAAAATTTTAGTGTTTTCAGAAACTTTATTTATTTTTTAATGTAGAAAACCTACTTTGAGTATATTTTTAATTTATAAGTTTCCTTTGTAATTAACTATCCATCCATATAAATAAATACTAAGGATTAAGGTTAGAGATTAAGTTGTCTACGAGGACTCCTCTTGTATTCTTTTTTCTCCTGAAATTAATGAATTTTCTTCTCTTATGCCGTGATTTTTTTGAAAGAATTTTTCACATAAAATCTCAGTGTTTATTTTATTAGGTGATCATTCTATATTTACTACCGTTGTGCTTACATTTCATATTCTAACAAGAGAGATAAGATATTTATCCCACATCAAAAAGAAAAATGTTTTAAACATATAAGTTTAATTCTTACATGTCCTACATACATATCTATTTAAAAAGATAATGACTCAAGATAATCAAAATATTTTTTTACTTTTTGATTTTTTGTCAAATGTCTTAATGCGAGATAAGTATGACGGACTAACTGTGACAGCGACGAAGATGTCATAAAATTAGGTGGAGAAAGTTTATCCAAAAGTTGTTTTATGGACATGTTTAGTTTGAAGTGGATGGTGATCTTCGAAGAATTATTTCATATTGATAGACTTACTTGAAGACAAATATGAGGTTTATTTAATAGAATCACCATTAGGACTCGAAAATTTTCAAGGTGGAATCCCATGCAATTCAGCAACACTTCATCGTGATGATTGGGTATGTATCTCAATGGAGCAACAAGGTTGGGATCATCAACGTTTATGCTCCAAATGACTTTGCAGCAAAGAAAGAAATTTTTTCAGATATTACAAATGTTATAGCATCATACAACATCCCCTAGATCATCGAGGGTGACTTCAATACAGTTAAAGAGGAAAGATAGGCCTGTCAATAAATCGTGCTTCTACGGAAAATCTTGGAGCATTTATCGATAACAGTGGTCTAGTGGATCTTCCATTAGTGGGTTCAAATTTTACTTGAAGCAATTTTTGTGAAACACCAACGATGCGTAAGCTTGACAGAATTCTGGTGTCTCTAGAAATTTTATCTTGGTCACCGGGTCTAAGCGTCGTGGTGCTCTCAAAGTCAATCTCAGACCATAACCCCTTTCTGGTTTGTGTTGAAGACTTTAAATCAGGTCCACGACCCTTCAAGTTCTTCAACCACTGGCTAGATGATTAGAATTTCAATAAGATGATGAAGGCAAAACTTACCAAGTCACAAGGAGCTGGAATTAGTCAAATTCTAAGGGGCTCGAAGGTGGCTATAAAGAAATGGCTGAATCTAAAGAAAGAAGAAAAGTTAAATAATTCAGTTCAGATTTTAGAAAAGAAGATTAGTTTGACTGAGGCCGAAATTCAGCTGGATCCTTCTAACGATAGGCTTAAAAGGACTTTGAGGTACCTGCGTTCTAACCTGTGGGACTTGCTTAGGAGGGAGGAGAGGGAATGTTGTCAAAAGTTCAGGGTCCATTGGATCAAAGGTGCCAGGAATACGCGATTTTTCCATATCCTGGCATCTACAAATAGGAGGCATAACTGGATCCATTCAATGTGGATTGGAGGGCAGCTTGAGAAAGACCAACAGAAAACCGCTACTTTTATCCAAAACCATTCTGCTCGACCTATAATGCGAAACATATTAATTGGTTGAAAGAGTTCAATTGTAAGGTGAAATCCATAAAGGAGTCTGATTGTCAATGGTTGGAACGGGAATTTTCCGAATCGGAAGTGTGGGGCGTAGTGAAAAACGCAGGCACTAATAAAGCGCCCGGACCAGATGGTCTTACTATGGAATTCATTAAGAAGTATAGGGCTGAAATAAAATCAGACATCATGAAGTTATTTAAAGACTTTTGGGTAGGCAAGGATTGGGATCGTAACCTGAACCATTCGTTCATATCTTTAATTCCAAAAGTGGACTCCCCTCAAAGCATCAATGATTATCGGCCAATTAATCTTGTTGGGTGTATTTACAAAATCATAGCCAAAACACTTGTAAACAGGCTAGTTGTCTGCTTTGATGAGATCATTAGGAAAATCAGTTTGCATTTATCAAAGGCATACAAATTTTGGACTGTGTATTTGGTTGCTAATGAGATAGTGGATTGTGTGAAGATGAGAGGTTTAAAGTGCACTATTTTTAAAGCAGATTTTCAAAAAGTATATGACTGTTGGTTGGGCTTTCTTGGACCTCATGTTGGAGAAGATGAGTTTTGGGGTGCGTTGGAGAGGGTGGATTAGGTCGTGTATCTCTTCCGCCTCAATTTCGGTCCTTGTGAATGGGTCTCCGACGGAAAGGTTCAGAATCAAAAAGGGACTCCGGCAAGGCTGCCCTTTGTTTCCCCTCCTATTCAATATTGTTGCTGAGGGTCTGAGCTCGATGTTATTTAAAGCGATGTCTATTGGTCTCTTCGAGGGAATGCCCGTAGTTTGCAGATGATCTCATTCTTTTCTGTGGCGATGATATTTCCCAAATTCTGAATATTAAGCAATTGCTTCGATGTTTCGAACTCTCCTCTGGTTTAAAATTAAACATGAAAAAGTCGGCGTTATTTGGAGTTAATGTAGAAGACTCGTTGGTGCGATCGTGGTCGAGATTACTAAACTGCTCTAAGGGCGACCTTCCAACGTCTTATCTCGGGCTCCCTTCGGGTAACCCTCGAAAATCGACGGCTATTTGGAGACCAATTGTGGAAAAGATGAAGAAGAGAAAGTTCCCCTGGAAATCCAAGTTGCTATCCTTCGGGGGTTGAATTACACTAGCAAAGTCTGTGATATCGAGCTTGCCACTTTATTTTCTCTCAATCTTCAAAATGCCTGCTAGCATCGCGTCACAGTTAAATAAAACGGTGGCAAAATTTATCTAGAATTCCACTGACTGCAAAAGGATTCACTGGGTGAGTTAGGAGCAGCTATGCCTTCCTAGACAATTTGGGGGTCTTGGTTTAGTGGATTTTAAAGTGAAGAACAAAGCTTTATTGTACAAGTGGCTTTGGCGATATGGCTCAGAGAGGGATCATTTATGGCGCAAAGTCATTAAGGAAGAGTATGAGAATGGGAATGACTGTATTCTGCCACTGAACACTAATGCAAGGAATAAATCATGGATTTGGAGGGACATTGTAAAACCACTTAGCCCATCGCTCGCGGATTCTGATCCATTCGCCCTAAATATCAGGGTGGGAGGTGGGCGTCTTTTGGAATTCTGGTCAAATAAATGGGTCGAGTTTGATGAATTTGTACCCGAGGACTGGGAAGTGCAATTGAGAAGACCTGTCTTTGACTGGGAAGCGGTTATTTGGGAAAATTTCCTCATATCTCTCGAGGAGTGCTGCCTTGGCCTCTGCCTGTCGGATTTCTTGAGATGCTCGATCTCTTCTTCTGGTCAATTTGAAGCAAAAGATATTGTAAAGCTCAATCTGGGTAATCGAACACAGTGTGAACAGTGGAAAAACTTCTGGTCAGGAGCAGTTCCATACAATATCGAATTGTTTGCGTGGAGAGTACTCTTACGTAGGGCCCCGACAAAGGTTGAACTTAGCAAGAGGGGTGTAACCTTTCAGGATTGCTTTTGTACTCTGTGTGGAAAGAGCTAGATAATACAGAACATTTATTTTTCTTATGTGATCATACTAGACAGATTTGGTGTAATTGGAGTGGCTTGTGGAGTGTTAATAGTGTTCTCCCAAAGAAAGTCTGGGGATTTTATGAAGCATGGATTGGTTACTGCCCAGGTAGAAGATATAAAATGACATGGAAAATGGCGTTTTTTGCTATCCTTTGGGTAGTATACTAGTATGGTTTTTCAGAAATGATATCGTATTTAACAATGGCAAGTGGGAAGGGAGTCTGGTAATTGATCGCGTTTGGCTGTATCTTGGATGGTGGAGCAAAGCAAATTGGCCAGAGATTTCTTTCTCAATCAGTGATTTCGTTCGAGATCCCAAGATTTGGTTTTTACCTATGCCCCATAAACCGACCAAACCTCATAGCCATTGGGTCACCCGGTCATAGCGGGGTTAAAATTCAATGTGGATGGCTCAGTTGAGGGAAGCTCGGCCCGGCGGGGATAGGTGGGGTATTGAGAGACCATAATGGTAAAATCCTGTTGCAGTTCTCTAGATCGATAGGTGCATCGGATCCATTGTCTACCGAACTTTTAGCAATAAAGGAAGCTTGCTTGTTCTTTGATTCTGTCTGGGCTGGAAAGAAGAATTTAATTGTTGAATCTGATTGCAGTACTACCGTGTTGTGGATTAAAAATCTGCATCAGGCTTCGTTGGCTTTCAAGGATCTAACCAAAGCCTGTATTGATGTTTTATCTAGCTGTGGGGGTGTAATAAATCTAATTAACAGAGAATGAAATAAACTTGCTGACTAAAAAAGGAGTAAACAGGTTTCGTCAGCCAGTAGTGAGTGAATAAAGGCAGCTGTAAAAGGGGTCGTGCTCCCTTTTGTTGATTGGAAACAAATCAAATCTGTAAACGGGCAATTCGATGCTGGAGATGGTCTGCTATTCTTGCTGGGGTTCTTCCTGCAATTGGAAGAAGGTGTCGCCTCCTGGAACAAGCGTGAGCTGGATACATGGATTGGTTTGCTGAACTGCTCTTGGTTTTGCCACTTCGGTTTTGCTTTTGGTTACTATTGCTTTTTACATTCTAGGCGAACTTGGTTTGGTGAGAACAGGGGGCTGCTATGTGCGTTTTTGTGTTACTGGTAGCTGATGGAACTTTATTGTTTGTGTCTGGTTAACTATTTACGCACAGAACTGTATTGACATGGTTAATGGGCATTCCTTTTCATCCATATAAGATTAGGGAGATCAATGTCCGGGGTGTTCTTTTTTTTATAATAGTAATTCTTACTTTAAAAAAAATCAAAAACTCTGGACTCGTTAATCATAAAGTCACTTTATTTGAGTGACATCCGTATTCAATCAAATAAAGATATATTTGAGTGAAATCTTTATTTGAAGATAAACATTGACTATAAAATATATGGTTTCCCAAGAAACTTTATTTGAGTAGGCAAAGTTTTGACTTGTGAAATTTTCTTGTTCAATGAATAAGGAAGGCCTTTCTTTCGAAAAGAAATATTTGACAATCTATTTTCTTAGACAAAATCTATCACAATCCAAGAGATCTAATTGAAGAAGACCTGCACCACAAGACCTACAAAGAACACATTATTGTTATTTAAGGAGTTGTTTTTGTCTAGTTTCAATTAGGACTTTTATTGTATTAATTGCAGTTTATTAAAAAATATTGTAAGTTGAGTGTTAAGTAATCAATATGGATTCCTTAAGAGGGAAAACAATTACAATTAATGTCTAGTTAAGTTGAAGATTCATCCCTCTTGTACAAAGGATATTATAGTGATTTTTTTTTTCCTGAACAAGGTTTCACCGAGATAAAATCGTTGATTGATCTTAACTGCATAAACAAACGCTCTTGTATTTTTATTTATAATTGTAGTTCTCTATATTTTCCTTAATTATAACTTACTCAAAATATTGTCCTGACACAACTATACTAGCAGAAGAGAATGTTACCTCCTACCCTCTAAAAAAATAAAGAGTGTTGATGAGTGTTCAGAATTGTTAATATCTGTTCGTTATTTCTTTGATTTTGTGAAGTTATTGCTGCTGATTTGGTTGTGTTATGTATATTTTCGTACAGGTCCTTACTTTCCAGAATTGGTGATAAAACGGACGAATTCTGCATTTTTTTTATTATTTGGTCACGGCTGGAGACATGAGCACGACTCTGGGCACGACGCGGTCTGACGTGACAGTTTCTAGAAGGTCCAGTCAGCGGCGGTTTCTAGAAGACTTCGTCTGAACGCCTTCTGGAAGATTGACGAGCAGAGTTGCATTAGGAGACTAGTTTAAGTTTGAATTTAAATTTAAAAACAATTATCTTTTGTATTATTTTATTATTTTCTTTGTTTATCCTTTAGGCTTTGAGAGGCTATAAATACCACTTGGGGTAAGCTTAAACTCATCATTTGGAATACATTCTTCTTTTCTCTCTAGTTTTTATAAAAGCTTTTCTTTTTACTTTTCAAGTTCTTTTCATTTTTCTTATTTTCAAGTTTTGTTTTTATGCTAAGTATGACTTTTGTCATGCTTAGCTAAACTTTTCATAAGCCGAGAGCTGTCGCGATGATTCAATTCCAACGGGAGAATTGAAACGGTCCCTTAATATCTTCGGAATATCTCTCTCAATCTCTGCGTTTATTTTTCAAAATCAAAACAGTTTTCAAAATCAAAGATTGACTTTGGTCAAAAGGTTGTTGCGATTAAACGTGTGGGATGAAGATTCGACTTATAGAAAGCAATTCGACTTCCTGGGAACACATTTGGCGAGATAGCTTCGCCAAGAGGGATTTGAGATCGGAATTGACGGTTATAGAAGCAACAATCCGAGTCGGACGCCACGAACTTAAACGGTAATTGATCTACAACAATTGATGTTGTTAGAATCAATTACCGAAGCCGGAATCAAAGATTGCCTTGGGTATTCGGTATACAAGATAGAGTCACAATGATAGCCCTTGTAGACAAAGTAACCGACGTGAATCCCGAAGAGAAAATCTTATTCGATGATCTACGGAAATTGAGTCAAAGCGAAGCTTGAGGCTATTTTCACAGTATTTATTCACAACCTTATTTCTCCTATTTTTACTTCAATTGCTTTATTTAATCGTCTTTATTACTATTTAAATCTCATTCTACCCAAAAACCCCCATTCTACTATCTTTCACGCCTGCCATAGACCGATCAAACATTAAATTAAGAATTTTCTAAGTCCTTGTGGATTCGACCATATTTCTCTACGCTACGAATTTTCCTTTAATTATTATCTGAGAAGAATGAATTTATTTTGACATCAAAACGACAATTGTCAAGTGTTTTAACAGATTTTGTTATCACTTTATGAACCTTAGCATCATATCAAAGATGTCTTTTTCTTTAAATAAGTATTAAGATCTAAACTGTAATTCTATTAATTATCGAGCTTTAAAAGAACTTATAAACAATTAAATTCGATTTATTAGCTGTTTAAATCTACCGATGACTTTTGGTGGGCAAAAACCAGAAGCATTAGCTTGCAAGCATAAAAAATGCTGGTTTCACAGGTGATAATCATATGATTGCTTTATGAAGTCATGATCATGGTCAATTGAGAGTCGGCAAATGGTAAGTTAATAGGGATGGGTATGGTCTGATCAGATTAGATTTTTTGTCGACTTGGATTTAATTAAATTATAAAATCCTTCCACTCATCTTATTTGATTCAAATTTAAATTTTTTTTATCTAATTTGAAATTCAACTCGGTTTTTAAGGTAAAGCTTACATTTTATCATATATATATATATATATATATATATATATAGGGTTAGAATCTAGTTACACAATATAAAACTCTTAGTTTTATACCGATTAAGGATCGTTGGATTATTGGAAGCGTAGATGAGCTCTCAGTAATTTATAACACTCGAACTATTATTGATACGAAACAAAATATGTTACAACGACACTACTCAATATTACAATACTAGTTGCGGCTAGTTTACAATCACCTTATAGCTTTGTTAAGCTCTCTCTTAATTCTCTCTAATATTTTTCTTTCACTCGTTACACACACACATAAACTAAAAGCTAAGCACATATATATATAGGTTATATAACCGACTCATTGTTGAGGACTAGATTCTTCCTTAATTTTCTGTTAATGCCACGTTTTTTTCCTTAATTATTAAGCATGAGCACGCTGCCAAAACTAATAAGAAAGTTGTTGCCACCTAGCTTTCAAAAGTTGCTTCTCTTTTTGACACATTTCAAATGATTCAAAATATCTTTGCCGACATACACTTGTGGTTTATATTGCTCCACTTCATTAAGCTTCTACATAATTCTTTCAACATGTTGAGTTTGACTTCCAACACTCCCCCTCAAACTTGACTTTCTATTCCAAGCTTTTCTTTGAGTCGGTTGAATATATATGCTCTCAATGGTTTTGTGAAATATTTGCTAGTTGATCTTCAGTTTTGCAATAAATTAGCTCCACATTTTTGTTCTTCACTTGTTCTCGTATAAAGTGATACTTTCTATTGATATGCTTGCTTCGGCTATGGGAGACTGGATTCTTGGCAAGGGAAATTGTAGACTTGTTGTCGACATAAATTGTAGTTGGTTCTTCTTGTGCCAAATTTAGCTCGTTCAAAATATTCTTTAACCACATTGCTTGGCAAGTGCACGCTGTTGCGGCTATGTATTCTACTTCACATGTTGAAAGAGCTACCATTTGTTGCTTCTTTGATGACCATGAAATTGATGCAGAATCGATATGAAATAGATATCCAATTGTGTTTTTTCGATTGTCTAAGTCTCCCCCATAATCACTATCAGAATAACCAACCAGCTTCGAATTTTCTGAGTACGTGTAGAACAAACCATGATCTAATGTACCTTTGATATATCTCAGGATTTTATTTGCTGCAATCCAATGATCTAGTTTCAGATTCTCCATGAATCTGCTTACCAATCCCACAGCGTATGTTATGCCTGGTCGTGTGATAGTCAGATACCTTAGACTTCCAACAATGCTTTTAAACAACGTTGGATTCACTTACTCTCTTGTTGAATTCACACTTAATTTGATTCCTGGTTCTGCTGGAGTGGCTACCTGCTTGCAATCTTCCATTATGAATTTTCTTAAAATTTCTTCTGCATAATTCTTTTATGATATAAATATTCCTTCTTGCATTTGCTTCACTTCAACTCCAAGGAAGTGTGACATTTCTCCAATATCTGTCATTTCAAATTCTTTAGTCATAGCTTTCTTAAAATCACTGAACATACCTGGATTATTTCCTGTTAAAATAATGTCGTCCATATATAAGCACACAATCATGATATCATCGTCTTTATTTTTCTTTGTGTATAAGGCATGCTCGTATGGACTCTTCATGAACCCATTTCTCTGGAAATATTCATCAATTCTCGTGTTCCATGCTCTCGGGGCTTGCTTCAGACCATATAGTGTTTTCTCCAATCCGTAAACTTTGTCTTCATGTCCCTTTTTAATGTATCCAGGTGGTTGCTCAATATAAACTTCTTCTAGGTAGTCATTTAGAAATGTCGACTTTACATCCATTTGATAAATTTTTCATCCTTTTTGTGCTGCAACTGCTGTGAGAAGTCTGATGGTCTCGATCCTTACTACTGGAGCAAATACTTCATCATAGTATATTCCTTGTCTTTGCTTATAGCCTTTGACAACTAGCCTCGCTTTGTGTTTCTCGACCTTTCCTTCTTTATTAGTCTTTGTCTTGTAAACCCATTTTACTCCAATTGGGTTATGACCTTCTGGTTGTCTTGTTAGCTCCCATGTATCATTTTTTTCTATTGATGAAATTTATTCATCCATTGCATTCTTTCATTTGTCATCTTCAACTACTTCTTCGTATGTTATTGGATCACTATTCACAAGTAAACAGAAAAATGAAACATTATTTAATTCATAATCATTGTACCTTTCTGGTATTCTTCTCTCTCTTGTGGATCTTCGAACTTCTGTGAGAGGTGCTTCAGAATCTTATATTATGTTGCTAGCATCGTTGTTGCTGCTTGACGACGATGGTACATTTTGTTGAGGACCTTGATCATCAGCTTGTTCATCTTAATTGATAAGATCTTCATCTTTATATTCATTAAAAAATAGTCCTTCAACTTTCTTTTCCTCTTTGCTCCACCTCCAATATTCTGCTTCATCGAACTCGACATCTCTTGAAATTATTACTTTCTTGGTAAGAGGATTATATAATCTGTAAGCTTTTCTTCTTTCATCATATCCAATGAAAATACATTTTTCTCCTCTGTCATCAAGCTTCTTTCTGGTCTGTTCAGGAATGTGGGCATATGTGATACATCCAAAAATCTTGAGGTGTCCAACTCCTGGTTTCTGTCCACTCCATGCTTCGTTTGGCGTCATATACTTCACACTTTTTGTTAGACATCTGTTCAATAGATAAATTGCACATCGAACTGCTTCAGCCCAGAAATTTCTTGGTAGTTGCTTACCTTTTATCATGCTTCTCACCATGTCAAGAATTCTGCAGTTCTTTCTTTCTGCAACTCCATTTTGTTGTGGTATGTATCTGACTATCAGCTAATGGATGATGTCATGCTCTTTACAGAATTCTTCAAATATCTTTGATATATATTCACCTCCTCTATCTGATCTGAGTATCTTCAAATATTGCCCGCTTTGTTTTTCGCCATTGCTTTAAATTCTTTCAATTTTTTCAGCGCTTCTGACTTTTCTTTTAAGATATAAATCCAACATTTTCTACTAAAATCATCAATAAAAGTTAGGTAGTACCTGTTACCGCCAAGCGATGATATATCAAAAGGACCGACTATATCTCTGTGTACTATCTCCAACGGTCTTCGAGCACGCCAGGATCTACCAACTTCAAAGCTTTGTCTATGTTGCTTTCCTTTGATGTAAGTCTCACATAATTGAGTTGGAGGGTTGATCTTTGGTAGTCCTTTCACCATGCATGTTTTTATAACAACTTCAAACCAGAAAATCCAAGATGCTCATATCTTAGATGTCATAGCCATGAATCATCTTTGATCGTGGTCTTTATGCACTTGATTTCTCCCGACTCGATATCAATTGTAAAGAGAATATTTCGAGTCATATCAACTTGGGCTATTAATTCTCCTTCTTTATTTTTGATGGAAAGCGAGCGATTCTTCATCTGCACTTCATATCCTTTTTCCAAGAGTTGACCAAGACTAATGATATTGCTTTTCAAATTAGGTATATAATAAACATCTGAAATGTATTTCTTCTCCATTTCTTTGAGTAATCATGACTTCGCTTTTTCCTTTTAGTTCTGTGTGCGAGTCATCTCCGAACGTTACTTGCCCATGGACTGTTTCATCTAATTTCACAAACAGATCACTTTGACCACACATATAGTTACTGGCACAATTATCAAGATACCAAATATTTTTCTTGAATTCTTTATTTCCTTTATAAGAGAGGAATACATGAGATTTTTCAATTTCTTCTTCTTCAGTTGTTATTACGTTATTTCTTTCTTCTTGTTTAGGAGCATATCTACACTCATAATTATAATGACCATACTTATTGCAATTATAACATTGTACCTGGAATTTATTTCCTTGTTGATATCTGCCTCTACCTCGGCCTCGGAATCCTCATCCACGACCTGATGTTGGATTGTTTTCACTTATTTGATCGGTGTCATATGATCGACTACCACGTACACAAGTTCTTCATCCTCCTTTGTATCTTCCACGATAACCTCTATGATTTCCTCGACCTCGTGTGTAGCTGCTGCTAGCTTCTCCTTCGTTGACATTCATCTTGCTTGTAGAGTTTGCTCCAAATTTTTAGAATTTTCATTTTGTTTCATTTTCTGCTCATGTGCTTGAAGTGAACCAACAAGCTCATCAATCAATATTTGGGATAAATCTTTTGATTCTTCGATTGCCACAATCACGTAATTGAATTTTCTTATCAATGACCGCAAAATTTTTTCCATAACTCTAACCTCATCGAGTGATTCACTATTTCTTTTCATTTCATTTACAACCGCTTTCACACGGCTAATATAATCATCGATGGTTTCTGTATTTTTCATTTTTAACATCTCAAACTCAGCTCTAAGAGTTTGTAAGCATACCTTATTTGCTTTTTCGGCACCTTGTAGAGATTTTTGCAAAATCTCCCACGCTTGTTTTGCGGTCTTCGCATAAGAAATTTTTTTCAAATGTAGATTCGTCTACTCATTGAAAAAATAAAGAACAACGCTCTTTTATCTTTTTTCTGGGTTTCCTTTAATACCTTCTTTTCTTTATTGGCCAGGGCTGCTTCTGCTGCTGCATTTTTAGGATCGGTGTAACCATCCTCGATGATATCCCAAAAATCTTGAGAGCCTAGTAACGCCTTCATTTGAATGCTCCAATTGCCATAATTCGTCTTTTTCAATCTCGGGAATTTTTCAATCTCGGGATTTTTTGGTTGAATCATGTTGGTCATTTGCTCCACCAGGTTAAACTCGAACCAAGCTCTGAGGCCACTTGTTGGAAGCGTAGATAGGCTCTCAGTAATTTATAACACTCGAACTATTATTGATACGAAACAAAATACGTTACAATGACACTACTCAATATTACAATACTAGTTGCGTCTAGTTTACAATCACCTTATAGCTTTGCTAAGCTCTCTCTTAATTCTCTCTAATATTTTTCTTTCACTCGTTACTTATACATATAAACTAAAAGCTAAGCGCATAAATATATATATATATATATAGGTTATATAACCGACTTGTTGAGGACTAGATTCTTCCTTAATTTTCCTTTAATGCCACGTTTCCCCCCCTTAATTATTAAGCATGAGCATGCTGCCAAAACTAATAAGAAAGTTGTTGCCGCCTAGCTTTCAAAAGTTGCTTCTTTTTGCCACATTTCAAATAATTTAAAATATTTTTGCCGATATAAGCTTGTGGTTTATATTGCTCCACTTCATTAAGCTTCTATATAATTCTTTCAACATGTTGAGTTTGACTTCCAACATGGATGAGTGAAAATAGATGGTTGAGATTGACTCATTATTTTTTTTCAGTAAATATATTCACATTTCTTACTGTTAATCTCATACATCTGTTTTTACTCATCCAACGGTCTTAAATATGTAAAAAGAGATGTTTAAGGTTTATGGTTTAAGATTTGAGGTTAGGTTTTAGAGTTTGAGATTTTGAGGTTTGGGTTTGAGATTTGTGATTTGTGATTAGGATAAAAAGAGATGTTTTACTTTGAGTTGAAAAATATTTGTTTTTGTGTTGTAAATTTTAACTAAATCTAAGTTATTTATTTATTTAAATCTAATAGTTATAAATTAATGTAAAATTTATTAGTTTTACATTGTGTAAGCAGATTATGCTCCATATATATGTATATATATTCTCAATTTTATTAGATAAAGTAGGGACATAATTAATGTGTGTGTATATTAAGCTAGTGGTATTATGATAATTATCTCTAAATATATAAAGGCTAATTATATTATTATTATTATTATTATAAGGTCGACTCGAGCATTTTTCACCCTAAATTTTAATCCAATCCGATCCGAGTCTAAATTTAAAAATTTGACTTATCAAATCTGATCAAATTAAAATAAATTTAATTTAGATAAAATATTCATCCCTAAAATTAGCCGACTATTGATCAAACCACCTTAAAAAGCGAAAATTTTAAAATGTTAACAAAATATGGTAGAAAGGTAATACGAAATTATATCAATCGATTCATATAATTTATCATTAAATAAACGAAAATTCATGTGATCGTCAAATGATGAGCTAAAAACTGGTTTTATTTAAATTTTTGTGGTGAGTTATAAACTATGATGTAAAAGGAGAATAATGGGTAAAAGGTACTGAGACTTTGGTTTCTTTCATGTTCATGATAGTTGAAAAAAAAAGGAACATGGCATGTGGATTTCATATCCCATTTGTGTAAAATGGGAAAAATAGTTATTAAATTAGGGATGAAGATAGGGCAAGAAAGAGTGACAATCTTCACCATATATGGGAAAATGTTGAAATGGGGAGTGACTAGGACATCACTAAGGGATTGCCAATGCAAAATAAACTACATTTTGTATGGCTTAATGGTATAGGTACATATATCTTGTAGGTCTTTCCTTTCCTCTCCAAAGTGAATTGAGAGTTATATCATGGATGCATTTGACAATGGCTTAAATGGACATGACTTAATGGTTCATAATCATAGATATTCTATATAAAATTTGTGTGACATGTTCTGTCATTGATATGAGAATTTAAATTTAAATTTAAAAAATGATACTAACGTGAAAGATGATCACAAATTATAAAATAGGTATAAAAAATAAATATAAAAAAATTATATTGTTTTAAACTGTTATGTTTTATATATAATTTCAAAAAAAAAGTGAAATTTTAACATAATTTCAAAGTACTACATTAGGAATGAGCATTCGATTGAGTTAAGTTGAGTCGAATAGTCAAAAAGAAAATTTAAGTTAGTCGAGTTAACGAGTCCTATTTTATAACTCAAATTTTATTTAAAGTTTATTCGAGTCAAATTGATTTTATACAATTTGATTAGAGTCAATTTCTTCGAATTTTTTGTTTAAATTTAATTGTAAATATTTATAATGTTACAGAATTAATTGATTCTAATTTAAACGGCTTCTATAACCATACATAATATACATATATATATTTTCATATATATCATGCAAAGTTAAGATACTCAAATTGAAATTAAAAATAAATTTAATAATTATTATAAATTTTGAGTTGGTCGAGTATAATTTTATAACTCAAATTTTATTTAATTATTTTTTGAATTAAGTTAAATTTATAAAATTATAAGTCGAATTAAACTAAATAAAAAATTCAATTTTTTGAATAAGCCTAATTTAATTTCCCCTGATCATAACATCATATGTTAATTAAATTTAAAAAATTAATCGTGTGACAAAATATAAGATTGAATTTCGGGGATAAACTATGTGCGTTCAAACGCAACTGAAGCGTCATATGAGGAAGGTGAGGTGGGAATTGACGGCAATTCCCTTCAGCTTTCATAAACTATGATATAATTGTATTCACTTTTGACTTAAAAGACTGCAAGGAATTGCCGTTTTATCGTAAAAAGCGTGTTTCTACCGCAATGGTCAAAGTTTTTTTAATAGAATAGTCAAAAGTTAAATAACAACAAATGTTGATTTTTTTTTCTCTTGCTTAGTAAACTAACACTTGGTGAGTCATTTTATATTATAATTAATGAAATACGAACTCATCAAGTGATTTTAATAGTAAATAAAATGTTATTATTTTAAAAATTTTGAATTCGAGTAACTATGTTTTATAAAGTATGATGAATCATTAAGAAGTTAAGAAAATTTTGAATAAATATTATTTTATAATTATTTTAGACTATTAAAAAATCAAATATATTATTTAACATAAAAACCATTTTTATTAATTAAATATTAATTATTTCTATTATAATAAATAATAATTATTAGATGATATCACGTGTTATTTATGTAAAATTTTTAATTAAAATTTTTAATGTTGAGATTTAATTGTTTGTGAATTATATAAACGATAGCAGGCAATTGTTAGAGACTCAAATTTTAACTTTCATCTTCAGTTTCTTCAACAAAAATGTCATTATCGTCATCATCTTTCACCAAAGGTGGATGACAATGGAACCAATGGAGTTATGGTCCCTATATTTGGAAAATTTAAATTTTAACATCTCATTTCCTTCAAGCAATTAGAGGATGAAAGTTTGTACGAGGCTTGGGAACGTTTTAAGGACTTGTTGCGTAAATGCCCAATGCACGGATTCTCACATTTGACACAAATAGAAATGTTTAATAATGGATTGAACATGCACCCTCGAATGGTGGCGGGTGCTTCAGCAAACAAAGCATTGCTGGACAAGACATATAATGAGGTCTATAATATTCTGGTAAAAATATCAAACAATGATTATCAATACCCCAACACGAGGAACATGTTTGGTAGATGTAATGATGTAGCAATGGATTCTGATATTTTCAATTCCATGACTTCCCAAATCACATAATTGACAGACATGGAAAAGAAATTACAAAAGTTGGGGGTATGTACGAGGTAAAGACATCACTCTTCCCTCATGTGTTTATTGTGGAGATTATCGTAGCTATGAGGAATGCCTTCAAAATGTTGAATATGTCTACTATGTTGGGAACTACAATAAGAACGATAATTCCTATGGAAACACTTATAATGTTAACTTTCATAGTCATCCCAATTTGTCTTGGAGGAGTCAAAATGTTGTAAATCCACAACAACTGCATTACAATCAGCAACAGACGATACCTCAGCATCAGATGCAACAATAAGTTGTATAATCGCGTCAGAATTATCAAGGAAAACATTATAATCAAGATTCCGACTTTAATTATCTTGAAGCTTTAATGAAGGAGTGCATGGCAAGTCAAACAACATCATTAAGAGTTTTAGAAAGTCAGGTTGGACAATTGGCAAGTTCTCTTAGTAGTAGACAACAAGGAGCGTTACCTAGTGACACTGAAGTTCCAAAGCCAAAAGGGAAAGCTCATTGCTACGAGCATTACAAAGCCACCACAACGAAAAGCGATATTCATATTGGAAAGCCTATTGAGGAGCCTAAGAAGAATGATGATGATGGGCCGGACAGCAAGATAAAGGCAATGAAATGGAAGTAGACCTTGAACTAACTATTGATGTTACAGCAAGAAATACAGTATAATGTAGTAATTTTGGAAACAAAACCAACAACAATGTTTCCTGTTATGCCACCACCGATGTCGAGACATTTGAACCCAAGGCCTCCAACACTGTTTCCCCAAAGATTTAAGAACGCCAATGAGGACCAACGGTTCAGAAAATTCATCAAAGTGCTCAGACAATTGACAATCAACATTCCATTTATTGATTCATTAGAGCGAAATATGAATTACATCAAGTTTATAAAGGAGGTACTCTTGAAGAAGCAAAGAGTTAGTGAATTCAAAACTGTTGCACTTACTGAAGGGTGCAGTGCCATAGCTGCGAGTAGATTGCCACCAAAATTAAAGTATCTAGGGAGTTTTACTATCCCTTGTGTTATTGGTAATCGATTTGTAGGTTCCAGGTATTAACTTAATGACTCTATCTATTTTCAGAACATTTGGCATTGGTAAGGCTCATCATACTACCATGACACTTCAACTTGTTGATCGGTCCATTGTTCACCCTGATAACACAATAGACAACGTGTTGATCCAAGTGGAAAATTTTATTTTTCATACAAATTTCATTATTCTAGACTGTGAAGATGACAAATATGTGTCGATCATACTTGTCAAACCCTTCCTTGTTTTAGGCAGAGTAATAATCGATGTTGAAAAGGGAGAACTTACTACACGTCTTAATAAAGAACACATTACCCTTAATATTTTAAATCTTGTTATGAATGATGATAATGTTGAATGTCATTCTATTAACATCATTGATGAAATTGTACATGAACGTATGGACGAATCTTACAACATTGAGATTGTTATTCGCTATGTTACGGTAACAAAGGAATTAGATTAGCCAGATCATAAAGAGACCAAGACAAACGAGGGGATCTAAAGCTTCCACATTAATCCTAGCATCAACTGCAGCTCTACACCTTCAATGTCAACTATAGAGCTGCGGCATGAGCACTTGAGGAAAATTAAAAATGCTACCATGGTGCAGAAAAACACAACAGTAGCCAAGGCATAGAAGAAGGTCTCACACAGCTCTTACAATGAAAGCCCTTCTTCGAAGATTCAAACGTCAAGCCCATGCATTTATATGGTGACAATGAAGAAGTGCGCTTCATGGCTAATTCCAGTAGGCAAGAGTTTTTTTGCGAACAATGTTGCGAACCCACAAGCACAAATGACCTAGAGCATTGTGATGATGCCACAACAACAATAGGAAAATAAAAGAGAATCGTTTTATTGGGACCCAAGGGAAGTTACCATAAACTTCCACTTCACTATGAAATGCCTAAACATTATCTGTTGCATCACCAATTTTTCCTCGATGTTGCTATCCAGCAACTGCCACTATTATGCTTGAATGATGATGTCTCACCTACTAGCACCACCAGCCCAAGGACACCCAAGTAGGAGAGTATCGTTGTCCCATCTCCCAAGTTTTTTTATTTTATTTTTCTCTTTGTTTGTATGCATTGAGGGTAATGCACATCTCAGGTTTGGGGGGTGTTGTTCATTTGTGATGTTACAATTCAAAAAAGAGAATTGTTGCATTTGTATTTGTCATGTTCATGTTGCATTGTTGTTACTACATTAAGGATTAGGATGTCGTAGTTGATTAAAATTTTAAACTCTTTTATATAAAGTTCGATGAAGAATTTTTTTGGAATAATGAAATATATGAGGAATGCGTTAGATTCTTGCTAAAATTGGTCCCTAAATCTTAAAACACTTTATATTAATCTTTAAGTTATAATTGTATTCTAAGTTAATTTTAAAAAATTAAATCAATTCTCAAACCATTAATATTATTCCATTTTAATTATTTTATAAGCGTTGTCTGTTAGTTTTATTTATTTTAAAGATATTGAGAATTGAATATGGAACCTTCTAACTAGTAGAGGTAACGATACGTTAATATGATAAAAAAAATAGATCTAATATTGAACTTAAAACTTGGCTTTAACGTTAAAGATTTTTCTTTCTTTTTCAAACTGAATATATATATATATATGTGTGTGTGTGTGTGTGTGGAATTGGGAATCTTACCTTCCTTCCTTTAAACGTCTTCATAAATATTACCAAAAATGATACAGGACTTGATGGATAAATACTAGGGATGGGCATGGGACCGAACTAGACGGTTCCGATCCGACTCAAACTGATTGAGTCGGAATTTTTTTTTAAAATCGGGTTCAGGTCGGGTCGGGATTTTTTAATGTGATGTTCGGGTATGGGTCGGGTTTAGGGTGAAAAATACCCGACCCGATCCAGAAAAAATATACAATTTGATCTTAAATATTTAGAAATAATTACAATAATACTTCTCTATATATTTTTTTTCAATTAAGTAATTGTTTTTATTGAATAAAAATATTTTTTATTATTTCGGGTCGGATCGGATTTTTAAATTATGTATCGGGTCGGGTCGGGTGAAAACTTGTTTTGGTCGGGTCGGGTCTCGGATGGAGGACTCTTTGTTCTTGGGTCGGGTCGGGTGAACCAAAAACCCGACCCAAATACTCCTACTCTTGCCATGCTTCAGAATCTCATACTTGCTTCAACCACTATTTAATTCATGGGTTAAAGTAAAAAAATACTCAAATTATGTATTCTTTGTACTTTAAGTACCAAAATTATTTTTTTTCAAACTAAGCCCTTAAATTATTATGTTTGATTATTTTAAGTCTTATTATTTTTTAGTTCGAAAAATATTTTTCGACCAATAAAATATTGACATGTCGTATAAAACTAGGTACATATTTTGACAAAAAAAATAGTTTAGGGGCTTAAAGTAAAAAAGATTTACAGTTTAGGGACTTATTTTGAAAAAATAGTTTAGATACTTTAAGTGATTACATATAATAGTTTAAGGACTTAATTTGACCAAAAGATAGTTTAGGTACTTAAAGGAAAAAATGATATAATTTGAATATTTTTTTAGTTTAAGCCTTGATTTAATTACTTTTATCTTTAATCATCTTATAAATTCAAAACACGTTATTTATGGCACTCAAAGTAATGATTTAATTAATCTAAATTAATTTCAATGAACTCCATCTAAAATTAGTAATCTTTGATTAACATAGGAAGTTACAAATGGAAAGCAAATAAAGACAGATCTTAGAAAAAGAATTGTGTATAAATTCGAATTTGACAAAAATATCATGTCTAATCTGTGACTTGCACGGATTAAATGTCTTTAACCGATAATTGTCCAATCCAAAGTACAAATTTATTTAAAGATCAACACATAATTTGATCGATGATATTAATTATTAGATACGAAATTAAATCATCAATAAAAAATTATATATAAATTATATTTGAATTTAAAACTTTTAAAAGACGAAATTTCTCTTATACTCGTCGATCTATCCTGAGTAGGGATGACTATAGGTCGGGACATATCAAATTTTTGCCTACTCAAATTTGATTAGAAAATTTAATTCATCCACATCACTCAACCCAAGTTTAAGAGTACTGTACCAAATCGAATTTTGAGACTAAAACTCGTACCCGATCAACCTATATGTATATATATAACTCATTTTTATCATATAAAAATAGACCTAATTAAAAAGAGTAACATAAAAAAGAATATTATTACTATCATCCTTAAATATATAAAATATATTTATAATATTATATCAATCAATATTTTTTTATTTTAAACTCGAATCCAATCATACTCTTAAGAAACTCAAGTCAAACAATTTATTTATAAAAAAAAACCATAACCTCATGAAGTTGAATTAGATCTAAACCCATCAAATATGAGTGAAATAACGATCCCTATCCTAGTCTATTGATGACAAAGTGGGGTTAGTACAGCATATTTTGGAAAAGTTTGGACTCAATCCTCGCTTATATAAATTGGACGAATCGTCGTCCTCAAGACATCCCACCATTTTCATAGACCCAAATTTCTTCTACTCCGACTGATTCTCAATGGATAGCTCAGTTGCTCCGGTCACCGTCGACCATGACCATAAAAATCCCAGCAACCTATCTTCTCAAAAACACCCCTCCAAAGGAGGATGGAACGCCGCCGTTTTCGTCATCTGTAAGTAAATCGTTTCTCCCCTTTTTTTTCGACCAGTGTTTGTTGAATTGCCATCATCGTTGATTCATGCAGTTGTCGAGATGGCCGAGCGGTTTGCTTTCTACGGTTTAGCCGGAAACCTGATATCATACCTCACGAATAATCTCGGCGAACCGGTGGCCACCGCCGCCAAGAACGTCAATACGTGGGTCGGTGTCTCCGCCGTATTCCCTTTGCTCGGAGCGTTCATCGCGGATTCGTACCTCGGTCGATTCAAGACCATCCTAGCGTCCTCTTTGATCTACTTCTTGGTAGTAACTTCATCTCTTTTTTTTCCGGTTCTGTTGCGTTCATCGTGATTTCATGTTTTGTTGTTCAACAATTCCTGTTGTTGCAGGGGATGGTGTTATTGAGCTTGTCGGTGTCGGTAATCCCCATGCATTGCCGGAAGGCTGTGTTCTTCACCGCGCTTTACCTATTAGCTGTAGGCGAAGGAGGCCATAAGCCATGCGTTCAGACCTTCGCAGCTGATCAATTCGATGAGAATAATCCACAAGAAAAAGCGTCCAAAAGTTCATTTTTCAACTGGTGGTACCTTGGGATCGTTACCGGAGCCTCGGTCGCCATTGTTGTTGTCATTTATCTCCAGGTGAATTCAGCTAATTCATATCATTCTCCTCAAAGGTTAAATTCAGGTTCTAGTCCCTCTATGATGTTCCAAATTAAGATTCAGTCCCTACTTTTTTATAATACAATTAGTTAATTTTAAATAATTAAAATCATGAATTTATTGTGTTACCCTAATGTTATTCTTTCTGGAGTACCTGGATTCGAGTTACCAAGTCTACAAGGTTTATATGGATTACTAATAGACTAAAAAAAATCTGAACATATACTATCAACTAGACTATTAAAAAAATGAATCAAACAATGATAATATAAAAATAGAGGATCAGATTATGCATAATTAAAGTGTAAGAGCTAATTATCTGATTTAAACGTAATAAAGGGACCAAAAGAATAATATTCTCTTTTCCTTAAATTACGGCATTCTAAAACCTTTTATTGAACGCTACTTGTGTTACATGATCATGATGATGTTAACGTAAAAAGTTATATCATTATCAGTTTCATTCACATTTTCGTATAAATTATTTGAATTTAGTTCCATTGTATTATGATGACATATTTTAACGTGTAGGACAATGTTAGTTGGGCAGCGGGATTTGGGGTGTTAGCAGGGTCACTGGCGGTGGCATTGGCGGTGTTTTTGATCGGAATCAAGAGGTACCGAAAGCAGCGGCCGACGGGAAGCCCCTTCACCACGATTGCTCAGGTCTTCGTTGCTGCCGCAAAGAAGTGGCGCGTGACTGAAACCCACGGTGGCAGGGGAATTTGTAACGAGGATGATAGAAAGAGCGGGAGTGACGTTGATGGTCAAACCAGGAGTCACAATTTGGCCCGTACCAAGCAGTTCAGGTAAATGTTTTGAAATATTTTAAATACAATTATAAAAAATAAAAATATATTATATAAACATTACACAAATATAAAAAAATTATAGTTTAAAAACTATTTTAATCTTTTAATAAAAAAACATAATAAATCAATTGGAATAACAAATTGGGTAATGTTTGAATTTCAGAAGGAATATGAAAGTATCAATTCAAGTAAGTTTTTTGTCCTTGAAGTTTGTTTAAAATTAGTAAATTAATCACTGAGATTTTTGGATTTATTTTAGTATTACACGATTATTTCTATAAAGGGATATATACAAATATTTGGATTTTTGACACGAGGATGAACTTATTTTGTAACTTTTCTTTTAACTAATGTTCAGGACATAACTATCATCAAATATTAAGAGAATCTATTCAATATTTAAATTTAAAAGTTGGGATAGATAAATATTTTATTTGATTAATACTTAAACTAACAAGGATTTAGAACCCATTGAATAATATCAATGATTAAAAGAAATGTTTTTTTTAGAAATTTTAAATTGGAACAGTTACATATATAGAGTGTATGTGGATTATTAGTGATAAAGAAAATTTTAAATAAAAATTATCTTATAATCACTTTAAACTATTAAAAGATACTAAGACGAAAATACTATCTTATAAAAAACCCTTTCGCTCAACAAATAGCTCTATCCAGCATGTCAATAGGATAAAATATTTTTTTATAATATTTAATTAATTAATAAATTAAATATCAATAATTATAATAAAAATAGAAAAGAATAGTATTTCAACTGTATTTGGTGGAACTTGCACATCACCGTAATGGCGATGACTGGTGACAGACGAAGGTTTGAAAATTTATAGTTTTATTTATTATCTCAGCCTTATCAAGTATGCCTGATAGCATATTGTGTTAAGATAATTATCCCAAAATTTCAAACGATTATATATATCAGTTAATGGGTTAACGTTAAATTCATATTGTCATTAATTTTTTGATGAAGAGGGATGAGTTTGAAATATATAAATAGTCGGGTGACAACTTTGTAACTTTTAATAGTAGGATTTAACAAAGCAACATCATGTTGTCGGACAACTATTTTGTAACTTTTAATGGTTTGGAGACTATAGTCAGGGGATCCTTTGTGTATTTTACTCTTTACATATGGGGTTTAAAATATTAATTTTATTTTAAAATTTCATTCATGAATAGGTTATATTGATTTTGGATATAGTTAATTTAAGTAGTTTGATTCGGGATTTAAATTTTTTGCATTTTTTTTTATGTTCGGAGCATTTTGATTTCAGATTATATTAAATTCAGTTTTTTTAAGTTCAAACCATTTTGGTTCGTTAGATAAGTTATCTTGAGTTAAGTAACCTCAAGTTGAAGTCATTTGGGTTACTTTAAGTTCAACTCATTTCAAGTTCGAGTCATTTCTGATTTAAATCATTTATATTTAAATTGTTGACTTTTTATTATGTAAGTCAGAATAAATGTAATTTATATAGTATTTCATTTATTCAAGCTTGATTTATTTACTATATTTCTTGAAAATGCAGATTTTTGGATAAGGCAATGATCATTGACAACAAGGATTGCATGAGCAGAACCAAGGATCCATGGCGGCTATGTTCATTGAACCAAGTTGAGGAAGTAAAGCTTGTACTTCGCCTCATCCCCATATGGCTTGCTTGCTTAATGTTTAGTGCCGTGATAACCCAATTACACACATTTTTCACCAAGCAAGGCGCCACAATGTTGAGATCAATAGGTCCCAATTTCCAAGTCCCCCCTGCAGCACTCCAAAGCCTCGTCGGCCTCACAATCCTCATCGCCGTCCCGGTTTATGATCAGGTTTTAGTCCCCATCGCTCGAAAAATAACCGGACATCCCTGCGGAATCACAATGCTGCAAAGAATCGGCACCGGTCTATTCATTTCCATAATGACCATGGTTGTCGCAGGCCTAGTAGAGACGGCTAGGGTAAACACCGCGAGCAAGAACGGCCTACTCGACACCCCGAAAGCCATAGTCCCGATGAGCATATGGTGGTTAATTCCACAATACGTACTCACTGGGATCGGTGACGTCTTCACAGTCGTCGGATTACAAGAACTGTTCTACGACCAAATGCCGGAAGAAATGAGAAGCATCGGAGCAGCTGCGTATATAAGTGTAGTGGGAGTTGGGAGCTTTGTAAACACAGCCATAATCTCGGTGGTTCAAGCCATTACTTCAAGGCATGGGGATGAATGGCTGGGAGATAACATGAACCGGGCAAATCTTAATTACTTTTATTGGGTATTGGCCGGTTTGAGTGGGGCTAATCTGTGTGTTTATATGTGGATTACTAAGGGTTTTGTTTATAAAAAAGTGGAAAATAATGATCAAGCAATTAGTGATGAGGGGAAGGAACTGGAAATGGGAGGCTATTTGGAGGCAAAAGTATGAAATTTGGGGCCATTTGTATGTAATATATATTTCTTAGGAAGTATAATCGATTACAAAGATAAAAAATTAAGCTTTCAAATAAATTATATATACCTAAAATCAAATAAATTAACAATAATATTATGTTCACGTTTGAGTATGTTGATTTAAATGATATTAAATGTTTCGTTTTTTTTTAAATTTTAAAACATTTATAAACACACTTAACAATAACATCATCCAAATGTTATATACAAAGCTTTCTCTCCTTTTTCAATAATAATCCATATATACAAATTTAAACAAAAGTAAGCTTAACCAACAACCAAATAAAGAGTCAAACATCAAATTCCGACTCCATAAAATCTTAAAAAGATTATACGTATAAATCACAACAAAAATATTTACTAAATATTAACTGGACATAATTCAAAATTCAATACACCTTATCCTACTCCTACTCCTACTTATATCTATATATACTAAACATCATACCCTACAGTTGTATGCCGTTTCACTAACCATCAGAAAAGCAAACATGAAGACTTCCATGCTCAACTTGTTGCTCTCTTCAACGCTGCTTTTCGTTGTGACCGAAGCACGAATTCTGCCGCGCAAAGCGCATGTAGTGATCTACAATGATCTGAACCCTGGCACAATGCTCACGATCCACTGCAAATCGAAGAACAACGATGTCGGCGTCCAACATATCGCCTACGGCCACTACTTCCAGTTCCATTTTCGACCGAGCTTTCTGAGGAACACCTTGTTTTTCTGCACCATGCAATGGGGTGGCAAGAGCCATTGGTTCGACATTTACATTCAGTTCAGGGACCAAGCTTTTTGCAATCGGTGCGTGTGGAAAGTGAGGCCCCATGGTCCCTGTTTGTTGGTTTTTAATGAAATTTGCTACTCTTGGAACCCCCCTCATTAGGTGCTGTTACTAAGTCTGTTGAAAAATAAAGACTTTTTTGTCTTTTAGAAATAAGTTAGCCATAGTATCTCATATTGGTGTTGTTTATATGGGAATGAAATTGTTTTTTTATAGGTATCAAATATGTCGTAGAGATTTATTATGATTATAATCCTCTATCAAGGCTACTACACATATGTTATATCCTTGACATAACTAACACATATGTTAAATAATAGTTTGAATTAATATCATTTATTTAATATTTTTTTTGGATAATTACAATTTTATTATCCAAAAGAGAACATAGTCTACTACAAAAGAAACTCAATCAAGGCTACAATCAAACTGAAAGCAAAACAAAAACAAATGCTTTCAGAATATAACCCAAATTACCCAATAGGCAAAGGAACTACTATTAAATGTGCTGTTGGTGGGATGATAATTAAGAAAATAATATTTATAAAATAATATAATCTTAAAAATAATATTAATCCAAGTTACTATTTAACATATTTATTAGTTTTGTTAAGAATATAATAAATTTTTAGGTTAATTTGCTGGTTATTGTCTAGCATTACTTCATAAAGAAGTATTGTTCAAATTCAACTGAAAGTAATTTTTCATCAAATGATTTTAATAAAATCACATCATTTTAGGCTTTTTGAGTATTAAAACAGTCGTGTCAAATGACGTTTTGGTGAGGCAGCCACGTTAATAACGGCATACAGTTACGATATCATTGTCCTATTAATTTACTAATGGCAAAATGGTATAATTGCACTTAAAAATAGACATTAATACTAAAATTGACAAAATTAAAAATTTAATGGTATAAACGAATTTTCGGTGTAATGTGGATATAATCTACCAAAAAAAATTAAACATAAGCAAAATTTGAAATCTTTTTTATGCAAACCAATTTGTATATCGATTTGCTCCTTTTATATTGTCATGGCACTGTATCGTGTATTTGGTTTATCTTTCATAATAATTATTGTATTTTTCCTTTTCTATTGTTTAGATTGCGTTTTTTGGTAAGGAAATTTTTTAATAATATACAATTTTCTTTTATAAAAAAATTAATAGATTATTCAATAAACAAGACGTGTAAATTTTAGTTTTCACATGATTATATTAAATTGAGTTTATAGAGTTAAATTTTAAAATTTAAAGGATTTAAGATTTTAAAATTAGAATCCATAATCTAAAAGAATGTAAAATAACAAAGATAAACAAATTAGTTAATTTACCAAATGTGCTTGCTCTTTGTATCAAATATTTAATTTTTCATAATATAGATGAAAGTTTTTTTAATAATTTGAGTGATTATAAGATAATATCTATTTATAATGTTTCTTAACCTATCGACAAAGAAAAATAACATTCTCCAACTATTAAGGTCACTCAATAAGTTCGATTTAAATGAAAGTTTATTTTTACAATAATTTAAAATGATTACAAGTAATATCTTTTTAAAACTTTTTTAAATTTATTAACAAAAAACAATCACTCTACAAATACAGATACTCCATAGGTTCAATCATTTCTTTTATTACTAGAACCACTTTAATTTAAATAAAAATTAAATATTAATATTGAATTAATTAATAATATTAATATTGCAACGTCTAAAGATCATAACTTCACGATTACATGATCACAATATAACACAGTGAAACAAATCAGATGAAATTTTGGAGAGTTAGTTTTTCATAATCAGTAGACTGAACAAAACAATATCCTATAGTCGAATAATCTTTTTTTAATTTTTCATAGTCAGTAGACTCAACAAAGCGATATCCTATATTCGAATAACTATTTTGTAACCTCTAATAATTAGGGCTACTATTGTTTAAATGTGAATTTATAATTTTTTAAAACTCATTTTAGTTGATTAAATTAATTTGTTTATTCAGCATCACCCTTGGATTGTAGTGATGATAGTTTCTTTTTATTTTTCTAAATTTCCTTTTCTTCTGATTTTTTCTATTTTTTATATATTTCCTATGAATTTTTAATTTCTGTTCTCTTTTATTTATTTGTTGTGATGGTTGAAATTTTATTTTTTTTCACACTTTTTCGTTTAAATTTGTAAAATCTCTTCTCCCCTCACTGATCCAAAGACCAAAAAATTGTAATTATCACATTTAATCCTACTGAATTGATTAAAATTTTCATTTACAAACCTAAAAGATATTAATTTTATTTATTATTTTGCTGTTGTGTATAATTACACTATATAAAGTTAACAGATGATACATACTCATGGTATTCCAATGGCCTTTGTCATGCAAATGAGCATATCAATCACAGTATCGCACACGTTATCGTCGGCAACTCGAAAAATGTTTCTGCACGGATGATATCTCCATCTTCCAGCTCCAAATCATCGGCTGTTTTCTTCGGATCTAAATGTGAGCCGATTCGAGTACCGAGAAATTTCGTGCAATCATAAAATTGAAACGTGCGGTCGGTATAGTCACGAAATGCGTTTACTAGCGGAGTTTTCTGGCCGATCAGATAGGCCAAGTTACCATCCATTCCTACACACTCCACTTGCAGGCAGATCGGTCTCTCCCTTCCGCCCGGGGCAATGAGATCAGAGTCGTCTTGGATCCTTTTGCGACCATGTGTTCATCATATTATCTTTTCGGATAACATCATCGAATCTCCGTCTGCCGGATCTAAAAAATAGACTGGAACGGACAGGTATGGGAATATATACATGTTTATAAAGAAAACTCACGGAGTTAATCGAGATAGCAAGGCGACGAGTATAGTCCATCAGCAGTTCGGCCAGCCTTGTGCTCGGGCCAGTCCAATAGTAATATTGACCGGCATCGCCCTGGATTTTGAGAAGAACCCTCTTTTCATCAACTTGTTCCTCGGACTTTGGAAAAATGATTAAAGTCGATTGAGTTGTTCTTATCCTCTGGTTCCTACTCATTTTATTTTCTCTCGAAAATGCTTGATTTGGTTGTCAGTTTCTTATGGCTTAAATAGCTTTGAAGTTGCAGGAAAAAAGGAATGTTATGATAATAAATTAAGAATCAGAATTCAATTCTCAGAGGCATTCTTTACTTGTCATAAAGCATGAAAGTTATCTATCCCCTAATGAATTAAGAATCTGAATTCACTTTCCAAACGCATTCTTTGCTTGCTTGCTTATGCAAGAGCCGTCAAGTTGAAAGGACAAGACATCTCCTACCGGTTCAAGTTGGAGGAGTGATTCATTTATCGTTAGATGTCTTATCACCTCAACTTAAAGGGACAAGACATCTCTTGCTGCTTCAAATTGGAGGAATGGTTCATTCAAAATCTCATCGCTTCAAAGTAATGGAGCAAGACATTTCTCATCATTTCAATTTGGAGGAGCGATTCATTAAAAGTATTATTTCCTCATGTTAAAAGAGTAAGACATCTCTCACCATGTCAAGTTGGAGAAACGATTCATTCAAAGTCTCACTTCCTCAAGTTAAAAGAGCAATTAATTCAAAGTCTCATTAACTCAAGTTAGGGAAATAAGACATTTCTCATTGCTTTAAGTTGGAGGAGCGATTCATTTATCATTGAAAGCCTAATTTTCTCAAGTTGGAAGAGCAAGCTATCCTCAAAATCTAACATTTTAGAGTACAAAGGAGTAGATCGTCTTCAAAAAAATCCAACATCCTGGGGTATGAATGAGTGCCATTGTTCAAAATTTGGTATCCTCAGGTATGAAGTAGTAAAACATGAGTATAATATGGTATCCTTGAGTACGAAGAAACAAATCATCTTTATCAAATTCAGCATTTTCATATACGGAAGAGTGGAATTGAAAGATAACACCCGGTTTGATGGAGTATTAATGTTATTCGAGGTTAGGTTTTTCGAGACTGACAAAATTATCTGTAACTAATCGAACATGACATTGGAGTTCTTACTGGCATTTCCCCACAAAAATTAGACTATTCCACATTGTGATTGCAATTGAAAGATAACAACCATATGCTATGACTGCTACATTAATCTCGACAAAAAGCAAACAAACGTATGAAGTGAAAACGGGAGTCCCTTAGTAAGGTCCTAAGGCCCTAGCTGATAAACTCAAAAGGAAGTGCAACCAAAACAAGAAGATAAAGTCATCTTTCTACTCTCACAATCAGCACCCTAAATGCGTCTACATATCTCCATCCTGGAACCCCAAATCATTGGCTGTTTGTTCGGGTTCGATACCATGCCCTTTGAAATCAAACTTGATATCCTCGTATAACTCGCAAATGCGGTCAGCAAAATCAAGCACCAGGTTTCCAATCAAATAGCACAGCATCTCGCTTTTTCTTACATTCTTCACTTTCAGCATAATTGGTTTTTTTTAACACCATAACACATATATCTAGTAATACGAATTACAGATGTCAAATCAACTCAACTGATTTTTATTGAATTTAAATGCTTAAAATTTTATTTCATTTAATAATTTACTTTATAACTTTAAAAACATTTTTTTAATCATATAAATTTATAAAATATTATTTGATCATTGATAACTATTATGATTTCAGTCAGTAAGTAGGCAGTTCATTGTTGTTTCATAATCGAACACAACTGCCTAATATCGTTTGGTTTTAAATCATTTAAAATATAACATTTATACTAATCACTCATAAATACGATTAATACTAAAATTAGATAAAACTAAAGAAAATAATCCTAATTACTATTACAAACCCTTTTAAATAAATCTGATAAAGCAACCCAACAAATATAATGTACATGTCACTAATAAGTCAAAGTTATGATGTCTTACTGATATTGTTGTTAGGTTTGATTTTGCATAAGATGTTGGCAAGCTTCTCACTTCACGACCTCTACTTTATTCAAACACATACACGAAAACCATCAACCACTAAGTATAACTTAGTGAGGCAGAAATATAACTGAAGTGATATAAAACATAAATTTCATAAAATATAAGAAAAATTTGTAATTTAAGAAGAACATTAAACTTTAAATCGGGATAGTCAAGCCGTTTTTCCGTCTGAAAAACCTGAAAATCATCATCTCATGATTTTATAAAAAAAATCATGTAAGTTATCATTAAATATCATAAATAGCTTTTGTTCCTATCATTTGAACATATTTCATAACTTCCTTTTCAATTCTATGTTCTTTATTTTATATACTATCATAACTTTCACATTTACTGTTATAGCCCAATGTATATGTAAGAGAATATAAGGTACGCGAGTTTAAGGTGAGCACTAGACACAACATGGTGTCAAATCATAACTGAAACTGAGATATGACACACTTCAGTGCAATCATAACCTAAATGTGCACCAACGGTGCTGAACATTGATACACAAATGTACCAAAGTCGAACTGATAACTGAACATTGATACACTAATGTACCAAAGTTGAACTGATAAGTACTCACTTAATGGCATGTCAAATGTACCTACGACTCTCAATGCAACATACAATGGGCTTATATTTATCATCATAAAGTTATTTGTAACACTCCAAAAACCGGGCTAGTGACTAAAGTGTAAGATTTTAAAACTTTGTGATCAATTTTGATAAATTAAAAAAGTTCAGGGATTTATTTTGAATTTATTAGTGTATGATTGATTAGCAAAGATTGAAAGATGGGAGGGTATAATGGTCATTAGACAAGAAATGAATTAAAAATTCCTTAAGTGGTGTATTATATACACATGGATAAAGGAAAGGAAGAGTTACATAGAAATCTAGAATTCTTTCTTCATCCTTTCTTTCTCCTCTCCACCGTGAGTGCTTGGCTAAGGTAAGAAATTTTCAGTCAGCTATTTCTTGTAATTTTGATTTGGTTTTCATGCTTGGGGTATAGAGAAACTTGAGAAAGCTTAAAGAGAAGTAGAAACTAAAAGATAGATAAGTTATGGGTGATTAAGTAAAGAGGGTTTTTGAGAGAATTGATGAGAAATGATTAGTAACTGGATTTTGAAGTAATATTTGACTTGTCATTAGTTAGAATAAGAAGTTTAAGATGTTAGAAATGATTAAGAAAAAAGTTGAATAATTGGGATGATTTTTAGTTTCAAGTGATTATGTGGGATTTTGGATGTTTAGATGTGTTAAAGTGATTTAAGTTGGTTTTATTAAGGGTAGTGGAGTTTAAAGGCTTGAAAATAGTTAACAGTGTGGAATTAAGATAAGTTTTGGTCAAATTTCGAGTTGAAATGAGTATTTTCTAAGCAAGGGTATCGGCACTGGATGAACAATACCGATATTTCAAAGAAAAAATAGGTGAAACTGGATTTGAGTATCGATACTGGAATAATAGTATCAATACCATAAGGTAAAATTTTATGAACCTTAATACAATATCGATGTCGAAGGAGTAACATCGATACTGGATTTAAATGTAGTTATATGAAATGAAAATTGGTTATAAATTTTATATTGTCTAAAAGTCTATGTGTTAATGATATGAAATGTATAAGTAAAAGTAACATGAGTATAAAGTTATCAATGTTTAATAAGATATGTTATAAGCTATAAAACTTGTGGTGTTTGTACTTAATATTTCTTTTGTAAAATTTCTATAAATGTTTTATTGTTTTATATTGCTCATAATGCCTCATTAAGTCATAAACTTAGTGTGTGATAGTTTTCACACGTAGGTTTAAAGTTATGCGAGGAATAAGCCGAGTAAGCAAGGGGCAGGACAACATACCGCTGAAAATTATCAGATCAAAGAAATTTAAATTGTATGTGATTGATTAACTTTTAAGCCATAAGGGTGTTATCTATTATACTTTGGTATGAAATGAATGTATTTTGACTATCTGAAATAACTTCAAGCACAAACTTCATTAGCCTAGCCATCATAATACGGATTATGCATTTATAGACAATGTTGCTGCACGAGATAAGTCTATAATCTCACATATGACTGAGATTAATTTTTTTAGGAACGGGCATAAAAGTGACCGTGTTAAAAATAGACAACATTTTTTAGTGCTTAAAAAATAAGTCACACTATGAAAGACATCATCCTCAACGAACATAAATAATCGAATTTAAACGTTAATTGACTTTAAATTAAATTAATTCGATTTCAAAATAATTTAAAATTAAAAATAATAATTGAAAGATGAAAATTAACATGATAAATAAAAAAATGATTATAAAATAATTTATTTTTATAATGTATTGATTCGAAAAAAAATTAAATCTCAAATTCAAATAACCTAAACTTTAAAGTGATTTAAACACATAATAACTGGAAAATTTTCTAAACTTAAATTATCCGAATCCAAAACCAATTAACTCATCGATCTAAAAATCTACTCATAAAAATACTAAATATTAAACAATTTTATACGTATGGAGAGAAGCAACAATAGAAAGTTTCAATTTCTATAGAATAATTTGTAGTGATTATAAATTTTATATTAAAAACAAAAATGTTAAATGTGCATGAATTGAGTTTATACATGACGTGGCAAAAGATGATTGGTGGGTTTACTTTAAAAAGTGAATGTCAACAAGTTGAAAAGGCACTTCAACCAAACGAATCAATCATTTTCAACAAACTTTTCCATCAGATTCTTTCCCCTTTCACTCTACACTTTGAGGCCTGAGCTCGCTTCCTTCCCCACTAATGTCTCTTTGTTTTTTTTTTCCAGCTGATACTTCCGTTTTCCCTTCGCATTTTCCTTCATTTTCTCGAAAAAGAATCCCTCAAACCAAACGGGACCTTACCTTAAAAGCCAAAGGACAAAGAGAATCTTAGGGTTTCCCACCATTTTTTAATCTTTTTTCCAGCTTTACTCTCTCTGTCTCTTTGCTTCAAGAACCTAGAAACCCATATCCCCCACTTAGGTTTTTCCTAAAGATGATTCAATAGTTTCTGTATTTCTTTGTCTCTTTTCGATTTTAGCTCTATTTTAGTTGTTGGATGAAAAGAAGTTGATTTTTGAAGGAAATTTCTTTTTCTTTTTAGTTTTGATTTTGCTTGAAGTTTGTTGCCGACGTGGAACGCGGGTTTAGCTTAGCTGCGATCGAGTTAGGGTTTGCTTGAAACGGTTTAATGCGGTTTTGATCATGTGTGCGCGGGTGCATTTTGGGGAAGTGATGGACCTGAGTATGGTTGAAGGAATCTATTGTTAGTCGGAAATGATGGCTGCGGTCAGGGCGGAGCAGTTGAGGTCGACGGATGTACCAGAGAGGGATATTGAGTTGGTAAACCTTTGTACTTCGATCTTTTCTTAGAATCCTTTAATTGTAAAAGGAAATCGATTGGTATATTGCTATATAGAGTGAATTATGCTGTTACTTTCTTCTTTTCTAACGGCTTAGCATGTATAGTGACAATGTAGAACATATAAAATTGTTGTTGCTATTACTAGTTGAAATGCTGTCTAGATTTCAGATACAGAACCGTTAAGCATGCTGTTAATTGGGAATTTTTTTTTTCATTTTTTATTCGGATTGTGGTTGGTGGAATAATTGTTACTTGCTATAATGGAAAGGGAAAAGCTCGAGTTTCTATATATGTGTGTGCCAGCATTTGAGTGTCAGGGATGTTACCCCTATATGCTAGAAGATTTTCTAGAAGAAATGGTAACTAAGATAGAGAATATACATATGATTAGTAAATGTGGCTGTATTTAAAACGCACAAGATAGAACCTGATGACAGTGCCTCACTTGAGGAACCTATAAAATAGATCATCAAAATTGTTACTATTGAATAATGTCGAGATTAACTGTCATAATTAGCCATAGCTTAGCTGGAGCATCAGGGTGAAATAAATCTGATGTACAGTAATATTGTTTCTCTTACATTCTGTATGAAACCAAAACTTCACTGAAATGTTGAGATGTTCTACCAGTATTATTGTTTTTGGTTTCTGGTGAACTTTCTGATTTAAGTTAATGGCTGAAATTCATTGTGTTTATATTTTTTTTTACTATAATTCTTATATATATCCACAACTGGAAATCTTTTCTTTTTGATATGAAGTTCAGTTTTCAAGTTGGATTCTATGTCTTAATTCATTTTTTTTACGTTTACGACAGGCCATCACTGCCCTTAAAAAAGGTGCGCCATTGCTCAAATATGGTCGTAGAGGAAAACCCAAATTTTGCCCCTTCCGGTTGTCCAATGTAAGATTGACTGCCTTTGAAGATGCATATATTTCTGTTAATAAATCTGCAATTATTAACCATCTTTACTGTTAGTAAAAGTCATCTTTGAATGCAATGAGCTCTGCCTCTGGCTTACTATTTATTTAAAATGTGTCATGATGGAGCTTTTGGAAAAGTTGATCATTATTACTTTTTGGGGAAGTTAGATGTCTTAGAAGCTGTCATTCTACTGAAAGCAAACAGAAATTTCTTATGTATATACCTATACCAGGATGGGGTGTTAAATGATCTCTTCTCAATGATAGAATAGCTGTAATATGTTTTATGCATATTGGTTCAACAGATATCAGATTACTAAAAGTAAAAGGATTGTTTTAGCAACCTCAGCATGATTATTTTACTGAATAAAATTTAACAAACTTGATTTAGAAGTCTTGATACCTAGAATTTCATAAAGCTTGGTGGAAAAGGTTATAAAAGTCTAGTCGTATGTGATGATCACCTGAGCTTCCTTTGCGTAAGACTTGCAAGGAAGGTATCTCCTAACAAAATGGTGGCTTTGAATTTACACTTTTGGGCAACTATTTTCTTGTATTAACCAGTGCTGGTTTCTCATTAACTAAGTCTCGGGGCTTATGTTGCTTACAAGTTGCAGCCCTTAAGTTTTTTATTGTTCCATGATTCCATCAGATCTGTGGTGTATGCATATGGGTACTTAGGCAATGTTTGGTTGTGAGGAAAAAAGGCTCAATTTTAATACAATGGGTAAACTCAAAGAAGGAAAGTGACAATGAAAGTATGAAACCTAATTATTAGATAAAAAACCTTTTAATCCTTCCTACCTAGAAAGCCTTAGAATTGGGTTGAATTCCGTCTTATAAGTAACATTGCAACAGTTATATGTAAAGGCATAAGTGAAAAAAATATGGAAATTATTCATGGAGATTTTGTAAGTTGCTGTATCATTGAAGCAATGAAAAATTGGAAGTGACCATCAAACTTGTGATGAAGGGACTCCTTATGAGGGCTTCAAGACTTGCTGGAATTGCTGTCTCACATAACTTTTATCTGTTGGTATTTCTTTTTACTATATTTTGAAGAAGCTTTACGTGTCAATTTTGTTGAGTGAAAGCAATTATCAGACTAAAATCAGATATGTAAAATCCAGGTAATAGTATTTAGAAGAAAAAGGTAATACTATTTGAAAAGGGAAGAACAGTCTCAGTCTCTCAGGTGGCTTCCTTAAAATGTTTTTTGTTACTGATTGGATGTTACTTTCCTGGGAAAAATATGTGAGGCAATTCAAATGTGCTCATCTGGTAATGGCATTTTTTCTGCTTGTGCATGATGTTTTGTTATGACCAGTTGCAAGGAGACTACAGTAATATGTCTACACTGAATTTTGCTGGTTGTATTTCGTTTCTTTTGTTCCTTCCTGCGAGAACAGTTATCTTGTTGATGTATGCATCGGAAACCTACTGTAGCCTAAAACTTCATTTACCACATGTCTTTACCTTGTTTTTTCCAGGATGAATCTGTTCTAATATGGATCTCTGGCAAAGAGGAAAAATACCTTAAACTAAACCAAGTCTCCAGAATTATACCTGGTCAGCGCACTGTAAGTTTATCCCTGTCAATCTTTTCTTTACTTTTGTTGTTACATGTGTCTTTTAGTTATATCAAACATTAAAGACTAAGCCTGCATAAATTCAACTGATTCTCCGCAATAATGGTTGCAATGTTTAAGGTTATTGTTTTTAAATATTGTTGAACGAGAGTTTTCTTTTCCTGAATTTCAAGGGGCGTGCTTGTATCTTTTACTACGAAAATTCTGAATTTGTAAAGATTTTAATAAAATGGGGTGCTTGAGGTATATTACCGTGTAACCATCTCATCAGCATTCATAATTGTAGCGTACATGTTTCAGTTGCATGACTCTTCTGTTATTTTAACCCGGAGTTGATTAATTGAATTCCAATTTTAGTTCTGGCAACAAGAAATGCAAATTAGAAACTCTTTGGTGATTTGAATTTTATTGATCGTTTTTTTCTTTTTTGCTCATTGCAGCCAATATTTCAGAGGTGTCCTCGGCCTGAAAAAGAATACCAATCGTTTTCCCTTATATATAATGAGAGATCACTTGATTTGGTAAGCATTTCATTTTTTCCCTTGACATAGAGTTGCCCACTTGTGCCTAACTTCTAGTTTTTTTTCTTCTCTATGCATGCATAACCATTGCATTGTAAATTAATTACCAAGTTTTTGTTGGATGAAAATCTTTTATAGTTCATGACCCAACTTCTCTTTTGCACCAGATTTGCAAGGATAAAGATGAAGCAGAAGTATGGTTTACAGGTCTGAAGGCATTGATATCACGTGGTCATAACCGGAAAGGAAGACCTGAATCTAGAAGGGATGGAATTTCGTCTGAAGCAACTAGTTCTAAAGAACATACCAGAAGAAGTTCACCTCTGAGCTCGCCATTTGGTAGCGGTGGTAGTTCACAAAAGGTTTCCCCCCTTCCATTTTCTGTCGTGTACTTCTATCTTTTATATATTTAATGAGAGAATTCTCTTGTTCCTGATATAGGATGGGATGAATTCCCTTCGCCTTCACACTCCGCACGAGAGTCCTCCTAGAACCGGTTTAGAGAAGGCATTGTCTGATGTAATATTGTATTCTGTGCCCCCCAAAGCGTTATATCCTTCAGAACCTGCTTGTGGATCAACCCATTCTCTGTCGTCAGTAGGTTCAGATGGAGCAGCTGGGTACATGAAAGGCTTGAATGAGGATGCTTACAGGGTTAGTTTATCTAGTGCTGTTAGTTCATCAAGTCAGGGGTCTGGTCACTATGATGGTGATGCTTTAGGTGATGTTTTTATTTGGGGTGAAGGCACCGGTGATGGTGTGTTAGGTGGAGGAATACATAGAACTGGAAATTGTAGTGGTATTAAGATAGATGCTCTTCTGCCTAAACCTTTGGAATCTGCAGTTCTTTTGGATGTTCAGAACATAGCTTGTGGAGGGCAACATTCTGCTCTCGTAACCAAGCAAGGAGAGGTTTTCTCATGGGGAGTGGAAGCTGGTGGCAGATTGGGGCATGGTGTGGATTCTAATGTCTCCCATCCGAAACTTGTAGATTCTCTTAAAAATATAAATGTTGAACTTGTCGCATGTGGAGAGTATTATTCTTGTGCTGTAACGCTTTCTGGTGAAATGTATACATGGGGTGGTAGCTCGGGCAATTTTGGTATACTTGGTCATGGGAGTGAAGCAAGTCAATGGGTTCCAAAGAAACTAAATGGACCTTTGGAGGGAATACATGTTTCATCGGTGTCTTGTGGACCATGGCACACAGCTGTTGTAACTTCTGCTGGACAGTTATTTACTTTTGGTGATGGAACATTTGGTGTTCTGGGACATGGTGACTGTAAAAGCATATCTGTACCCAGGGAAGTGGAATCCCTCAAGGGCCTACGCACTGTCCGAGCAGCATGTGGTGTTTGGCACACTGCTGCTGTTGTTGAAGTTATGGTTGGGTCTCCAAGCACCAGTAATTGCTCTTCAGGAAAGCTTTTTACATGGGGGGATGGAGATAAAGGTCGTCTCGGCCATGGTGACAAAGAAGCTAGATTAGTGCCGACTTGTGTTGCTGCTCTGGTTGAGCCTATCTTTTGCAAAGTATCCTGTGGTCATAGCATGACTATTGCGCTTACAACAAATGGGCATGTCTATGCTATGGGAAGCCCTGTTTATGGGCAATTGGGGAATCCTCAAGCTGATGGAAAACTTCCTATCCGTGTCGAGGGGAAGCTCGCAAGGAATTTTGTTGAAGAAATATCTTGTGGTGCCTACCATGTTGCTGCTTTAACTTCAAAAACTGAAGTTTACACTTGGGGAAAGGGTGCAAATGGACAGTTAGGTCATGGGGATACAGATGATAGAAGTTCTCCATTTCTTGTTGAAGCTCTAAAAGATAAACAGGTTAAGAGTGTTGTTTGTGGTACAAGTTTTACTGCAGTTATCTGTCTTCATAAATCGGTGTCCAGTGTTGATCAATCAAAATGTTCTGGCTGCCGTCTTTTGTTTAATTTCAAAAGAAAACGTCATAACTGTTATAATTGTGGGCTTGTATTCTGCAATGCATGCAGCAGTAAGAAGTCTTTTAAGGCTTCCATGGCACCAAATACTAACAAACCTTATCGTGTTTGTGATAATTGTTTTTCCAAACTCACAAAAGCTCCTGAAACCAGCTCTTCGAATCATTATGCTCTGAGTAGAATAGGAAGTATGAATCAGGGATCAAATGACAGCGTTGAGGAGGTTAAAAGGTTGGATTCAAGAAACCATGCCCAAGTTAGTAGAAATGCTTCAATTGAATCATCAAAAGGGTTCGACAGTGGATCTTCAAGAAACAAGAGATTGGATTTTAATAGTACTCGAGTTTCACCTTTCCCAAATGGAGTTTCTCAATGTGCTCCTCAAAACAACCCCAAAACATCAAATGCTCTATTTGGTTCATCCAAGAAATTTTTTTCAGCTTCTCTTCCTGCGTCACGAATTGTATCTCGAGCAACATCACCTACATCTAGACGATCCAGCCCACATCGTGCTACAACACCTACACCAACTCTGTCAGGAGTTTCATCAAAGAAAGTTGTGGATGATGCTAAAAGGGCAAATGAAGGTCTAAGCGAAGAAGTTGTTAAATTAAGGACTCAGGTATTTTTACAATTTAAATTGTTTGCTGGGAAATGTGTTTTTCTTATTAGTTCTCATGTTTCTTTCTTTTTTTTCCCCAACATTAGTTTTTTTTTTTATTTGATAAAAGTCAGGGATCTCATTAAAAAACCCCTTCATGCTTTTCAAAATACTGCCAAGTATCCAAAAAGTAGCGGAAGGAGGAAAAGAGTACCTCGGATTTTATTATCATCTTAAATCCATACAAGAAGTTGAAGTACAATATCGTCCTTTAAACTCTCCTAATAAGACAGGACCACATTCAAACAGAGTTCAAAAAAGACCTCCCAATAATACACATCCATAAAGAACACTCTTCTACCCTATTCCTTTTTTTGCTAGTTCGTCCGCATTCGCGTTAACACTCCTAACACAACGAAGTTCGACTGCCCTTTCCTTAACAATTAATAGAACTTATCAATGTGCTGTGGAAGAAAGGAATAGTTTGAGATTCAATAAATTCTCTATGCAAATTCATGCTTGTAAAGATAATAATATAGCATAAATAGCAAGCTCTTGAGTTTAATATCAGAATGGAATGAACTAAACTGTTTTCTAGTCTTTCAACTTTTGTTTTATGCATGTGCGTGTTAAGTTTTTTTTGCTGTAATTAATTTTGTCTATCTGATGAAGGTTGAGGAACTTACTCGCAAAGCACAACTTCAGGAAGCTGAGCTGGAAAATACCACTAAACAGCTGAAGGAAGCCATAGCAGTAGCAACAGAAGAAACTGCAAAATGCAAAGCAGCAAAGGAAGTCATAAAGTCACTCACTGCTCAAGTAAGTCAATTAACTCATTCCTAAAGCCTACTACGGAGGGTTTTAACTGTTTATTTATTAACATTGTTATTAGAAGTCTTTATTTTCTTTAACTTGAGAATACCTGATCTTCCTGTAAGCTGCTGTGCATAGTCTTTGGTAAGTGTTGAATCCTAAATGATCTCTGGGGTGCTAAATTAATAACTTTTGAAGTATTCATTATGGCTCAAAGAGACCTGGATTTTGATGGAAGAATGTCTGCATATGATAAGTTTATCATGCTATACCCACTCCGGTTAAAGTCCCTAAAATACCTACCTTCGTCCCGCACATGGACTTAAATGCCATTCATCTATGCTTCCGAAGACGATAAGTCCTTGACCCTTTGTGACTTACTAAATATCTGTTAATAGTATCAATAGGAGAAGCTGAAAACCATCCCGAAATGGTTCTTTATGTCCTCATTAGCCTTGCTACGTTAGCATCTAATTCCATAATTTGGCTACTTATATTTAACACTAGCAATACTATTTTAGACATTTACAAGATCCTCTATTGCCACATCAATCATGAATATAGGATGCATGCTCGATGTTAGTTCTTAAAGTTTCTATTAAATTGGGGCTTTTGGTTGGGGTGGAGGAATTTAGTTCTTAAAGAAAAAAAGCTTCTTCTAAGTGTACAAAAGTAACTTGCTTGAGTATCTAGCAGGCCTGTTTTGTATGATTCCCTTCATGAAATTTGTTAAAACCCAAGTCAGCTTAACAATTGCAAAAGTGTATGCAACTTCATAAATTCAATTTACTTGCAAATTATGCACTTTTCATGACTATTATTAGAAGGCATCTATGTGGAGATGCAAAATGCTTGGTTAATTATTGTTCAATCTTGAGCACCAAATTTCAGGTTTTCATATACCTGTCTTCTTTGCTTGACAAGTTTTCTTAACTTTTGAAGTTGAAGGATATGGCTGAAAGGTTACCAATGGGAGCAGCAAGAAGCATCAATTCACCTTCCTTTTGCTATTCTGGCTCAACTCCTCCTCGGGATGTTTCTTCTACTGGCAGTGACCAATCAGGCGGTCCCATGAGTTGCCATGAAATAGATTCAAATGGGCCAAACAGCCTAGTGATTTCTAATGGGTCAGGATCCATTACTAACAACCTTTCAACTCGCACTGAAGTTTATCATCCGGATGGATCTGCAAGGAATAGGAACCGAACTACTAAAGTTGAACCCACCCATGGGGATGAATGGGTTGAGCAAGATGAACCTGGTGTATACATTACCCTTGTTGCATTGCCTGGAGGTATCAAAGATCTTAAGCGTGTTCGGTTCAGGTTTGTTATGACCACTGCCAACTTTCTCCCCAAATTCTGAGTTTTACGGTCTAAATAAACTGCATTGCCAGAAAAAAAGATTAGAACGTGAATTAAAGGGATTGAACCAACCAAAGTGCATCTGATTGGAATGTTACAAGTATTTAGCTCTCTATAGTATTCCAGCTGTTCCATACCTTAAAAAGCAGTATTGGCCTCCTATTGAACTCATTGTCTTCCCTGTTTATTTAAGCAAGTAAAACATGAGTGTAGGGTTATTCACGGATGCGGTTCTTATTCAATTGCACTGTAAATAAAAAACATTAAATTCTGTCTAGAAACATCATTATTACCAAATCTCATACGTCTTTTTCTTAATCATAAATCTAATTTTTGTTATATTTGTTAGTCTTTGTTGATCACTTCTATCGCTTGCAAACAACAGTTCACCATTGTGGAAGCTTATGAGAAGTAACTGACGGAAATTCCTTTGAAAAATCATTTGACAATGGTCATTGTTTCTCATGATTGCAGCCGGAGGCGTTTCAGTGAAAAACAAGCAGAACAATGGTGGGCGACCAACAGGGCTAGAATATACCAAAGATACAATGTTCCCTTGGTCGACAAACCTCCTGTTGGTTTAGCTCATTGACCTGCTGAATCATGCTACACAATCCAAAGTTCTTCGAGCTTTCGAGGCTGAACCAAGGTAAGATGCCCTCGATTTTGTTTTCATTTAAGAGGGTGCGTAATAGTAGTTCGTCGATGCGGAACATGATTTTAGCACTTAAAATTTCCTCTGTAAATGTATCTGTACTATTGTTGATTTAGGAGATAAACAGAGACGAGGGTTGTTAGAATTGATTTTCTGTAAGTAGGCTGCCCTACGGCCTTGTATTCAAAACAGATTGTAAATGTATCAGAACTTACCAAAGATCGAATGTTTGTACAGCATGAATTAATCATGCATGAGCTTCTTATTTTTAATGTTTTTTTATTAGGTTGGACCAATTTATTTTTAATATAATTCTAATTCAAACTTAAGCATTTTATAAATTAATAATCTCGGGTCCACTAGATTACATTTTGATCCTATCTTATGTATGGGTTTTTATTATATCATTTATTTAAAATTATTATATTGGATATTATGTTCAACTAATTTATTTAAAATAATTAAAATTCTAATAAAATATTATATATTTTTGACTAAATAACAGTTATTATATTTAATATATAATTATATTTGCCGAAAGAATTATAACTTATTATAGTCATCTTAAAAAAAATATTTGAAAACATTTGTAATTGTAGTGATACCATATATACAAAATCCTTATATAACATAATAATTTTATATTTAATGTAAAATTATTATATCTTTATGGCCCTTCTAATAAAAAAATCAATGTGATTTTGTCTTTAGATTTGTCAACAATCTCTAGAGAATATAGTTAAAAACTCTCGATTGATATTCAACACCAATTAAGAATAAAATTCTTCTTCTCTCTCTTCCCTTCGGTAAAAATTATTCAAAAAAAAATATGATCTTTAGACTAAAAAAAATTAATGTGACTAAAAAACTCGTATATTTCTGACATGGTAGTTGCTAGTGTTATTGTAATAGATCACATTATTAATGTGATAGTTCACAATACTAACGTGGAGATCCACTATGGATACGGTGTGTCAAAAATATTTAATTGATTCTTTTAAAAAATTTAAGTGTTTTTTTACTTTTAAGAAAAAATAAAAACTAATAAAATTATTTAAAATTTAAAAGATTAAAAATAAAACAATCTTAAATAAAAAATGGAATAAATTATAATTGATTTTTGTTTAGACGACAACATTAATCTTAATATTGGTTGTTGACGGTCGATGATTATTATTATTTTTGTTCTTTTTTTATATTATGTCATATTTTTTAGTTTTTAAATTTTAAATAAGAATACATGTCATTGTGACATATTTTTCTATGCTTTTGTGACGTTTTTTCTCTGCTTTTGTGGTATGTTACTTATGGCTTCTGGTATGTTTTCGAATATATTTGTGATCGTATTGGTGCTTGTACAAAGATTCTCACAACATTTGTTTTATGATTAGTTTTTTAGTGGTAACGTATTATCATATATCCTCTTTCATAAAATATTATTTGTCGGTATAATCATAATTGTGTAAAGAAGTAATTTGTCAAATTGTTTGGTTCACTCGTCACTCCTTTATCACTTCGTAAAGTGTCTCATTTAAAAAAGACTAAGTTTTTATGAATGTTACTAGGTTCTTTTGGTGATCATCCTTAATAGAAGGTTTCGCTTTTTTTCTTCGAATATTTGGGTTTGATATCTTTATTTTATGTATGAGTTTTTTTGTGATTATTGTTTCAAATTTTCTCTTTAGATACGTTATAAATTTGATTCATTCTATTATTTTTAGTAATGAAATCTAGTTACCATTATTTAAAAAGAATATAGTTGGTTTAGATTGACTGTGAAATTAATATTGTATTATTGGCAAGTTTACATTTACATATCTAAGAATAATTATAAGTACAAAATTGGAAATGAAAAATCATTTAATTTGAAATATATTATTGTACCAATAACATAGGCTTAATATAAACTTTTTCTCGGTGTCTAAACAATATTTTTCTTTATCAATTCAGGTGTGTAATAATCATTTTTTCCGTTTTACCATTATTATTATTATTATTAAGGTAAAGTATAGTAATAGTCACTGAACTTTTCTAAAACTTTTATTTAAGTCACTAACTTTTAAAACTTACAATACAGTCCTCCAACATTTAGTCCGTTTGCAATATGGTCCCCCGACGTTACAATGTCGTTAGTACGTTTGCAATATGGTCACTGAACTTTTCAGACGTTTGCATTTAGGTCTCCCAACTTTTAAAACTTACAACACAATCATCAATTTCATTCTAAACCCTAAATTCCTTTCTGATCTCTAATTTCTTTTTTCGCTTCTCTCTTCTCATTTCTAACGTAACTTTTCAGTCGGTGATGCAAGGGAATTCTAATCTAACTTTGAATTATGTGGAGGTGATGACTTGAATAAGTGTCCATTAAGAGAAGACCTAACTAAGGGACTATCGGGACTATCAACGATTCAAGGTGTAATGTTAGATAAAGGTCATGTCAGGTGAAGCATAGATGTTCGATGAAATGCTTGTGAGAAAAAAATGAGGTTAGAAATGCAGAGTTGACAAATATTACTAAGATTAACTAAGTATTATTGTTGAAAGTCACCAACAAAGCTGAAATTATTTTGTATAAATGTCATATAATAATTTATTCGTTCAATCCTCGTGGTTAAAGATTTTCTAACAGATGATCAAATATAATGAAATCTCAAACAGCGCATTCACCTCTCAGTCTCTTTCGCTTACATGCACTATCGTTTGGTTTTTGTTCTTCAATTTTCCGCCATGTAAAATTGTAAACATAAGCAGTGCTCTGTCTTTCAGCTTTTTATTTACAAATAAAAATGGAGGAAAAATTGTTGGAACTCAACACCAATTGCGTTTATTTCTTAGCCTCTCCCCTCACTTGCAAGAAGGTATTTATTTTCTCTTTTGAGCTATCCGGAAGTAAGTTTTTCCTCTTTCTCACTTTCCCATTTTCAGCTCGCATTATTGTTTTTGGTTGAAATTTTTTTGTTTCTGAAACTACATATCAATGATATGGACATTCAGTGTTAGTTTTGAACCAAAACCATCTAATTTTCTTTCTTTCTTCTTAATCAAAACTTTTAGTACTCCTTATTAGATATATTCAGTCCATCAGAATAGAAGTGAAAGAGGGTCTTTGTTGAACTATGTTTCGATATAACAATTTAAGGCAAAATGGTTTTTTGGACTTGAATTGAATTTACAAAATGATTTTTGGACTTGAATTGAATTTACAAAATGTTTTTGGACTTAATTGAATTTATTCAAAATTTACAAAAATAATTCAAAGTTCTTTTAATTTAAAATTGAGCACAAAAATGTTTTTATGAATAGTAATTTACTATTTGAACAGTAAATTACTATTTGAACAGTAAATCACTATTTGAACAGTAACCCGAGGCTCAAAAATTCCAGTTTGTAAAAGGGGAACCGATTCCCCCCAAGGGGGTACCGATTCCCTCACTGTTCATCAGCCCAACGGTCATAATATTTGAATATTATGAAGGGGTATCGATTCCCTATGAAGGGGTACCGATTCCCCCCATTCTGGGCAGTCTTTTTGAGTAGAAAAATCATTCCCAAACGGCTCCAAAACATCCCCAACGGCTATATACGACTTCAAACTCATTCCAAGCTATAAATACAAGCTGAGGACACTTGAAGAAGGTAGAGAACAATTATCCAAGCAATCAAACACAAGAGAAGAGTTTTTCAATCTTATTTCATCTTTCTCTTGTAAATATTTTGTTCTTGTGAGCTCAATCTTGTAAACACCTACCTTAGAGAGGTTTTCTTGTTTACTTATTTTATCCTTTTGTAAAGGGGAAAGGTTCTAGCTAATCCCGTGTAAAAGCTAGGGGAAAGGTTCTAGTTTAGCCCGGAAAAACTAGGGAGTTTGTAAGGTTACTCTTTATCCTCAAAAGAAAGAACAAATTAGTGAATTTGTTGGAAAATCCTTGGTGAGGAGCTAAGGTAGTGGACGTAGACTTTGATTGAGAAAGTCGAACCACTATAAATCGCTGTGCAATTCTCTATCTTTCAATCTCCTTACTCCCTAAACACAAAACCGTTCCGACCCCTCTTTACAAACCGTTCCGGTTGTCAATTCGAGCTTCCGAAAATCCTAACAGTCTTAAGCAAAAACTTTTATCTTCTTGTTTGGTTTTTCTTTAAATCAAGGAATTAGTAGTGAGTATCGATATAGTGAAATCGTCAGGCTCAATCTGAGACACTGTTGTACTAGTTTACTGGGAATTGTATTGATCTGACCTGTAGTTTTCGGCGTCCTGTGAGCTCGTATTCTTTTTAATTAGTTCATGTTGATTATGAGCCTGATATATCGTGAACGAATTGAAATTTTTACATGTTTTGAAAATTTTACAGTTGAACTGTATTAAATTATAGCTTTAAAAGACAATTCTGCATGCACACAACTCGAAATGCGTCATGACATGGTAGTATATTTGGAGCAGTTAATTGACCCTGTCATGATGACTTTCGAGTTGCGAAAGAGACTAAGAGATGAATGCGTTGTTTGAAATTTCATTATATTTGATTATCTGTTGAAAAATTTTTAACCACAAGGATTAAACGAATATATTATTATATGCCATTTATACAAAATAATTCTAGCTTTGTTGGTGATTTTCAACAATGATATTTAGTTCATCTTAGTAGTATTTGTTAACTCTACATTTCTAATCTCATTTTTTGCTCACAAGCATTTCACCAACATCTATGCTTCACCTGAAATGACATATATTTAACATTACACATTGAATCGTTGATAATCTCGATAGTCCATTAGTCGAACTTCTCCCAATGAATCATTATTCAAGTCAACACCTCCACATAATTCAAAGTTAAATTAAAATTTCACATGCATACACTGGAAATGAGAAGAGAGAAACGAAAAATAAAATTCGAGATCGAAAAAAGAATTTGAGATTTAAAATGAAATTGAGGACCGTATTGTAAGTTTAAAAGTTGGGACCTAAATACAAACGTCTGAAAAGTTCAACAATCATATTACAAACGTACTAACGGCAGTTTAATGTCAGGATATATTACAAATAAACTAAATATTAAAGGACTGTATTACAAATTTTAATATATACATATATTACAAAAAAGAGAAAAACTAAAGTCAAACAAAATGGACAATATCCCTAACAATCTGGGACATTCAATGCCCCTTTACCGTTTCCATGTATGTCCTGCTGCATCACTGTTGCCTGCAACAACACCAGTATTACAATATCCCGAAGGTCACCTGCCAAACCAACCTTCAGGCTAACTCATCTTTGATATAAACCTGAAAAAGAATGAAATGAAGGGGGAACCAAAAAATTCAGGAAAGAAAAAGTCCATCGAGCATATAAAAACATATAGGGCAATCGATAGGGGGAGCACAACAATACGAGGGGAGGGTCTATATAACCTGTAAAGAAAAGAAAAGAAGGGGAGGAGAGGAGAGATTTTTCAAAGAAATTTTTATATCTTTAAATATTGACTGTAAAGAGAGAGCTCTCCATTGGTGTTACACAGAAACAATGTAAAAGGGGTCTTCCCCATTCAAATGAAAAAAAAAATCAGAAGCATTTTTAAAGGTATTTCTTGTCCCTTTTTTTATTTTTGGAATATGATTCCCTTTGGTTTTCACAGAAAAACAGAGTCGTAGAGAGGGTTTAGCGTCGTTACCTTATTTCTTGATAGTAACCGGAGTGTCTTCACCGTTGCCAGAGATGGGGAGTTGAAGGTCGAGGCTTTCATGTTGACAGTAAGCTTTCTTTTTAGAACTCAGGATAGACAAGGGTCGATTTGATGTCTCGGTTTAGATTATGGGGTAGCCCGACCACCGTTGGTGGTGGTCGGAGCGTTGAGCAGGGTCGAGTTATGGAGATAGTATGTTCTTGGAAGCTTTGGTCGAAGAGGAATAGAAGAGTTAGAAACTAAGTAGGAGTTTCGGGTTAAGTTTGAGCCTTACCTAGTCGTTGTGGATGGTGATCGGAGCAAAGAATTCCATTAAAGCATGGCAGCCGAGCTTTGTCTTTTGGGATCCAGGGAGGAGACGGCCATAAGTAAAGAAAAGGGAGAGTGAGATTGAGAAGAACGAGCGGCAGCTAAGGGGAGGGTTTTATTAAATTAATTAGGTTTATTAATTTTAGTCTTAATAAGGCTCTAATTTGTCTATGGTGCGGCATCATAATGACTTAAAGCTAGGGTTTTCTTTTTTTTATACTTGTGGGTTATTTATGTAAAGACCTCATTCTTTTATCATTAATACATTTTAGTCCTCCGTGCTTATTTTTTCTGTGATTTGCGATCTAACCTTCGATTCTTGTCACGCCTTTTGTTATGCTTTCAAAGTTGTTTTTTATTTGGTTACCCACTGCAGTACATGATTACATGTTAATTCTCTGTTTTTATGTGTATATGATGTGACATTATGGTCATATATATATAAATATATAAGGCTTTAGTATTAACCGGGTATGTGTATGATATTTGATGTTCCTCTCATTAATAAGCACTCTCATATGTAGGTTATATATTATGTAATTCATATACGCATATTATATATGTATTTTATATGTGTATTTTCTTAGATCTATTTCGTATATATTCTTATATTACCTTGCATTTTATATATTTATATATATTTCATTTTCACTATGTTTTCACATATTCATGTATGAATACTCTATTATTCTTTAGTAGTTGACATTTTTGAAAATTATAAAATACCCTTAAAATTTGATTCTAATCATCGTTAAATTTATTTCGTACTTGTATGAATTTTTAAGAACTTCTTTTGTAGAATGGGCATGAAAAGTGTAACTTGTAGAGGTAGCACGATTCAATGACATTCGAACAAAAAATGAATTTGAAGATAATCGAGTATGCTTTAATAAAAAATGGTGGAATGAATCAATGTTCGATAAAAGGATTGAACTTCAAATTTCTACTCGAATCTATAAATTCCACCACTACGACAACATTTAAGTGACCGGTACCAATTTTTGGGCGTTGTGGGGTGCTAATCCTTCCCCACACATAACCGACTCTCGAGCCATTTATAAATGATTTTTTGGTTAACGAGACTAATTTTTGTCTTTAAAATGATTTTTCTTAAAATTGTTTTAAAAGATGTTTAGGTATTCGACCTACCTAACTTAAAGGTTGATGACGGCTCCGATTCGTTTCTAAATTACACCCTAAGTTTTAAATTTTATTCGATCTTTAAAATAAATAATTTTTTACGCTATAAAAATAAAAATCATTTTCGTTTAAAAAAAACATTACAACAAGGTGCTTAATATTGCCAACATTATATTTTTAGGTGTCTTGATTGTTATCGTCGTTAAATTTTGTTTTAAATAACATATGTCGCTTTTATAAAATTTCCAAAATTACTTGAGATGACACTTGTCACGGAATTTAATTTTTGTTAGGTCGAGACACCTAAAAATGTAACATTGAAAACATTAAGCACCTATATTAACCTAAAACAATTTAGACACCTAAATAAAAAACGATATTGTTTAAACATTTATTTTTTTATTAAGCTTAACTAATAAAATAGTTTGTGTACAAAAACTAAGTGATAGTTTGAATGATATAATAATTTGACCGAAATTTTAAAAGTAGACGATGAAGTGTACAAATTAAATTATATTAGTAGTTAAAGGATTATATTAATAGTTAAAGGGATGTTTATTATTTGTATATGTTTGGAGTTTAAACACCAACAACTATAAAGTATTTAATTTTTTATAATCAAATATTTGGGACTCTTTAAAATAAATACTACTGCTTTAAAATAAAATTTTACAACGATGGGTTGTAGTAAGTTTTATTTCGTCAAAATTATATCAACATTGTTTAAAAAGTTTAATGATTAGATAATTAAGATATATATAAAAATAAGGGTTAATTATATAGTTGATCACTTATGTTTGTATTTTATCTATTTTTTCTCATTAATTTAAAAAATATATAATATATGATCAATTTTGTTTTTATTTAATTATAATGTGGTCATCATGAGTTAACAGTTGTTAGTATAATTACACATTGTCCCTATTATTTACATATTCTTTTAATTTAATCACATTTTTAATAAATTAAAATACTTAACATAAATTCATAATATTTTATATATATTAACTTTAAAAAATATTTTTATATTAACTTATTAAATATATTTATTATTAATTAATTTTAAAAATATTTATTTTTTTTAATATAAAAATATATATTTTATGTTAAAATATTTTGAAGTTAAGATAAGAATAAAATATATTTAATAATTTGAAGTAATAATATAATAATTTAGTAAATTAAGATAAAATATATATTTTGAAAAGTTAAAATAGTAATAAATATATTTTAAAAATTTACATAAGAATAAATATATTTTTTAAAAATATTTTTAAATTAAAACAAAAAATATTTTTAAAATTAAATTAATAATAAAATATATTTAATAAGTTAATATAAAAATAGTTAACTATTAACGTTGTTATTCAATTAGAGGATTATATTTATTTTAATTTATTAAAAATTAAATTAAATTGAAAACAAAAGTGATTATGTCTTAATTAAATAAAAACGAAAATGATTATATATCGTGTTTTTTAAAATCAATGAGAAAAATGAACAAAAAAAATGATCAACTGTATAATCAACCCTAAAAATAATGATCAAAATTAAAAGGCTTAAAAAGTTGACGAGTATATAACTAGTTTACCTGAACTATTATTTGTAATTCTATATATATATATATATATTTAATTTATATTAATTTTATTTTCATAACTTTTTATACTACAAAACGTAAGTAAAAACATCCGGCAAACCTAGCTCAGCTACCTAACACACCAATCTCGCAAAAACCTAAGACATCAAAGCAAACAGAAAATTAGGGGAAGAGGACGACATATTGAACGGAGCATGGCAAGAGATAGCTGCTTGGCTCGCGTCACCGCCGGAGTCGCCGTTGGAGGCGCAGTTGGTGGCGCCGTTGGTAAGTTCCTAATTCTTCCACTCACTAAAACCCTAAACCTCTTTGCTCTGTTTTGGTTAGGTACTGAAACCATTGAAATCAATGAACTTCTCTTCAATTTCAGTAACATTTTATATTATTATAGTTTTGAAATCAGAAGGCCAAATGGAAATTAGCAACTATCGGCTTAAGATTCTGTAACAAAATGTCCAAATTCTCAACTTTAGGGTTTTTAACATAGGAGATGTATTTTAATGGTTCTTTTTTCATTGGATTACTGTTTCTTTCTTAACTGATTTTGCTTACAGTGTTGATTCTTTGCAAATAAAATTGAGTAAAAGAAAAAACCCAGCAAGTTAAAGTGAAAGTGTTTTCTTTTAATTCCTAAAACTCAAATTCAAATAAAACCCCCACTTTTGGTTTAAGAATGGAAGGGAACCCTTTATTTTTGTAATTTAGAATCGGCTGTTAGGCTTGATATTTATTTATTTCCTAGTAAAAAGAGGAAAATAAACATACAAACAAACAAATAAATAGAAGGATGATATTTATGATCATATTTGGTACAAATGTGGAAAAATGCTTCTTTTATTAACTTATTTTATGGAGGACCAAGTAAAAAAAGTTTGAACTACTGATTTTTGGTTAGCTAAGTACTTGTTTTGAGTTTTTTCCCCTTTTTTTCTTTGTTGATTCTTTGATTTGTTTCATGGTCCCTATGAATTAATCGAGACTGGCATGTATGCTTATCGTAAATTGTCTTACTGAATATGCATTTAGACTTTCAAGCAATTATCTTGTGATGGTTTGTTTTGGTTGTTATACTTGGAAAATATGGTGTGCATAAATTGAAAAGAAACAATTTCAGAGACAACTATTGCAAATCTATAGTTTTGGGATTCAGAAGTGTCATTGTTTCCTATTCTTGGCATGTAAAACACATTGCGATTCATTTACAGCTAACGATTGAGAGCTAGCTAATATAGATCTCGAGCCATCCTTCCCAAGGCTTTCAAAACCTATACCTTCAGTTGGAAGTTAAAGTTCTAAGCATTAGGAACATGGTGTCTGTGTTCAATTCACACACATAATTTTCAACTAACAACAGAGACCATATTCTAGGGCAGTGTGCTCCTATGTTGCTCTGATGCTTTGTTTTTCTTGAAATACCTGTGTACAACACCCATGTTTGATTCCCATCCGGACAAAATTGGTATGGAGACTTTATACTCCAAAGGGATCATCCAAACTCATATAAGAAACTTGAGAAATTTTCTGTTTACCATTGTTGTGCACATTTTTTTACCTGTCAGTCACTCAAATCTGAGTGACAGTGATGTGCTCTGTATGTCCCCTAGAAACTGGAAGAATAAGGATGGATGATTAGGAGGATTATGTGATTATACACGATTACTTAACTTTACTTGTTATCCTTTACTTTTGGACTGTTAATGTGATTGTGCTCGTACAGGTGCTGTATATGGGACTTATGAGGCTATTAGGTACAAGGTAATGTCCAGCATTTTTGCTTTCTATTTCTAGAGATGAAACAATGTCAATTATGTGTTTATGTTTTCTTTTTTCTTTTTTTTTGGATAAAAATTATGTGTTTATGTTTTCATATTTGCGGATATCTCACCACACAAATTACAGTAGTGTTCCATGGATATATGATCCATATTTCTATGAACCATGAAAACAGTATGCTGTGTCTTTGCTGTTTCACCTGTTCCATGTGATTGCATAAGATCGCTTTTGTGCATATCAAGATTCATATTTTCAGGTTGTGCAGGTACCAGGACTGCTCAAGATTCGATATATCGGGCAAACCACAATGGGTAGTGCAGCGATATTCGGACTGTTTTTGGGCGCAGGAAGCCTAATCCATTGTGGGAAGTCCTATTAAACCAATTCATTGCTCTTCTTAAAGGCCTCTCAGGATGGTGGCTTGGCTTTAGTTGTTACAATTAAACGTGTTTTTAAGCCTTTGTTTTGTTCATCGAGTTATTTGTATTGGCTTCTGTGGGTGAATGAAAATATGAGAATATATTTCGACTTCAATGTTACATAAATATTTTCTACCTCTTTTTCCGTCAACTTTTTACTATGATAATTTATCACATCTGTTGAAGGGAGAAATGTGATAGTGGTTGTGTTTGGCGGTTTACTGTTTTTAATTTGGGCGAAGAATCGTAGATGGTTGTTCTATAGAGGTGGTAGACAGTTTGCTCATTGATCATCATCTTCCTGAGTTAATTCACTCTCTAACTCTTTACAAAACCACCGTTTGCATCTTTTTACCCAATCTAAAATGATGAACTGTCAAACACTACCACATTCTCATTTCTCTAATAATAAATTTCAAGTTACAACTGTAATAGGTCTCCGGTAAATTTCTGTTTCATGACCATTGATCATGATTTTAATGTTTTTCTTTAATTTTGTATCATTTTGACATAACAAAATTATCATTCTACGTTTACACATAATTTTAAAAGAATTTAACATGATTAAATTTGTTGGATCTTTTATGCTAGTATAACATCTAAATGTTAAAAAGTTTTCTCATGAAGTTAGCCTATCGTCTTATTTCTAATAAAGATCAACTTTGGGTGTGGGTGTTATGTTCTAAATATAAATTGAGCGACAAGTTACTGTGTAACACCCTAAATCCGATTGGGCTTAAAGTATCACATTGGGCAGACGAGACAATCCCTGATTTTCAAAACATGTTCATTTTCATTTTAAAACACACTATGGTAAACATAAATAGTTATAAAAAAAATTATAAACCAGAAATTTGTGATACATAGTTTAAATCAAAATAGTATATCTTGAGGTTACAACTCAAATATGTAAGTAAGGTACTATAAATAAATATGCCTACTAAAGCTACAATACAATACAATGAAGGAGATGCTAGAAGTCCTACTGGGACGGTGCTCCACGATCGGGCTTAGTTATTAACATGCAAATGAAAAACATCCAAACACCGAGCTTACAAAGCCTAGTAGTATAATTTCTAATCTATAGCAGCATTATGAGTTTCATAAACACAAGCTTGCTAAAGACATAGTATTAAGCAGTAGGTACATGCATGATCTTAATCAAGTGCTACCTACTTAAGGTTCAACTATTCTATGACTGAAGTAGGAGTCTCACGCTTCCCCCTAGTCCTCTGCTAATGGCCTCGCCATGAGTACACCTCTAAAGGGTCTCTAACCCTAATGAATGTAACTGCTACACATTATCTAAATGCAAAACTGAGACTTTTGTGAATTATCTTAATGTAATACTGCTAGTATATGATCTCACGTAGCCATCAAACACTGGTTAACAGAGGAAACCCGATGTCACATAGCATCGATAAAATTCTCACTAAGCTGTTGAATGATCTAATGGTCCTCACATTAGCCATCAGGTAGACCATGAAGGGGAACCCAATGTCACATAGCATCGATACAATTCCCACTCAACTGAAGCATTAGCTCGGTCTTACATAGCCGTCAAGCCAAGCTTTAAGGATATATGTTGTATTGGATTGATGCAACTATACATGCATATCCAAGGGCCCAAAAGCCACACAACACACTAACCCACTCCTCGTGAGTGTTTGGGCCTTGTGCCCTAGTTAGCCTCTGAAGTGCCTCGCGCGCTGACAATTTCCCACTAGGACAACTAAGGTAACCTGACTACACTTTAACATAGCTAGTCACACTAAAGTGAGGTCACCCTCTCACTAGCTGATATCTCACTCGTTCTCTTATCTAGAACATTATGCAAGGGTTTATTGGTTTGTTACTTCTGATAGTTTATTAAGATATTTTATTCTGGTCATTCGTTACTTAGGGTGTTTTAGTCATTCTCTGTCTCTAAAGGAGTCTATATGCATTTCGTGATTTTACGATGATTACTTTGTTTGATGTTCACTGGCTGTGATACTAGTTACCCCGATACATGACTCGGGTTCAACACTAGGTAGCGATACTCTATTTGCACTTATCACACTCTTCCTGTATTCACCCTCGAATTAAAGGGATAATTGTACGTCCACGATTCGCTAACATTCATGTTGTACACAATCCCGCTATTTCATAATCTGATTAATCTGCCATACCGCTTGTCGGTACATCCTCTGCAATGATCCTTTTTTCTTATATACTTGTTACATGCTCGACTGAAGATACTTGGACGTATTCCACATACTATGGTTACTTTGGTTGTAACTCATTTCTATAAGTATTGGTACCAAAAATGACTTTTGTTGTTGAAAATGTGACCCAATATCGATACTATTACCCTGAGTATCAATATTGTAGGTGCAGTGTCAATACTCTCCCTAGAAGTATCGATACTCCCAGCTGGAAATCCATAAAATTCATCCCAAATTATCCAGTATTGATACTATTCATCTAGTATCGATACTTGAACCCATACATGTCTTATTTAGGCTCGAAAAACACCAAATATCATATCAAATGTCTTTGTTTGGTTTCTAATCATGTGCTAAAGTTTTAGGAAGTTACTCAGGGTCTTAAGTGGCATAAAACATCTTATTTACATCTAAAATGTCATTTAATCATGAATTCAAGTTTAAACCTTAAAATGCTCAACTGCACAAATCATAGCAATTCTCCACATTTATGAAAGCCTTAGTACTTCAAAGGATTAAAAATACACTACCTTAGTTAAAGAATCCCGAAATGAAACTACTTTCTTAGCCACACTTCCTTCCTCTAAGATTTGGATGAAAACCCTTCTTTCTCTTAAGCTATAAAGAACCCAAGGCCTTGAAACATTAATATGATGTTCCTAGAGGGATTAGGAACGAAATTAAACTATGAAAGAGGTTCAAGAACTTACCTTTGAGCTATGGTACTTGGGTGGAAGAATGGAGAAAAAAAGATGAGAAAGGAATAAGAAGAAATGAGAGAATTGAAGGGAAGAAGATGAAATAAGAGATATAAAAGCTCTCATCCTTTAAAATAGGGTAATTATCCTTTTGGTCCCTTTTTATCTTCATATTATCATAACCGTCTTTCGGTTGGGCCCCAGAATTGGGCTTCGACTTGAAAAATGTGGATTGGAGTCGCCATCGACCATTTTAAAATGAATTTAGGTGGGTCGGACACCAGAAATTTGTCGGGTTCGGGAGTCGGTTACGGTCAAAGAAGGATTAACACCCTTGAACCGCCCTTTCGGTACCAATTAATTTGCCGGTTGTCTTAGTTGCGAAAATTCGAAATTTAAATTAAAATTTAACAGACCCGATTCAAATTACTTACAATTGATTGATTTGAATACCCTTAAAAGATAAAAATGTTAGATTCGTAGCGGAGTATAAAATAGAATTAGAATAGCAAGTGTGCAAACGTGAGAATAATAAATAAAACAAGGAAAAATGGAAAATAACAAAACACGTAAAAAAAATAAAAATAAAAATAAAAAAATGAATAAAATGTTAAAAACTAAAGACACAGATAAAGGGAAAAATTAATGGAGTAAAAAAATAAAAAAAAAAAGTAAAAGAAATTAAAAAGGAATAAAAATAATGGTACATATAAAGTAGTATTTACTAAAACAAGTAAAAATAATAAATATATAATACTAAGTAAAACAAATAAAAAATAAAGATATACATGATATTAAAAAAATAATAGAAAAAATAAAATAAAGTAAAAATATAATATATATAAATAAATAAAAACAAAAATATAATATTAAGAAAATATATATAAAAACGTATAAAATATAATATTAAGAAAAAATATATACACAGTAAATGGAGAAAAATAAATACATATATACATATATATATATATATATAATGATATAAGATATATATAATAAAAATAATATAATATAAATAAAAAAAGAAGAATATAGTAAATAATTAAAAAATATAATTAAAAATAGAGAAAATAACCTCAGTGACCAAAAATGTCTTATAATATATGATTTTAACCAACTTTTTTTGGATTTGCCAAAATGACCAACTAAATCGCAATGCGATCGATAATTCGCAACGCGATCTCCGGTATTGCAAATCAGTTTCCAGATTCGCAACGCGAACTTCGACTATCGCATTGCGATTTACATATTCGCATTGCGATAGTCCAAGTTCGCGTTGCGATTTTCCAAATTCGTTGCGATTTATTCCAAATTCGTTGCGATAGTCAAAGTTCGCGTTGCGATAGTCAAAGTTTGCGTTGCGATTTATTCCAAGTTCGTTGCGATAGTCGAAGTTCGCGTTGTGATTTATTCCAAATTCGTTGTGATAGTCCAAAATCGCAACGACTGGTGGTATTGCATTTGTTTCTTAAGAATTTTTTCTAAAAAGATAGTATTCACGCGGACGTGTCGAAGACACGTATTACCACGACCCGAAACGAGACGGCGGCGGCGCGCGAGAGTCTCCCTTGTTCTCTATCACTCAATAAGGAAGTGGGAAAGCCAAACCTTAAATACCATTCCCAATAGTGTTTTCAATACTATGTGGGATTGAGCCTTAAATAGTGATATTATTTTTGAATGTTTTGCTTAAAATTGCAATAATCGCGATTGATTGTAGAATGACTTTTAATTATGACATATTTAATCGTATAATACTAATGCAATTGGTTGCTGATTCAGTTGTTTTAAGGTGCATGATTGTTAATTGTTTCCTGAATAATCACATTGTATTGGAAACAAGTGTTGGTAATGCTCAATCCCATATAGTATTGGAAACACTATTGGGAATGGTATTTAAGGCTTGGCTTTCCCACTTCCTTGTTGAGTGATAGAGAACAAAGGGGACTCTCGCGCGCCGCCGCCGCCGCCGTCCGTCTCGTCTCGTGGTCGTGGTCGTGGTAATACGTGTCTTCGACACGTCCGTGCGAATATTATATTTTTAGAGAAAATTCTTAAGAAACAAATGCAATACCACCAGTCGTTGGGATTTTGGACTATCGCAATGAATTTGGAATAAATCGCAACGCGAACTTCGACTATCGCAACGAATTTGGAAAATCGCAACGCAAACTTCGACTATCGCAACGAATTTGAAATAAATCGCAACGCGAACTTCGACTATCGCAACGAATTTGGAAAATCGCAACGCGAATCTTCGACTATCGCAACGAATTTGGAAAATCGCAACGCGAACTTCGACTATCACAACGCGAACTTGGACTATCGCAATGCGATTTACATATTCGCATTGCGATAGTCCAAGTTCGCGTTGTGATAGCTGAAGTTCACGTTGCGAATCTGGAAACTGATTTGCGATACCGGAGATCGCGTTGCGAATTATCGATCGTATTGCGATTTAGTTGGTCATTTTGGCAAATCCAAAAAAAGTTTGTTAAAATCGTATATTATAAAGCATTTTTGGTCACTGAGGTTATTTTCTCTTAAAAATATATATATAGGGGACGAAATTAATATAAAAGTAAAATTAAAGGGTAAATTTCAAGGTAAATTAAAGATTAAGATTGACTTAGGGGGAATATTAAATACTTTTAAAAAATGAACATGCCTTGGGAGTAGATCTAGGTTCGAAACTTCGAAACCCCGCCCCTTTTTGGTCATCGGTGCAACCCACGCTTTGGGTTATTCAAACAAAATCTCAAGAAAAATAACATGCACATGCGAGAAATGAACGAATCAATGTAAAAAAGATGCTACCTTTTATTTCCTTTTCGAATCGTTTACAATAGCTTTGCCTTTGTATTTTTTCGTGTTTTCCTCTGTATCTTGTATGCAAATCGTGTCTTACAAATGGGGAGGATTACATGTATTTATAGTGGAAAAACTAACTATTTTTAGAATCCTATTAATAATAGAATCCTAATGCAACTAGACTCCTTGCTCGGTTGTTGCACGTTTGTTGGTGTGATTGTTGCTTTAAAAGATATGGTGGTGGAAGAGTCCTCTTAGAAGATGAACTCTTGCTAGTTCTATCTTTTAAGAAAATAGGTGTCTACAACTGCCCCCCTTTGTCCTTTTTCGTGGAACGAAAAACATGACAAAGATAAAAAAACACAAATTTTGGTTCAGTGGAGTTGAAGAATAACTCCCTGTCGAATTGAGTTGTGGATGGATCCTCTGTCGCGAAGTCGAGTCCATCTTGAAATGATTTGAATCATAATGTGGCTTCTAGTCCACTTTGGTCTTCTTCTCAGTTTAAAGTCCTTGGCTAAAAATTCGACTGGAAAGTAATCCCTTGACTCCACAATGTGGTTGATATGCCCTCGAGCTGAATGAAACTGAAAAGTCTTCATTGACAGATAACTTTTCTCGACTTAAGCTATGCTGAAGGAAAAAAGGCTTCTTGCTACTAAGGCACGGCTAACCCATATCTTCTTCTCGGCTTGAAAACCTCGATTGCAGCCGGATAATAGTGTGATTGAGGTGTCATCGAGCTAAATGGAATCGAACTCGACAATTTTCGTTGACAGATAGCCCTTCTTACCTTGAGCTATGCTGTAAATTTGATTTACCTCTGAGTTGAATGTAATCGAACTCGAAGGTCTTTGATGATAGATAACCCTTCTTGCCTTGAATTATGCTACAAATTATGTGTCTTGGAGCTGCGTAGTCGAACTCGAAGGTCTTTGTTGACAGATAACCCTTCTTTGAGTTGGATATCCTTCGTCGTGAAGATGAAATCCAATCTAGAGATGGATGTTGCTTGTGTACACGATTCCCTTTCGTCGTGAAGTTGAAACCGTGGATGGCCCATTCGTCGTGAAGTTGAGCCTGGTAATTGGATATCCTTCATCGTGAAGTTGAAATCCAAGTGGGTAGTATTGTTCCAAGTTCAATATCCTCCGTCGTGAAGTTGAAACTGGCTCTGGAACTGGGAAATTGTTTGTTGACAGCCAGCCTCCCCTTCGCTGTGAAGTTGAGCTTGTGTTGTTTTGAGTTCAATATCCTTCGTTGTGAAGTTGAAATTGACTCTGAATGAAACTGAAAAGTTATTTGTTGATAATCAGTCGCCCCTTCGTTATGAATTTGAGCTTGTGTTGTCTTGAGTCCAATATCCCTCGCTGTGAAGTTGAAATTGGCTCTGAAACTGGGAAGCCCCTTCATCGTGAAGTTGAGCCTCAAATGGCACGATATCCTCCGTCGTAGAGTTGAAATCGTGGATGGCTCATTCGTCGTGAAGTTGAGCCTTTACTTGAATATCCTTCATCGTGAAGTTGAAATCCAAGTATTGTATGTTGCGAGTGGACACGATTCCCTTCGCCGTGAAGTTGAAACCGTGGATGACCCCTTTATTGTGAAGTTTGGCTTCGAGTTAGATATTCTCCGTCGTGAAGTTGAAATCTACTCTCAAGCAAATTGTGTCGCTTTAAGTTCAATATCCTTCGCCGCGAAGCTTAAATTGACTCTAGCTAAAACCTGAAAAAGTTATGCATATATGTGATGATATGGATGCAATGCTCTTAGGTGTGCCTAAAATGCATATGCAACATATGTTATCTTGGATCTCTGGAGAGAAATCTCGATCTCCGGTTTCCTGTCTGGAATCTTGATTCTTGAATCTCCAAGTTCTGATCCCTGATCTTGAATTCTTCAAATGTTCAAATCTGATGTGCACATTCTATTTTTGATTTGAGAAATGCTTCTCAACCATCTCAAGTATGTGTCTGAGCTGAGTGTAACGGTTCAGATGATGCTTCAAGAGAAGTTGTCTCGAAAGAGATAGAATTCGTTTCAAGGGAAACGATCTCAAAGATATATGTTGTTTCATGAAAACGGTCTCAAGGGAAACAAAATTTTGTTTTAAGGGAAATAAATTTGAAGATTTTGTGTTTCAAGAGAAACTGTCTCAAGGGAAACAAAATTTGTTTTAGGGGAAATAAATTCAAAGATTTTGTTTCAAGGGAAACTGTCTCAAGAGAGACGAAATTTGTTTCAAGAGAAACTGTCTCAAGAGAGACAAAACTTAGTTCCAAAAGAAATTGTCTCAAGGGAGATGAAATTTATTTCAAATAAAACATATTCAAATAATTTGTTTCAAGGGAAATTGTCTCAAGAGAGACATAATTTGTTTCAAGGAAAACTGTCTGAAGAGAGACGGAATTTATTTCAAGGGAAATGTTTTCAATGTTTATGTTTCAAGAGAAACTGTCTTAAGGGAGACAAAATTTTGTTTCAAGGGAAACTATCTCAAGTGATATAAAATCTTCTTTTTAAAAACAGTCTTGAGTGAAATGAAATGCCTTCTTTCGAGTGAAACAGTCTCAAGTGAGACAAAGTCTGTTTTAAGAAAAGTAATCTCAAGTGAGATAATCATCTGTATTAAATGAGGCTGTCTCAAGCGAGACAAAATTTATATTGGAAATGTTGAATCTGAAGATGAATGTCGATCTTTCAATCTGTCGAGTTGGTTGAAGTGTGACTTCTTGTTGTTGAGTTAAGCAACCACCATCGATTTTTACAAACTCTTTTGAATCAAGTATCTTTCGCCTTGAAGTTGAAACTTGACTCTAAAGCTGCAAAACTTATGTATGTGAAAAAATGATAAATATGATGCTCTAAAATATATGCATAATGAATGAGTTCTTGTTTTATTCCTTGGACAAAATCTCATTTTTTGCCTGTTGGTTCCTACATATGGAGGAAAAGCCTTCGGAAGATCTGATCGTCCGCATCAGGATTTTGAATCCCCGGAGATGCCCCAATATTCAATGTTGAATCTCCAAAAATGCCCCAACATTAAAAGTGTCCCTATTATTCCTCATTTCTTGCTTCAACATTAATTCTAAGCATGAGATTACTGTCTGAGAGCCATATGACATTTACCAAGATCCACTCTAGAGAGATTGTCTTGTTTGAAAAAATGTTTCTCTTTTATTTTCAAAGTTCTGAAAATATCAATTAAAAGAGTTTCGAAAAATGTTTAATCAGAAGTTTTGAAAATATTGCCCCTTTCATGGTTTTACAATTGAGATTCATTGGATATCAAAGAATTAATTACAATGTTAATCCTTCAATAAATTATAGCTATTTGACACGTGCCAAGATCAAAGCTATTTTTAGGAAATGGTTAAGTAAGGAAATGATAAAAAGTCTCAGGTTATTGTGTTTGGTCAAAGGTTTGACATTTTTTGTTTATTTGATGCTCAAAGGTTTGATGGGGTACCTTGTATGCTCCTCTACTGGAAGTGTTCTCCGACTCCCAACTTTCATAGTCATGCTCGGATTATGCGATGCCTTATCAAGGAATTTGTACGATCGCCTCAGCTGCCCATTTTTCGTATTCGAGCCGCCTTTTCAGGTTTTCAACTCGAATCCTCCTTTGGTTTCAAGACGTAATTCGTAATTTACGTCTTGAACCCCCCTTTGTTATTTTTCTCTATCATACATTAATTACACTGTTTTTTGCAAATAACGATTAGTCCTGATGGGTGGGATGAAATCTGAAGATAGTCTCTTCTGTTTATAAATCCATGTATGATTAGAATGGACTTTTAAGGCACGTAAAATAGGTCATGGTTCATGGTTATGAAAGAAAGGGATAAAAGGCCCAAACAAGTGTTTAAGAGTGATTGAACCAATGATCAATTCACTCTGATGTCTTCAATCATATCTTGCTCAATTTGAATATGCTCGTATGTGTCTCTCTCTTGATGCTCTATGATCTTCGAGTGAAGTGGTTAAGTGATTCAGAAAGGATTGTGCTTGATCAATCTCATTTGATGCTCTATGATCTTTGAGTGAAGTGGTTCAGTGATTCGGAAATGATTGTGCTTGATCAATCTCATAGTTTGAATCTTGATGCGTCATTTGAATCGAGATAATCTTTGCATATGCATCTTGTCTTCTTTTTTCTTCAATTTTCCTTTGTTTTTTCTCTTTTTATTTTCTCTTTGCTTTTTTCTCTTTTTCTCTTTTTGCTTTGATTAAATCTTTACACTTGGCATTTGGTTCACTTTTCAGTTTCTCATCTGAATCAATATCTTCACTCATGCGAGCAGAGTTTCTCCACCTTGCCCCCCCAGTGTGGAGGGTGATTCTTGGTTAGGGTTGAATCAGAAAAAAATACTATAGGCTCAAAAGGGGACAGAAGAGATATATATTTTCTCCTGTTGTGAAGGGGTAAAGAAAAAAAGCCGTTCATCATTTCATACATAGAAGCTTTCACATAAGAGATGTAACATCCGCAATATCGGGTTAGTGACTAAATTGAAAAGTTTTAGAATTTGGTGATCAATTTAGGAAAAATTGAAAAGTTTAGGGATTTAAAGTGTAAAATTTTGATAGTGGATTAAATGGTAATTATGGAAGAATTGAAAGGGTATTATGGTCTTTTTATGTAAAAGATATTTATCTTTTATTTAAAGAGAGAAGCTTATGGGTGAGGAAGTATCTGGAAAGCTTCATTATTCTTCTTTCTTCTTCCCGTTGGTTTACTTCATAAGGGTGAGTTTAATTTCAGCTTCTTAATTCTTGAATTTATAAATTAGTTTTGATTCTTTGGGTATTAAATAAGCTTAAGGAAAGCTTATATGGGATTTAAACAATAAGATAAAGGAATTAAGAATGAATTTGTAATATGAGTTTTAAGATGAAATTTTGATATGGTATGGTTGTTGAAGTGTTATGGATGAATTTGACTTGTCATCAATCTAATTAAGAAGTATGAAGTGTTAGAATTGGAATTAGAACACATTGAAAATTTAGTGTGATTCTTGAATGCCATGTAAATGATGGAATTTTGAGGTTAAAGAAGTGATTATGGAATAGAAATGAGTTTAAATATGTGTATGGAAGTTAGTTATATTAAAGGAAGTAAAATATGAAGATTTAAGCTGAAATGAAGTGAATTTCGAGTTCAAAAATATGATTTCTGGGCAAGGGAATCGGTACCCATTCAAGGGGAACCGATACCCCTTCAAACGAACAAAATTTCCAGAATGTCATGAGGGAATCGATACCCCCATAGTAGGGAACCGATTCCCCCTAAAGGAAAATTGTAAATATTGGTTTAATAAGTTCGTTTAAGTTACTAGTATCAAATTACAAGGTGTAGGTATCTAATAATTGTCTTAAAATGTATAATTATGTAGATTCAGAGCCTAAACGAGTTCCGGAATCATTGACAAGTAAGATCGATAAAAAAGGAAGATAAGAGATTGAAATGGACTAGTGAGGCCAGGTGAGTGCATACAAGTTAGTTTATGATGTTTAATGGAAATATGACTTGCGACAAGTCTATTTCCTATATTAGAATGCATTAATTTATGATCATAGGCATATGTTTGATGTGGGTATGTGATATATATTACAATATGTGTTAAATGATTGTGTGAATACATGTATTGTGATAAGTATAGGAATTAATATGAATGGTCTATATGATTGCATGGGAATGTGAAATAGGTTATATGATAGGTGACCATACATGTTAATAGTATACGTGATCAAGTATAAGAATTAATATAATAGATTTATATGACTACATAAGAAAAGTGATGAGTTAAATAAGATTAGACTATAGAGTAATATGAGAATAATATATTAGTGAAGGGAATTGAGTCTAAATGATGATACCAAACCATAAGATAAGTATTTACTTATAGGATAATATGATATTATATGAATATAATATATAACTTTATGAGGAAGAATTGGGTGTTATATGATTTAGGTATGAAAATGATCTATGCGTAAGTATATTACGTGATTATGTGACTATGTGTGAAATAGAGTAAACTAGGTAAGTATAAGATATGTAAATATATGGTTATGGAACAAAGTATGTAATAATACAATGTTATTTGATTTATGATTTTGATATGTGCATGGATACATGAAATGGATATAGGTTATTATATATGTTACATGATTATATGCATGTGTGATATATGCTATGAGACATGCCCAATGTGAAATGAAATAAGCCAAGTGACTATATGAAATATGTGATTATGAATAGGTAGAAAGGAAACAAATGATGATATAAGAATCTATTATAAGATATATGATATGACATCTATGTTTATATGAAACAATGCAAGGTGATATGAGGTATGTGAGATATGAATATAAAATCATATGAAAATTGAAAAGAATTACAAGAAAATAGACTAAGTGATTACATGTATATGTGAAAGAAGCTATGAGCTTATATGAACATGTGATATGATATGGAATACATGGTTACACATACATATGGTATATGACAGAAGAGAAATGACAAGTAATGTGAACTGTTAAATGACAATGCCCATGTTATGTGTCATGAGAGCTAGGGGTATAGTTGGCATGCCAAGAGTCGAGGGTCTATGTGGTCCTTCGGGACATATATGTATTCTTTGGAACATGTGTGAAGTCTGGTGAGACACATACTTGATCCCTAGTATATGTATATGATTCTTAAGGAATGATATGTGGTCCTTCGGGACATTGTGGTCCTTCGGGACATATATGTATTCTTTGGAACATGTGTGAAGTCTGGTGAGACACATACTTGATCCTTGGCATATGTGTATGATTCTTAAGGAATGATATGTGGTCCTTCGGGACATATATGTATTCTTTGGAACATGTGTGAAGTCTGGTAAGACGCATACTTGATCCCTAGTATATGTATATGATTCTTAAGGAATGATATGTGGTCCTTATGGACATTATTATATGGCACTACGGTGCAATTCTACGCGGCACTATGGTGCAATTCTATGTGGCACTTCGGTGCATTTATATGAGCTGTGGTGACAGCATTAGTGCACAACCTCCATAAACTCACATATCTATAGTTCTCACATATGTACATGAGCTAATCAAGAGATATCAACAAATATATGTTAGTGATATGATAAATGTTATAGAAATGATATGATGTTGTGTGTGTATAGTGTTTGATTGAAAAGGCTAAGTATAAAAGTATGTGATTACATGATGAACTGTTAATGATGAGTTATGTGTATGTATGTATGTATGTACTGTAATTAATCTGATATGATTTTATATGATACGAGGAAATCATGTAATTTGGTATAACATGATAGAACAGAACATGCATGTATTGATATATGTTATAAAGTGCATTATAAGTTTTTAATGCCTCACTAAGTCTTCGACTTAGCGTGTGATTGTTTCACACGTAGGGTACAGAAGCAAGAAGAGAAGAGAAGAAGAGTAATACAGGTCAGCATCTCCCTTACAAGATTTTAGATCAGAAAATAGATGTGTTAAATGATTTTTGTTATTTTGAATATAGTTGGCATGTACTAATTGATTGAGTTAATTATGCTCTGATCGATTTTGGTTATTGTGGTTAAATTATGTAACTCAACTGCTTTTACTTTAAGGAAAGTTTTAAATTTTCTTTGAATTTTGTCAAGAGTTAAAGTTTGAAAAGTCAATGTGACACATCGGACTCGTATCCGGGTCGGGTACGGGTTGGGGGTGTTACAAGAGATATCCCCAGGGGGATAGATTTTCAGGATTATTTTTATTCACATGAAAATAGTGTAATTAATGCATGGTAGAATTATTGCGAGTGAATTATTCTTTCTGCTTCTTGCCCCCAACATGTCTCAATGTTCATGCTCCCTACGAGATGCCCTAAGTTGTGTCTTAGAAGAAGGCTCATGTTCAAATGAGCAACTCAATGCCTTGGGTTTTAATGGCATAAAAATGTCAATTTTGAGTCTAAAAAAGTAATAGTGTGACTTTATTTGACTCAAAGAATGGTATGGGTGTATCAAACGATAAAGGCAATGTTCAAAAGTTTCAAAGGGAGATAATGTCAAAATTTGGTCTTTTTGGTAATGACCATGAGTTATTTTGGGTAAAGAGTCAAGGTATTTTATTTTGGGGTTTGAGACAGGATAAGAAAGGTCTAATCTTGTCATATGTTAAAAATCTATAATTCTTGATGAATTAAAAGAAACCTTAATTCATTTAATATTCGAATAACTAAAGATTAAAATTTGTTCAATTGCTCCACCTTAGAAAGTAGCATAAATTCAATCGTTTAAAAGATTAAGCGAACATGAAAGATCAAAGACGTGTTCAAACAAAACAATCCTCTAAGTGCAAATGATATATGCAATGCCCCTTCTTCGGCTGTCCGTGCCCCTGAACCCATCAGGTTTTGGATCTCATGCTTCAGCGCCTTATAGTTCTCAAAAAAATGTTTGGAGCATCCTATGTGGCAACTGCAAACAGCTTCAACATCGTATCCCTTAGGATATATGGACTATTTTCTCAGATCATCTTGGCAGGCTTAGTCGTACAACCAGTTGATCGAGCTCATTCGTTATTATTTCAATTTTTTCTTTTGATGTTACAATCTTGCTTCCATGTGGTGTCATGTGGTTAAAACCACTTCATCGAATTCTCCATGAAGAAATTTCATGTTTATGAAAATGCTTAAAAATGAAATGTAGATGCAAAATGCAAAAATGCATGAAATGTTCGAGGCATTGATCCAAAAACATGTATGTTATTGTAATTAAACTTTATTGGGACAAAAGTGTTTTATCTTTTAAGAGACAATAAACATATTTAAAGGTACATCCGGACTAAATCCTCTAGACCCGGAACAGGTTGACTAGTCATTTGCCTTCGTCTTTCACCGGTTGAATAACCTGTTGAACCACTCCGGCCTCTCTGGATGAACCGTGAAAATGTTGAGTTATTTTTTGTACTGGTTCCCAAAAAGTATCGAATGACTGCATCTCTGGCTTTCATCCTTTGCTGAATAGGAAATTCCATTGAAATCCTCCATAAAAGGGATTATCCGAAGTTCATTTGCTTGTTTCTTGAATTTGTCGACAGTGACTTGTCATCTTGTTCTTGTTGTCTTTGAATAGACTCTCGAGGTTAGTAACCTTTTTCTCGTCTTGCCCCTGCCACCTTTGTCAACCCATTTTTGAAAAGTTGACTTTTGATGTACTTGATTGTGGGCACCATGTCTTCTTGATCGAATGTGACACATAGTTGTCTTGCAAATTGTCCTCATTTTCTTTCTGAGTCTTTTCTGACCATTGTCAGACCCCTGCGTTTTTCATCTCTTGTATTACAACCCCTTTGTCCATTAATGCAAATTATTTATGGTTAACGAACACGTTTTTTTTATGGATCAACACCTCTTTTGAATGATGCAGACGATGGAAATAAAATAAAAGAGAGAAAAATTGAAAAGAGTTAGTAAGGTAAAGATAATAATAATGAAAATAAAAGGTCATACCCCACATGATATATACCCCACATGCTTTAATTTCTATCCGGACATGATCTCTATCTCGCATGTTAATTCCACACAAATCCTAACCGCATATTTGTCTAGTTCGCATGCTTTGAACAGAAAGTAAAGCATGAAACAAAGCATCCTAGGGTTTGGAATGAGGTTTTAGGGTGGGCTCTAATTCTCCATAGCCTCCCGGTTTAGGTTTTAAAAAAATGGGACCCGAGTTCTCCTTGCTGGTGCCCCCTTGGGCTTACCAGACCCTTGGTCCTAAGCCCATTACAAGCTTATGTGGACTAAGTTAAACTCGAGAGGAAACATTCCCTTATGCCCGCACGGTGAATAAATTCACACGAAGATATAAGGTATATGAATCCCAAAGGCTACTTGCTAGGCTCGCACGGTGAATAAATTCACACGAAGTCGTCGCTTTCACCCCCACTTAAAAGGGTTCAGAGCTTGGGTATAGAGCTAGATATGGAAACTTTTTCAAAAATCTAAAATCATTGAAAAAACGTCAGTACAACTATTTACTTGAAAAAAAATCAAAGATAAATAATTGGAATCGAATAAATAAATTAAAATTTAAACTTGTAATTTTCGCTAAAAAAAGATAACCGAAAATTAATTTCGGTCTGACTCACTTACATGTCCCCAGCGGAGTCGCCAAGCTGTCGTAACCGTCTTTCGGTTGGGCCCCAGAATTGGGCTTCGACTTGAAAAATGTGGATTGGAGTCACCACCGACCATTTTAAAACGAATTTAGGTGGGTCGGACACCATCTTACCTGATCTGCGTTTTTACCAGAAATGTGTCGGGTTCGGGAGTCGGTTACGGTCTAGGAAGGATTAGCACCCTTGAACCGCCCTTTCGGTACCAATTAATTTGCCGGTTGTCTTAGTTGTGCGAAAATTCAAAATTTAAATTAAAATTTAACAGACCCGATTCAAATTACTTACAATTGATTAATTTGAATACCCTTAAAAAATAAAAACGTTAGATTCGTAGCGGAGTATAAAATCGAATTAGGATAGCAAGTGTGAAAACGTGATAATAATAAATAAAACAAGAAAAAATGGAAAATAACAAAACAAGTAAAAAAATAAAATAAAAAATAAAAATAAACAAAATGAATAAAATGTTAAAAAACAAAGATACAGATAAAGGAAAAAATTAATGGAGTAAAAAAATAAAAAAAGATAAAAGAAATTAAAAAGGAATAAAAATAATGTGTACATATAAAGTAGTATTTACTAAAACAAGTAAAAATAATAAATATATAATACTAAGTAAAAATAAATAAAAAATAAAGATATACATGATATTAAGAAAAAAATAATAGAAAAAATAAAATAAAGTAAAAATATAATATATATAAATAAATAAAAACAAAATAGAATATTAAGAAAATATACATATAAATGTATAAAATATAATATTAAGAAAAAATATATACATAGTAAATGGAGAAAAATTAATACATCTATATATATATATATATATATATAATGATATAAGATATATATAATAAAAATAATATAATATAAATAAAAAGAAGAAGAATATAGTAAATAAATAAAAAAATATAATTAAAAATATATATATAGGGGACGAAATTAATATAAAAGTAAAATTAAAGGGTAAATTTCAAGGTAAATTAAATATTAAGATTGACTTAGGGGGAATATTAAATACTTTAAAAAAATGAGCATGCCTCGGGAGTAGATCTAGGTTTGAAACTTCGAAACCCCACCCCTTTTTGGTCATCGGCGCAACCCACGCTTTGGGTTATTCAAACCAAATCTCAAGAAAAATAACATGCACATGCGAGAAATGAACGAATCAATGTAAAAAAGATGCTACATTTTATTTCCTTTTCGAATCGTTTACAATAGCTTTGCCTTTGTATTTTTTCGTGCTTTCCTCTGTATCTTGTATGTAAATCGTGTCTTACAAATGGGGAGGATTACATGTATTTATAGTGAAAAAAAAACTAACTATTTTTTAGAATCCTATTAACAATAGAATCCTAATGCAACTAGACTCCTTGCTCGGTTGTTGCACGTTTGTTGGTGTGGTTGTTGCTTTAAAAGATATGGTGGTGGAAGAGTCCTCTTAGGAGATGAACTCTTACTAGTTCTATCTTTTAAGAAAATGAGTGTCTACACATATCATTCAAAAATCTCATTTTTATGACAAATTAGGCTCAATTCTAACTCAATTAAGCCCAACGACTTAAATTATAAAATTCACAGGATCTATATGCCTTTCGGATAAAACCAAAACTATTAGTCCGGAATTTGGGGTGTCCGGAATTTGGGGTGTTACATCCCAAATTCCTTACTTCATAATGGCTATTCTCACATTTGGCGGGGGCTAAATATAGTGTGGTCGAAGGTCCGACATGGCATTGTCTGGAACCTTGAAAATGGGACGAGGATTGATTTTTGGAAAGATTATTGGTTAGGTGACACAAACCCTTTAGTAGAACGCCGCTTAGGGTCTTTGCTGCATATGTCCCTTCCGACTTCGTTGAGCTCTATGATGGGTTTCGATGGTGATTGGCAATGGGAGGAAATTCATAGCTTAATGTCGGTTACTTTACCTTTTTCTCCTACTTCAGTGAAACCTCCACTAATGATGGGCGGGGATGACCGACCTGGATGGAAGTGGAATAAAAACCATATATTTTCCACAGTGAGTGCTTATACTCGGAGGTTAGTTGTTTCGAGTGTCGTGGTCATTATGCTGGGGAGGGGCATATCGCGCTACAAGGATGTGCCATGGATTAAAATGCTTCTCTGGTTACTTTGTAAGAATAAATTTATGACTATTGAAGAACGAGTCCATTTCGGATAGTTCCAAGAATGACTATTGTAGGATAGCAGTGAAGACCATTTCACACATTCTCCGTGACTATATTGTTGCCTACTCGACATGATCAGAGCTTATTAAACTGGCATTGCTAGATGAGTTTCTTCACATGGATTTGCTAGGTTGGGATCGAACTAATATCCAAGACCCCACATACTTTTCGATCGATGAGAAGGATCAGATATTCTTTTTAGATCGATTCTTTAGCGCCTTTAGATTCGGAGGAATAAGTTTATCTTTGAATCGGAATTTTTAGATGTGGAGAGTGTGGTTCAATGTGGCCGACAGATGTGTACCGAGGCTGCTCACGCAATTGCTCACTAAAGATCACACCAGGCTAGGCTTCACGAGCTCACTAGGATACTGCTGCTTGAGGAGCCCAAAATCCTTCAAAGAGGCTCGCAATTTGTGGAGGTGTCATTCGGGAGTAATAGTCAATGGATGATGAGGTTTATAAAAGTCTTAGGATGCCGATCTGTATTAGATGCGAAACTTTAGGGCACTTACGAAGGGTTGAATGTAGCTTGCTAAGTGTCGTGGTGGAAACAAATTGTAAGGAGGTGTATGCACCCCTCCAGCAAGGTGTGGCAACGGACGGGGTCTCCCATATGGTTGCACACTTGATTAATATGATCTCTTGTAATTAGCAGCTTTAGTTTTCTCATGTTCTGCGAGAGGGTAATAGAGTTGGAGATAATAGCGTTGCAGATGCAGACGTGATGGCTAAGATTTAATAGACTCTTCCTTTTGGTACGACTTGGTATCTCCAACCACCTGCAGCAGTACTCGTTCCTGCGTGAAGATCTGGCAATGGCCATTGTGTATTAACCACTCTTGTTCTCGTTTGGTATTAAGAAAATGTTGACAAGTTGATCAAGTCAAGAAGTCATTCATCTTTTGTATAAAACTCTAATTTAGTTTGATCATTATTGAATCAAATTCAAACTTCAACATCTTATAATTTAAATTCAATCAAGTCTTAATCCACTTTTTTAGTTATATATAAATTAAATAAATCAAAGTTGAGAAACGAAAGGAAGAGGATTAATTTTTCAAGCATTCCAGTTTCCATACACTAAAATACCGCATAAGTAAACAAAAATCATTTGCTAGCTGGTGCCAATTGTTGCAATATTCAGGTCCCACGAAAGCAATAGTCTTAAGAAAAAGAGACCCCAAAACGGTACAAATAATCTACAATCATAGGTCTTACTGTGGCATTTGGCCATGAGGTGGGGGACCTGTCAGCGGCTGAGACGGCATACCGGACTGACCACCAGACTGCAGTAAGTGAAAGCAATAACAAGCGAGTTTCACAAGTTAGTTTCATATGAGCTCGAGTACTGTTACCCAAATACAAATTGCCTCGGAAGAGGCTGCATGAAAAATGCCATGCGTGTTCAGTTATACCATTAAAAATGGGGAGTCAAGAAAGAAGGAATATACCCAGTTACGTGATTCTTTTTGATGTTCTATCATATATTTCGGCATGAATCTGGTCACAAACATAAAATATAGGGACACAGACAAAATAAGATCAAGGACAGAATGACTCATTTACCTGATGAGGATTGTACCCAGGCCTCATTGGCATCTGACCACCCTGCGCACGATTGAATGCACCACCCTGCATATACATTTGGCCGCCGCCCATATTTGGTGCCCCCTGCATATTTTGCATACTATTTGAAAAAGCTCCAACTGAAGGACCACCACCACTAGTGGGAAAGGATCCAGAGTGCCTAGGAGTCGCACCCATAAAATGACCTTGTGGTAATGGAGGAGACATCTGATTCATAGTACCTTGCATACCCTAAAATTTTGAAATACGTTTGATCAAGCTTCTTCAATTTGTCCAACCCGTGTCCAAAAACCGTATGCATGTCATCCATGCATGCAGCAAGTCAGGCAAATGAACCATAGAGAATAAAACATGTGCCCTCTTTGGAAACAAATTAACAACTCCCGGGAGCATATAATTTGAAAACGAAAACCATGGTTGCAAAATAGGAAAAATTATGCAGTAGAGCTATTTACAGGTCATACCATTGGACTAGGCATTGATGAAAATGGATTGAAAGATCCTGGCATTGAGGACGGGACTGACGAAGGCATACCATGGGGAGGCATTTGGTGTGGAGGGCGTTGTAAATGAGGATGCGGATGGAGCGGCATACGAGAATGCAGTGGAGGTTGTAGCTGCTGCATATTTGGAGGTGGCATTTGCTGTTTCATTGCCTGTTGTTGCTGTTGTTGAATTTGTTGAGGGTTTTGTTGATATCCATGCTGCTGATTGGCTATAAGAGATGGATGTGGTCCAGGAGGAAGAGGAGGAGCTCCAAAAGGCATGGAACCTGGATGAATCTGCTTTTGGTCCCCCTGAGAAGATGCATCAAGTGATGGAACCGATAATGGCATAGGAACTCCTATACCAGGAATTGTTCCCTCATTTCGAGTTGCAAATGGTCCTGGGGTGGTTGGGCCTTCGGGTGCAGCAAAATTGCCGGGCATGCGGCCAGCTAATGCAGGATTTTGCTCACCATAGCCTACATGCAGTTCATAGTTCTACCAAGTATAAACCAAAGTACAAATACTCCAACATATTCACAGAAGTTTTGCAATAAATACAATGACTAGTGCGACTTAATTATTCAGATAAAGTGGACAATGAATAACAGCTTAAATATCTTTTTCTTTTTGCCTATTCCCTTTCCAGATCGGGAAGATGAAAAACTGTAAAAAGAACAGAGGCAATAAGTAGAAACCTTGATTCTGACCAATGTTAAATTTATCACGAGCAGTATCTCCAGGCCTATTTCTGCACCAAAACTTTGTTGTGTGATCATTGCTACCACTGCATGATTATGTAAACAAGTTAAACAACTGATGATGGGCTTGACATAATTTACAGACTGATGAGACTTGATGCTTATCAGTATAGGATGTAGCCTGGAATAAATACCACTAGAATGGAAAAGAACAGAAAACCAAATAAAACCAGACGAGCTCTAGAAATTTTGTTGTATTTAAACCATAAACTCCGCATTTACAATGTTTACTGATCAAATAGTATTGAGCCAGACAAGGGTCATATAATATTTCAGTTTCACAGATGTCCACAAACCAATTTCGTTCAGTCTCTATCTCAAAAAGTCAAGCATCAAATATAGCTAACACTAGCCTGCAGTCAAACAGTGTACACATATCGACAAATACAAGCATAGGCATGCATACAACTATTTTAATTCTCATATGAAATGCATAAACTACAAGGAAATTTTTAAAGGTAGAAAATGAGAAGTAAACTTCCATATATTTGTTAGGAAAGGAAGAAAACATACTTACATATACATAAACGCTCAAACAAATAACACACCCATACTTTACTAATAATATTCCCTGACATTGACCATACACAGCCCATAGAATTCTATTATTCTCCAACAGAAAACAACAAGCATGCAGGACAATCATAAGTTCTAGAATGTGTTTACCTGCACAGAAGATATCCAATAGGATGCCAAGCAATACCCCACACACTATTATCATGTGCACTGGGAAGGTCAACCTGTGGAATTTCATGCCTGTACATCAGAATAATGTTTGGCAATCGTAAGTAAAAAAGATCATTCATCAGTAATGCTAGTCTAAATCCCCCTTAATTTTTCACTTTTCCAAAGTAAGCATTTATGCTTTTATTGTACCCAAATAAGTCTTTTAACCTTTCAATTTGCATCCAAATGCACCCTTATTCCACAAAATAATTATTCTTTGAAATTTTTTTTTATTTAGGTACAAATTAAAGGTTAGAGGGCTATTTAGTTATAAAGGTTAAAGGCTGATTAAGGCATCATGAATTTAGTACATGAATGTGAAAAGGTATCATTATGAATGTAGTACGTGTATATAGTAAACAAATGAGCACTCTTATAGATAAAGATCGTAAAATGAATTTTAATATGAAAAATAATTTAACATAAATACTAAAAACAGAAAAAAAGATACTTCTTTCAAGTTAAAACTCTATTTCCCTCACGAATATTATCAGCCTATATGATTCTGACTATGTGTATTAACATCATCCAGATCTACAACTTTTTTAACATGTTTTGATGTCTCCCATAATTGACATTGTCACACGCCAACTTAGTAATTCACCCTAAATATAAATTCCAAGAGACAAATAACCAAGGTAATAGTGAAACAAATGATATCATACAAATTTTGTGACCTGGAGCATAAAGGACGGGACAAAACTAGGGAATTCTGTAATCCAGCCAGTACTTTGAATCAGAAGATTTACCCAACAAGCCAATGGAAAATGGATCCATCATAACTCCCACTGACAAAGTATTCTTCATGGAATGGGTGCCAAGACAATGCTGGAAAAATCAGAGGTCAATATCTTAAAGAATTCTTTATTCAAATCATGCAAAAAGAGAATTAAATGATCAAGCACAATAATAACTATAAGCCACAATCAACCCAGTCTTTTTAAGAGCTCTATAACAACATATTGGTGACCAAAAAACTGCAGTCAAGCATATGTTTAATGATCAGGCGCTTTAAGTGGTATCCATACGCAAGGGTTCTAGTTAGAATAAGTCTGACTAACCAGTCACATCCTTCCTATGGCCTCGGAAAGATTCAAGTTCCTTCATAGCTCTGTGTTTTAAAAAGCGCGCCTGAGGCGCTTTGAGGCGCTAGGCGAGGCGAGGCGTTTAGAAGAAAGCCTCCGACCACCAAGGCGGCGGCGAGTACATGAGGCGGCGATTCAGTTGTCAGAGGCGGCGAGAGTCGACGAGGCGATGCTTTTGGCGATTCACGTACAATGACCCATTTCTTTCCTTCTTTCATTTTAGCAGCGCTTTGCTGTTGCTGTTCTTTCTCGTCCTTTGGCTTGGGTTTTCGACCTCTCTTCTTTGGTTGCTGCTGTTGTTGAGATTGGGGAGACTCCATTTTTTAGATTCGTAGTGTTGCTGATACTTTAAAAGCAAAGAAGGGGAACCCACGCACAAGGAACTGTTGGTTTCACTTTCAAGAGACCAGAGACCGAACCCCTAGTGCCTCCTACCAGGATTGTGATGGGAGAGAGCGAGAATACTAAAAGCAAAAGTAAAAAAAAGTGGTAATGATTTATCTGGGTAACTCTGTTTCAAAGATGGTGATTCACACCAAATCTGTTCGTATATTTTATTCGAGTCTATTTAATTAATTTTTTAATGTTTTTCTTATATAATCTGTGTGTGATGTTAAGGGTTAATAATTATAAAAAATATTAATTGTCATGTGTTTTAATTTGCGATTGTAATTATAATTTTTTTATATTTTAAACGGTTGTGATTAAATTTTTTTATTATAATTTAATTTTTTTATTTTTAATAAATTAACAGTTTTTATCTTGTTAAAAAAAATTAAATGATGGCTTACGAGGTTATTTCTTATAGTATAAAAACTATATAATATAATTTACACTAAAATAATATTCATGAGTCTTATTTTTATTTTGGAAATTGAGATTAATTTATTTATATTATGGATTAAACAATCATTGATGTTGTGTAAAATTAAATCTTGATTTATTTTACACAACAGTATATTATATATATATCATACCTCACAAAATTAAATCTTGATTTATTTTATATGTTAATAGCGGATTGGTGGTTTGTATATGGAGCCTCAGCACCGGAGTTACAGAAATTTGCAATCCTAGTTCTTAGCCTAACTTGTAGTGCTACGGGTTGCGAGAGAAACTGGAGCGTTTTTCAACAACTTGAGAAATAGATTGGCACAAAGTCGTTTAAATGGCATGGTGTATGCCAAGTTTAATTGTGCTTTGCGACGGAGATATCAAAGAAAGGACACCACAGATCCTATTCTTTTGAAGGAAATAGATGAAAGCAACGAGTGGTTGATGGGCCATATGGACGATAAAGATGGTGAGGAGGAGGACTTTGTCTTTGATGGAGATGATTTAACATGATATGCTGTTGATAAAGCTTCCGGGGCATCTCAAACTACTTATTCCACTAGAAGAACATCTACATCAAGTTCATCAAGAGATAGAGGAAAGGGTGTTGCCCAAACCTCCACTCGTAGAAGGCCCTACTGGACTAAATTTGATTGATGAAGACGATGAAGAGATAGAACAAGATATTGGACTTTCCGAAGATGATGGGGAGGAGGAGGTGCTTGGGATTGATGTTGATGACGATGATGATGAAGATGAGTTTTAGGCATTTTGATTATTGATGATGTTTTTCATTTGTCTTTTTGAGATACAATATGACATATGCTTCTTGGTGTTTTTACTTATTAAGTTGTTTTGTGTTTGAGGTATGGTTATAAAATATTTACAAATGTTTTGTAAAATTAAGTGCCTCGTGTACGTGAATCCCTCGCCTCAAAGCGCCTCAAAAATTGAGGCTTTCGGGTAGCTAATCGCCTTGGAGCGCCTCGCGCTTTTTAAAACACAGTCATAGCTCTAATGTCATAAAGCTGAAAAGGACAAAGTAAATATGGGGAAAAAAAGAAGAAAAAGCATATATAGTTATACATCTATTCCATCAATCACATAACAACTTTGCAGTGATAAAGAAGAAGATGACCTTGATGATTTGATCTTTTCCAGCAGTCAACACCCAATTCCCATTTTGGTTCCATTTGACACAAAGAACTGTGTTTTTATGGCCATGACTGCAAAAGAATTGCATTACTAACAAAAAAAGTCAAAATCATTAGCTATTATATGTGTTTCACCAAGATAGTTACTCACAATGAGCAAAGCTCTCTCCCTGTCTTAGCATCCCAAAGTTTCACAAGGTTATCTTTTCCACCTAAAGAGTGGCCAAGCATGGCATTACAATGACAGCTTCCGAAGAGATCGTGAAAAAGTGGCTTGGAAAATGAGTTTGATACACACCTGAAACCAGTAAGGATTTTGTAGGATGCCAATCAACACTTTTGACATCCCACCCATGGCCTGCCTGAGTTCAAAACATGTATGAAACTCTTAGGTTAATTCAAGCATACAAAAAAAACATACTAATTCATATACTTAATACTTTACAAGCCAAGAAACATTACCGATTAATGAACGCTCCTCCTGGCACCTGGCAAAGTCCCACACTTTAACAGTAGTATCATCAGAACAGGAACAAAATTTCAAATCTGTCCTGCAAAAACTGTTAAAAGAGTATATCTTAAGTTCTATATTAGATAAAACTCTTATCTGAAAAAGAAATGTCAGAAAAGGCACCTTAAGTCACGAACTGATTCCTTGTGAGCAGACTTATTGACCTTAACATTATTCATGTTGTTCTGCCAATATCTATAAGGTAAATTCACAAATACACTTACATCAACAAAAAATTATGACTAAGCCAAATAAGAATTCACAAGCATGAAAGCAGCAACATTAAATCACACAAAAGAATCTGAAGAATGCATACTTTAATGCACCTCCATCATCACCAGAAACCATCCAATTGTCATTGTGACTCCATACCATAGACCTGATGGCTTGATCGTGGGCCTAAGTATTTTAAGGGGAATAAAAGGTCCAAGTGCCATCAATTTAGATTCTCTAATGAATAATCCTAACTAAATAAGATAAATATGTCAGTTAATAGAAGTAAACCTGAAGAATCATTTCGAAGTTGAATGATTGTCCATTCCATAAAGTAAATTCTCCACTCTGAGAACCTGTGATGAGACGTCTACCCGTAGGAGTCCACTAAAGGGGAAAAAACTCAGTATAACTGCTCTAAATTTATTAACTTCAAACAAAAATCCTTTTTTTCCCTTTGGGAAGTAAGAAAGGGGGGGTTAAATTGGTATTCCAGAGAAAGCAGAAAAAACAACAGTAAAACCAAATCCCTTCCCGCACAAAGTCATAAACAATTGAAAAAAAAGAAGCATCATCAATAGAAACAGTAACAAGTTAAGCTATTTCCACAACATCAGCTGTCATTACGCATGAAAACATCAAGAGATAAGTCATGTAAACATGCAAGTATAAAAGGGAAATTGCTTCTATTAGGTATCACTACTTGACTGTAACTAATAGTAAACCGAGGATAAAAAATAATTAAGATAAATCTGATGGTTTTTATCTATCTGATATCCAACTGTTGATTGAGATAGCCTTTGTTGGGTAAACAAGAAATCCCAAACTTTTAGAACTTAATTTAATTTGATGGATATGTGATCACATTAAACACATTAAGACAGCATGAGTTATCATTTCTTGCAAGAAAAGCTAGTTATAGAGCCTTTCAACTTTTTAAAAACTAGCAATCCCAAAGTCAGATGCCAAACAATTCTAGGCCCCATTGCTTCCTATTTCCTACTTATCAAGCAAGATTGACGCATTTAATCACAGACATACTAGAACATAGTTGCATGAGATTGATTCTAATCTAACTCCCTGATGAAACATAGTTGTACCAAAAAAATTTATTCTGATCTAACTCACCAAAACACGATTTATTGAACACCTATTTTTGTTTAGAGATGTATGAACAAATTTGGCAGCGAAGCCTGTGGATGGGTTGTCTAAATAGGCAGCTGCTGGCAACATCTGCATGAAAGATCAACAGAAGTACAAGTTAAATCTTAAAATTCATAATCCAAGAAACAAAAGAATAAAGAAACAGGAATTTTAGTAACATCGATAGCAGCTGCTGGTGTAGGCTGCAAAGTTGTCCTGTCCCTTGAATCCCGCTGTGACATTTGAACCTGCAAGATCACAGCTGTGATTAGATTACAAGTATGTCACCCTCATTTGAGATTCAAAAGGAAACAAAAAATCAAGTTTGCTATCTTATATAAGAGAACATGCCCCTCAAACAAAATAAACACGGGTACAACAACAACTATGATTAAGATAATCTGCATTGTTTTTCCTACGAATATAAACTAATACACCCCTAATCATGAAAGGTGAATATGGGTGTAATGGTAGGATTAATATAGTCATGAATCATGAACTGATTATGATACACGCAATTGACTATATTGGTCCAAAAAGTAATTAAGAGTAGCTACTATGAGAAACTACAACATAAAAAGCATTTCTGGATATCAACTTAATATTGTCCCTGTGAAGCACAAAAACGTACAGCTTAACACCATACAGGATTGAATACGACAGTCAAGCAAAATCAAAGCCATGTAACAAAAAACATAAGCACCCACGATAATAAGAATCACCATTCTGACCATGCAACCGCTTACAGAAAGATATATAAAAATACATATGAAAGTGGCAAAACATGAAAATATCACCTGCATATATCGCACAACAGTGCTACTATAATCAACAGCCCTCCTCTGGGTCATCTTTCTCATTCTTTTTGCAGAAAAATTGTCACCATAACCTGAAAGAAGTATTTAATAGAAAAACAAAAGAATTAGTTAGCTAATATCTCAAGTGAATTGCAACGCATCATCTAAACATGCAGTTGAGACTAGCCATATTTTTTAGACCTAGAAGTGTTACCATAACATAAGGCTCATGGTGCAAAATGACCCTAAAAATGTAAATACATGTCATACATGATGCCACAACCAATAGATTTTTAGATGAGTTTTAGAATGAAATCACCTAAACTTTGAATTTCAAGAACAAAGGAACTATTTCTTCATAGAATTCTTACAATGTCCTCTAATTTGAACAAAAACAAATACAAAGCTGTAAGCAAAAGAATCTTGAGGAATTATTATTCTACCGTCATAAGGAAGATTCTGAGGAGGAGGAGGAGGAGGAGCATGGTGGTGATACTCTGAGTTAAGAGTTGTGGAAGATGCTGAGGGCTGCCGCGTCATTTGAGGAGGCGGAGGACCTCTCTGGAACTCCCCACCTTGCGGGTGCGGCTGGTTCTGCTGCTGCTGTGGATCACCGTACATCATTTTGAAAACCCCGGAGAAACTAAATCATACGACGGTGAAGAACTGGAGTGAGTGTACTTGCAAAGAACTTAATAAAACCCTAAATCCTAAATTCTGTTCAGGAATTGGGAGCGGGATTTTGCGTAAAGGAAAATGAAAAACAAATCGTGTTTTGGTCCTTTACCTATTTATGAAAATGGATTAGGATTTATACCATGAACGTTAATCCATTTTATTAAAAGGATAAATATATATTTGAGTATCTTAACTTGGTTTCAGTATTCAATTTAGTACCTCTTTAACTAACCTAAATGAACTTTTTTTTTTATTTATATTGATATCCGAAATTTATTTTTTATTATTTTATTGTTTAATATATTTTAAATCTAATTAAATATCAAATTAAATTTTTTAGTTTAAATTATTACTTGAATTTGATTTTATTACATTTCAATTTAGGTAAAAAGATTAAAAAATAAAAATATTGATCAGTTTAATTTTTTTTAAAATGTAATATCAATTTTATTATAAAAGAGAAACTATGAAAAAATTTACGTCATAAAATTACATAATATGTTCAAATAAAGAAATAAATAAAAGTAGGGTAAACTACACAAATGGTCACTATCGACGGTGGTTTTCGTCCCACTGTTTTATTATTATTATTATTATTATTATATTTATATTTATATTTTATTTCTTTTTGCAGGCCTTTCCAACAAGCCCAACTGGGTCCAATATTACAACATAACTAGCCCAACTGGTCCGACTCAAACCAAATAACCCAACAGGCCCAAGATCAGCCCAGAAAAACCCTAGCCCAAGTAAGCTAAGCACCTAGAGTTTTGAAACCCTAGAGTTTCCAACTGCCTTCGTCGCTGACGAGAAAAAGCTAGCGCTGCCACCACTGTTCCGACCACCCGTTCTCGACGATCCGATAGCCATTTCAACTGCACATTGTCATCTACAGTAAACCAAATCAAGCAAATCAATAAAAAAAATCAAAATCAACAAAAAAAAGCATCAACGGTGAACATCCAACCAAACCTATTGAAAAATCAGATTTTGTCAGATTGGGGATCCGATTTTTAATGTGTTTTTAGAGAAATCATTTTCTTATGGTTTAGCCACACCGAACACGCAAAAAGGAGAGAAAAAAAGAAGATTTTCGAGGAGTTTAAAAGAAACCGAAAGAAAGAGAAAAAGGGAAATGAAGGGGTTCACTGGCTAAAAAAGAAAGAAAGAAAAACAAGAGAGAGAAAACAAAGAAAATGAGAAACTTTATTTTGGGATTAAAGGTCTTCACCGACGACGAGGAGTTTGGTCGAGCATCTAAGGTAGCTTCCTTATTTCGGGTTATATTTTGGGGAGATTTAGGGTACAAAGAGCTTGGTTTAAGGAGAAATGAGTTAGGGGTAGTTGTTTAAAGTAGTTTCGAAGGTATTAGGCCCCTTGTAGGGGCGGATTGTGGTGGTGGTCACAGTGGTTCGTGGCAACCAATTGATTTTTCGGTTTCGAAAAAAAACAAAGAAAGGAAAAGAAAAATGAGAGAAATGGGAGGGGGAGGTTGAACGATTAAGAAAATGGGTATTAGGGTTTCCCAAAAACATATAATAGGGTATATAAGTGGGCTTCAAACCGATGTCATTTAGAGAGTCTTAGGGTTTCTTTGTTTTGCGCGTGAGTAAATTATTTGAGGGGGTCTCTGGGTTTGGGAGGTTTTATTTTAATTCTTGTTTGAAGGATTTTGGAGTTTCTGATTTTGGCCTCTTGTTTCACGCGTGTTGTATTTTGGTCACTATAAGCTATGCACTTTGGATTGGTTTAATTTTTGGCATGTAATATTGAATTATTCCATTTTGGTCCTAAATATATGGGCTTATTACACAACTAGTGCTTGTAATGTTTGATTCTTGTATTATATGCTTTGTTATTTATTTGATTTACAATGGTTGCCTTGATCTCTTGTTGGTTTTATAATTTAATCCCTAAAGTCGCCATATTTATTATTTTGATCCATCATTTACATATTTGTTAATTTCTTGTTATTTGTAATATTTTCAAATATTATTTTACTTGAGGAATTTATAGAAACGTGCCTTAACTGACACGGAGTGTGATTCCAAGAATTCTTCGAACAAAATAATACCTTTTTATATTTGAAAGAATTTGTTTTTATATATTTAATATATGTATTTTATCTAAAAATTAGGACAATATTATTTTGTATGGGGAGTATACGGAAATGCCTCTTTAACTGACAATGAAGGTATTTTCGAGAATTGTTCGTACAAAATAATACCCCTTATATTTTTTTTTAAAAAAAATGATCATAATTTAAATGTATATTCGAATTTGCAAATTTCAGTATTTAGATGACGTGTAACTACTTAGGTATCGATTTCAGGCTTTGTGGGGTACTAATATCAAGCATAATCGACTCCCGAATCCTTTTTCAAAATGAATTTCTGGTTAAACAAATATCATTTTTTATCTTTTAAAATTATTTTTCTTAAAATTATTTTAAAGGGTATTTTTTAGGTATTCGACTTACCTATCTAAAGGTCGATGGCGATTCCAAATCTGTTTATTTATGTATTTATTTTTAAAACCCAACCTTTTCCAATATTAAGTTAGATTGCTCCCCCGAAATAGCCTCAGAAATATTAAGGACCGTTCTGACAGTCACTAACCTTTGAGTAAATTTTTGTTTTTCCCACTAAAGTTTCAAAACTAACAAATCAGTTATTGATTTATAACAAACGGGTCACTAACGTTGTTAATTTATAATAAATCACACACTTGATATTGACAATCGTTAACGTGGATGACGGAAAACTTACATGACCTTTTAACGCTTATCTGGTAACATTAATCGCCCATTGGACTCTTTTTTTACCGATCACATCTTCAACTTTAAATAAAAAAAAATCTTATCCTCAAGACTTAATTTACCCATATGAGCTTCATCATCCCTAAAACTCATTCATCTCTTTTGCGAAAACATTTTATATGTGAAGACAAAATACTTCATGGACGTCAATACACCAAGTTAGTATGTGTTCCCTATTTCTCCCATATTTGGACAAGCTTTAATCGATGAAATCGACCGTAAAACTGGAAAAACCTTTATTGGCTGAAGCTTATACAATGGGAGAGACAAGGAACATATACGTTGATATGGCGGATTGACGTCCCTGAAGTCTTCCATCTTTGCTTGTAAGATATTTTATGTAGAAAAGACGAATAGATTTTGGGATGATGAAATTCAAAAAGGGTAAAATAGGTTTTAGAGAGTGAATTTTCTTTATTTAAAGTTGAAGAGGTATTCAGTCAAAAAGGAGTGCAATGGGCAATCAACCTTGTCAAGTAAGCGTTAACAGGTGAAGTCAGCTTTCTGGCACCCATGTTAACAGTTTGTTATAAATCGATAATGTTATTTACCAATTTGTTATATATCGACAATGTTAGTGGTCAATTTGTTATAAATCGATAATGTTAGTGGTCAATTTGTTATAAATCAATAATATTAATGGCTGATTTGTTATAAATCAATAATGTTAGTGGCCAATTTGTTATAAATCGATAATATTAGTGATCAATATATTAGTTTTAAAAATTAAGTAGAGAAAACAAAATGTACTCAAAGATTAGTTACCATCTGTGTAGTTTACCCATAAAAAGTATAAAACACATTACTTTGCAAGCTCAAAAACCCTACATTCTTCTTCCGCTTTAATCTGACACAATTTAGATATCTGTATCAATATTGAATCGCGTCGAAACCGGTGTGCCGTCGGAAACGCCGATTCCGATCATTGGAGCTTTTCAGGTACTCCACACACAAATTATCTAGGAGCCCCATTTTACATTGTTTCCACTTTTTGCAGTCTATTTTAAGGTATAGGTTAAATTGTTCGAAGAGTCTTAATGTCCAAGTCTTTAATACATTCGTGGTTTATGTTAACCACACTGGAACCCATAAACCTGACTTTAGTTGTTCCTTTCAATGTGTTGATTTGGGAATAGGAGTTTTCTTCTGTATCGTGTTTTAGGTATTTATGTTTGTCACGTTTAGAGGATTAGGAGCTGTTTGGCTTGGGGAATGTAGCATGGGAATGAAATCCATATTTCTCGTTTGGTTGGTCGGGAATGTCATTTCGGTAATGTTTTATTACTAATAGTAGATTTTTTTGGGTATATTACCGGGAATATTATTACCTCTATTCCTTTAGGTATTGTTGGATTACATGCGTTTTGGACTAAAATGTCCTTAATTTTTTTTTAAATATCATTTTTCTGTCATTGAATAATAAAAATTCTACGAAAATTAAATTACAAATTTATCTTTAAATTATTTTAGATTTACAAAAAAAATCTATAATTAAAATTTTATATGAAGTTCAAGGGTTAAAATAAAATTTTATGCTTTTATTAAATCATTTTATATTTTTAATTTTGTAAAAAAAATTATATAAATTTTATGATTTTAAATTTTTTAAAGAAAATGTATAAATAGTTTTCAACTTGTTAAAAAAACAAATATATATAATAAGGATAATTTGGTCAAATATACATTCCAATAATCTTTTATTCCTTTAACCAAACACGGCAATCTTATATTCATGCTAAACCAATCAAACACAAAATACAACATTCTCCGTCATCATTTTCTCTGGTAATCTTTTATTCTCATTGGTAATATTACATTCCGTGAACCAAACGCACCTTTAGGGTTTCTGCATATTTTTACCTTGTGAGACTTCAAGTTCTTTACTTTTCCGCCGTTAAGAGTAGAGTTGACTTGAGGTATTGTTTCTCTCTCGAATGCATCCTTACAGTTACAGAAGATGAATTTGGATGGCCATCTGTGGCTTTAATTTGGAACTAATATTGGCTGTTTTGTGCGTGTGTGTATATATATATTGTTTCAATGCCATGTTGCTCTGAATCTTCATTTTCTTGAATTGTCCTCGTTGGGCACTCGTATCTATGCATATTAAGAAATAATTATGGGAAGATGATCCTTCAAGAACCCTCCAAATACAATAAAATCGTGGGAAAAAGTTAAAAATGCACATGTTAAACACAAACCTCGTCCAAATCTCATCCGAGACCAAGTAACGAAGCTGTAATGTGCTTAGTGCATTGAAACATTTTAACTATTTGGAGACGCCCACAAATAAACTTGCTAGAAAATAATTTTCTCAATGATAAGGGAGTTGTTCTTCTCTAACTTATTTTTAATGTGCATGTATATACATCTCCTAGTAGCATCGTCGAACATATTTAATCAAATTTTCATGTGGATATATATGCGTCATCTCCTATCAGCATAATCAATCACCATTCTTTATCGTGCTTCACTGCATGCAAAGCTGTCGGCATACAAATACTTCAAAAAATGTTTGGAGGAAGAAATAAAAGAAAATGATAGAATGTAATTTAACTTTTGTAATATGTGCATTTCTTGTATGTATAGTTTTGCTGTTTTCCTCCCATTTAAATTCTATATTCGCCTCTGATTAGATTCTGTTTTTTTTTTACAATCATGGTAGTTGGCGCAATTATCTCTCCCCCATTGTGAAGAAGAGTTTTTGCTTAAGTTGATGTAGTGTTCTGCACTACCGCTCCTCCTCAAGATCATAACTGCAGTTGTACTTAGTTCGGGGGAAAGCGGATTGTCGGAAACAAGAAATCTTTGTTTTGCCAATGGCTGCATCTACAAAAGTTCTCAACCTTGAGAATCCTACGCAGTCTGGAGAGTGGACTGTTGTTTTACCATGTAAGGGCAAACACAAAAGGAATTCCCGGAAAATAACAGCAAAAGGACAACAACAGCCGTGGGTTCCAACCGATCTTGAGGTTGATCCTGAGAGACAAATCAAAACTTATGCATAAGATACAAGCATGCATGAAGAAAATTGAAAACTAAAGATTTTTTATGGTTTTCTTGGATCAGATGCAAGGTCCAAAATTCTTGAATCATTTCCACTCAGTTATGGGATCTGAGTTGAAACTGCAGATGGTAATATATGGTATTGGCAGCATTGAATCTCATGAAACTCCTCGACTTCAACTTAGCCTTGCACTTTTAATTAAAAGAAAGTTTAGCTGGATCAGGGATATAGAGGTGTTTGATCATGTTCTATCTGCAACCGAGTCTCGGGTTTTAGAAGCCCTTGGCTGTTCCATTTTGTCTGTTAATGAGCAAGGCCGGCGGGAAGCTAAGAAGCCAACACTTTTCTTCATGCCGCATTGTGAAGCAGAGTTATATAACAATCTTTTACAGGCAAATTGGGGAGTGGATGCATTGAATCGAGTGGCACTGTTCGGAAATAGCTTTGAAACTTATGAGCAGCATGTGTCATTTAAGTACTATGACCAGGAAGCCTCGTTTATGGATTCATCTGTAGCTGAATAAGTCACACACATCTTAGCTGCCCGAAAATTCACAGACGAATACAGAATTGAGACGATCTCAGATGATTATTTTGCAGCCTTTCATGATTCAAGTTGGCATTTTTTCTGGCTTTCGTGTGAGGAGGAGCTGCAGTTGCATTGATTTTGCAAACCATATTGTTTGTTTCTACAATCATTTTGGCGTGATTCATAACTGCCTGTTGGATTAATTTTTTTGCTAAATGTTTTATTTGAATGCTGTAATATATATAAGTATCACCCTGAAATTTCAATAAGTAGCTCCTGTTAATTTGATAAAACTATACATTCCAAAAAAAAGTGTAGTAGTTTTGTTACAATATATATTTTTAGGTTCATATTTGTATTGTTAAATCACAGGAAAAAGTACTTGCAGATTTCAACCTGGAACTCCAATGCTCATAAACTTTAAGTAGGAACAGTCGAAGAAGCTGCTGCAGTAAACGAGCAGCAAGACGCTGAGTGATCCCACCAGCTACTCGGCCCCCTAGACTCCGTCCCTCTGGTTGTTGAAGAACCTGTTCCACAACCCCCTTCATTAGCCAACTCTATTGAATGATATAATAGTGTTTTTTTTTTTTTTTAAATATCCTTATTGGACATATGTTTTATTACACTTGTCAGCCGCCTTCAAAGGTTTTTAGACTGTCATACATATATTTATGTAGCATATTCGAATATGTGTCGGATATAAGTATCAAACCAGAATAGTTCAAGAACAATGAAGAATAAACAAACTATGCCACAGATAAGGACTAACCTGTAAAATAGGCTGCAAAAGTGCTGGATCGAAATTTTCAGAGGAAGTTAGAAGCGCCCAGATTCTAAAAGCCTGATTCCTAAGATCCATCATGGCTTCCAAATCAGCACTGCTCATTGCAAGCGCTCCGTTGCCATTGCCATTGATCATCAGAGTTCGCACAAAAGACGGGGCAGAGTTGTATGTGTCAGCCACCGAGCCTAAAATAACGGCTTCAGTGACACGAACGGCCTCTTTAATCGTTAAGGTCCGAAGTTCTTCACCGTCTGGCCCCAGTAATAGCTTCAAAACAGGTTGCAATGCATCTTTTGCTGAGAAATCTCGGTCCTTCCTTCCCTCTATAAGAAGGTCTTCTAGTCTATTCCACCTGTTACAAACAGAAATCGAACATATCCGTGTCAGACGCATGCTCGTATCCGGCACTCGTATCCAAATATGTACATTACGAGTAACTAAATTTCATGGACTGAAACTCAGAGAGGAGTAGAGGGTGTATAAGTAATAAGGTTAGGAAATACACGCCTGAACCTGCCATCCTTGAAAAGCAACTCTACAAGAGCATCTCTGAGATATGGATTTGGATCAGTGAGAAGCCTTTTAGCAAAATATGGATATGAGGCAGCCAACACTTTAAAATTAGGATCAGCATAAAGGGCTAACCCTTCTAGCACTGTCAGTGACCTCAATATCAGAGCATAATAGGCAGGTACTGCAACAACATCGAGAACCAAACCATTAGACATAAAAGAAAGTTTTTTCCATAAGAAATTAATAAGTACATGTATCACACCCAAATTCAAGAAACATACGAACCAAACTCAGGGCTCGAAAGTAAATGGAAAAAGATATATCATCTCACCATTAAATGGGTATTGGTATAAAACATTTCCCAGGCCATCAACAAGTGTTTTGAAGTTGAGCTCGCTCACAGTGTAGTTCAGAGCATCATCAAAGAAGTCTCTTAGAGCTGGCACAATGGGAGAAACATCTATATCAGTTTCCAAAATGTCCAGAGCATAGTAATCACGAGCCATTGCTTCATAGTACCGATTAACCATATGAACAACATGACCGATTATGGCTGACCTTGCATCCTCTGGTGTCTCACTCATCATCCCAAAATCCAAAAATGCTAGCTTCCCTTCGGGTGTCGCCAAGAGATTACCGGGATGAGGATCGGCATGAAAGTAGCCGTGTTCTAGGAGTTGTCTGAGGCTGCATTGGATGCCTGTGGTTACTAAATCTATAACCTTTAAACCTTGGCTTTCAATGGCGGCTTGTTGGTTTAGTTTCACTCCATTAACCCACTCCATCGTTAATACTTTACCACTCGTGTAATTCCAGTAGATATCTGGGACAAGGATATCCTCTTTGTCAGCATATAACGTCTTGAATTTCTTTGCATTTTGTCCCTCCTGCAAGCAACCTGCTAAAATTAACATCTCATGGCACAATAATGGTACATAGACACGTGTAGTCCATGGGAATATAGTAAAGAAACTAACCTGGACATAGTTGAGCTCTTCGTAAACTCTACGGGCAAATTCATCGATAAGGGCGACAACATCGGTCGTGATGATATCAACATATTTATTGATGAAAAATCCCAAGCTTCTAATAAGGTAAAAATCAAGTCCACTTTGTAGACTTGGCCTAAACTGGCAGCAGCAATTGGAGAAGCAGATATCGAAGAAAATATGGATTCAATCGGCATTCCCAATTCCCTTTCAATGCATGAGAATGCATCGGCATCAGGAAATGTAGGCAATGCATCCTAGGAACATATAAGGGTTAGTAAAATCAGCCCGAGGAACTATTTAAAGGAGTGGGACAGTATTTTACTTGGTTGACTTTGATTGGACTCGATTCAAATATACATATGTACCATTACCTGCAGCTCAGCCAGCTCCTCGAGATACTCGGGTGGGCAGAGATCAGGTCGAGTGGATAAACCCTGACCCAGTTTTACGAATGTCGGGCCTAATCGGGTGAAAATGCTCCTCAATTCAATGGCTCGTTTTCTCTTGTTTCGATCCAGTGTGCCATCCCTTTGATCCAACAACAGCTTCGTACCAAAAGAGCCCAAGGCTACCAAGATTTCCAATGTCCTATTTACAACCTATATAACCATGCCAATTTCATAAACATTAGCAAAGCACCAATACACAATCAAATTCTATTCATTGAAAACAATTTTGCGGTTGTGAAAATCATATAATCTGATTTACATATATATATATATATATATATTAAAAAAAACTATGGCAATTTCATCAACATTGACAAACGTGAATTCCACCTACGTTTCATTCAATTCAAAACGAATTTATCATAGTCATAACAGTTCATTTCAATTCGGTTTTATATATCTATATTCCTCTACTGCATACAAAACCTTAATCTGAGTTGCGGTTCCGAGTTATCTAAAAACCAACTTTAAAAATAAAATTCGATTTAAATTTTGTAGAACCGAATACATTTAACTGTTATTCGAATCGAAATGAATGGACGATGATGATTTTCTTCCCATTTTTGTTTGGGCCTAACCTGGATAGGTCGTGACCCATATTTGTTGGCAAGAAGTTCGGGGCTGTAAACAGAGGCATTGACTGCGCGCGCCATTGCCTTGGCCTCCGCCTGCAATTACGCCGCCCGGTCCCCTCCCAATACTTGCAGAGCCACCGGCGTACCACTACCATCGACTCTTGGCCCTGCTTCTACCAAAGCAGCTCGAGTTCCCAACTTGTAACCCTTGGGTTTCGAGATTGAAAACCGATTACCGGCCTTTGAGCAGGAGTAATGAACCCCCGCTGAAACAACCAGATTCATGGCCGCCATTGCTGAAATGAAGGAAACTGCAAGCCACAGCTTGGAGCAGTGTTATTGTATTTTCGAAAACGACGTGGAGTTTTTCAGAGTGGGATTTTGGGTATTAATTGGTTGCACGTCTGCCATGAACGTAAGTGAACAGAAAGCTGCCATCTGTCACACTCTGACCCACTTGCTCATCCATTCCATTAAAGATTCGTTCTGTAGATTTTTCAATCATTCGATTAAAAATTAGATCAATCTATTCTATGTTTTGGGTCCATCTACAGTCCTCCTATTTATGATTTAGTCCCTCTATTTTGATTTGATTTGGTTTCCCTTTATTGGCTATTCCAAAAAGTTGACATATCAACTGCTCCCATTGAAATATTGATGTGAAATTTTTTTAACCATGAAACTGAATTTTATTAATAATAGAAATAATTAAAATTATAACATATTAAAATATAGTAAAAAATTAAAGACAATAGTTATTAAAATATTTATACAAAAATAAAATATTAAATTTAAAGATACAAATAAAAAAAATCTTCATTGACAATGACAATTAATATAAAAAATCAATAGTCTTTAAAAAAACTCATCGTCTCTATTGAATAAAACTCATTGTCACTATCGAATGACACGTTTTATAAAGTGATAAAAGAGTGGTGAGCGAATCAAACAATTTGGTTGGCTGCTTCACTACACAATTCTGATTACATCGACAAACAACATTTTATCAATGAGAGGATCTGACTACGCGTGACTACCGACAAATCAATCAGAAAATAAATGTCGTGATGGTTTTTGTAAGAGTACCAAAACGACCACAACTGTATGTGAAAAACGTATCAAAAACCGTAAGGATCATACCACAAGAGCAGAGAAAAACACTCCACAAGAGTAGAGAACACGTGTGCCACAAAAGCAGAAAAACATATCATAAATACAAATTATTATTCAAAATTAAAAACTTAAAAAATATATGATATAAAAAATATAAAATAACTAATAATCATTGGTGGTCGACAACCAATATTAAAATTAATTTCATCGTATGCTAAACAAAAATTATTGACGTGAATTCTTTTATGTATGGATTCTAACATATGCGAATTATGAAGGCCATAAACTTTTCATTACCCTTTCGAAAAAAATATTTTTAATAGAATATATAGTGTTATCGTTTATACATTCTATAATTTTCTTTCTCTATAAAAAATTAGTGTCTTTCGTTTTCTTTAAAGTGTAATATTCTTCCTCATTTATACATGTGACGTTCTAGTGTCATGTGTGTTCACCTTATCTATTCACTCATTAAGACATTTGGAGAAAAATTAGATAATCAAAGGATTACTTTAAGGGTAAAGAATATAAATAGTCCATGAACTTTTAGGGTGCTTGCATTTTGATCACCCAACTTTTGAAACTTACAATACAATCATCAAACTTTTAGTTTATTTTCATTTTGATCCCTACCGTTACCTCCCGTTAGTTTTTGTTGATGTGGCACTTAACCCCGTTAACTTTTCTGACGTGGCAGCTTCCTCTGCATCCTCTTTTGCTTTTTCTTTCTTCTTCATTCTTCTTATTATTCTTCAAAGCAATCATCTTCAACTTCATACCCGAGTCCAAAATCGACCAAACATGCAGGAGGGATGGGAGATAGAAATTACCAAGCTGCAGAGACGTCGAGGTTGGGTTTGAAGCACGGCGGGGGCGAAATCGTTGAGGTTGAAAGAGGTCGAATTGTTCAATCAACTACAAGGAAAGACCGCCACAACAAAGTTTGCACCACTAAAGGTCCTCGAGATCATCGTGTTCGTCTCTCGGCACACACCCCCATCCAGTTCTACGATGTCCAAGACTGACTTGGTTACGATCGCCCTAGTAAAGCTATAGATTGGCTTATAAAAAAAAAGCCAAATTCGCCATTGATAAGCTCGCCAAACTACCTCCTTGGAACCCAAAAACTTTGAAAACAACTACTTCAACCACAAAATTACCAAATGACCAAGAAGATCAAAATACAATAAGTGCAATAGATCATGAAAAACATGTCAGTTTCACTGCCTTGCTATTAGGTCAGGTACTCAAAGAAAAATGGCTAAAATTATTCAGAGATATCAAACTCCTTTACTAAATATAAGAAGCTAACAATTTTTTATTTGAAAAACAGGTATTAAGCTATTAGTTAAAAATTTTGCAGAATAAAGCCTAAAACTTTCAATGAAAGTCATCTATAATACCCATATTAAACAATGAAGGCAGTTCGCCAAAAGGAATTGCAAGGAAAATTCAATTCAATTACCCAATTTAATCATCCATAAGAATAACAAATTTATTAAACTACTAAAGAAATTGCACTGCCTAAAACACCTTTTCATGAGAGATAAATCAAATACTCAGGTAATTATCACAATAAAAAAGCCAAATGTGGAAGAATAAGAAGTTATCACCTTCAACCTCGTTCAACGATCTCACCTTCGATGTGCTTCAAACTTAACCTCGACGTCTTTGCAGCTTGGTAATTGCCATCTCCCATCCCTCCTGCATGTTGGGTCGATTTTGGAATTGAGTTTGAAGCTGAAGATGATTACTTTGAAGAAGAATAAAAATGAAGAAAAAAGAAGAAAAAGTAGAAGACGAGGAAGAATAAGTTACAACGTCAGAAGATGTTGAGTTAATCGATCGATGGAATAGGCCAAGAGGGGGTGAATTGGCAATAAAAATTTCGGTGGAAGCTTTTGTAGAAAATTAAAAATATTTGCACATCGATTTAGAGTGGTTCGACTTTCTCAACCAAAGTCTACGTCCACTACCTTAGCTATCCACACTAAGGATTTTCCACAAATTCACTAATTTGTCTTTCTTTTGAGGACAAAGAGTAACCTTACAAATCACTCAATAATTATATCAAAAATTCTTGAGAACACTCTCTCCCAAAGAGAACAATACAAATTTTGCAAAATTACAAGAAAATCCTCACAAGGCAAGATGTTTGCACAATTCTAGAACAAAGAAAGAACACTCATGAATAATACAATTGAGCATAATAAGTGTTCTTGAAAGCAAAAATGAATATTGAATGAAATAGGCTTGAAAATGCTTTCTCTTTGATTCTCTATTGATTCTTGTTGATTGTTGTTTCTTGTTATTGATCAATGGCTTCTAAGCTTGTTTAAATACTCCTTCAATTGATTCTGAACGTTGGGGATGATTAGTGGAATCAATGGAGCCGTTTAAGTGTGAAAACAATTAATAAAACTGCTTGGAGCGTGGGGGGAATCGGTACCCCCTCATAGGGAATCGGTACCCCCTCATAGGGAATCGATTCCCTTAGTGTAAAATTCAAATATTTCGACCGTTGAACAGGGGGAATCGGTACCCCCTTGGGGGGGAATTGGTTCCCTCCGAGCATTCTGTTATTTCTCGGAGCCAAACCATTCAGGGGGGAATCGGTTCCCTCTGGGCAATATGTCCATTTTGGTTTGATTTTAATTAAGAAATGATTTTTGACTCGATTAAGGCTCAAAATACTTTGTAAATTTGTTTAACATGTTTTTTACACTTTAGTAAGGATTAAAATTAACTTTGAAAGACTTGGAGTAATATTTTGATATTCGAATAATTATATCGAATATACTTTAGAAAACCTTTTGTAAAATCTTAAAATTCATTTAACTTAATTTGTTATATCGAAACATCAAAATATTTTTAACAGAAAAGTTAACGGGGTTAAGTGTCACGTCAGCAAAAACTAACGGGAGGTAATGGTAGGGACCAAAATGAAAATGAACTAAAAGTTTGATGATTGTATTACAAGTTTCAAAAATTGAGGACCAAAATGCAAATGCCCTAAAAGTTCACAGACTATTTACATACTTTACCCTTATTTTAATATCACTTATTGTAGAATTATTATTCTCTTCCTAGAGATGTGTAATTTTTTTTTAAAATTATATTTATTAATTCTCTTAAAAAAATTATAACACCCCTCAATTTTTTTATAAATAATCATAATGTCTTGTAGTTTTTGATTTTTTTAATTATACTCCTTTTTTTAAAAAAAATCTCATTAAGAATCTAAAAAGTTTGGAAATTTTAATTATATTTAAAATTAAAATAAAATTATTAACACCCATATTTTTGAAAATTTAATAGTACCCCTATTTTTTTATAAATTGTAAAAATACCTTATGGTTTTGAATATTTTCAATTAAACCCTCTATTTGAAAAAGTATCATTAAGCCTTCCAAAATTCTAAATAAATCCCTCAATTTCTTTGAAAATTTTCACACAAAATCCATATAACAAAATTAATGTTAATTATTTTGACTAACTAATATCATCCTAAAAGTAAATTGGTTAACAATTTTTTTTCTTCAAAAATCTAATAATTAGTTAACAACGTTAGGTGAGAGGACCAGACGATGAGCGCGTGAATTCACGCGTGCCAGTTGTGAACAACTCCCTTGGAAGCTTCTGGAGAGATGGTGGGGACTGAAGGGTTTCACAAACCCAAGGTTGGGCCAACCTAGATCTTTGATGCCCACTTATCTAACTGTGGCTATGATGCGACATAGGAGAGAAGACATAACCCCTAAAAGCACTCGGGCCTTCTCGATTGGGTTTCTCCAAATGAATTAGAACTATTTAGTCTTTTGGAAATGGGTTATTGTTGAATTACTCCATTTGGGCTGGTAGTTCTGGTGTAATTGGGCTGGGTCAATCTGTAATTACATGAGTTCACCTTGTATGATCTGTTAACATATGAATTAGTCAAGTTAATATATTTTTACTTAAGCATTTGTTATATTTAATATTTATAATATATATAAAGCCTAACAAAAACTTGCAATATTTTTATAATAAGCTTAAAATTGATTACCCCTAGCGGGTGTATTTACTAAGAATAATTAATTATATATATATATATATATGTGCATTAAATATGAATAAGAACAAATCTATATAATAATCATAATTAACGAAAATTTTAGTTAATAAAAATAATCGATAAAATATAAATAATACTAGTTATAAATTAAAATTGAAATAAATTTCGAGATATATATCGGACAAAATGAGCGTATGCAACTATCATCTTTACCCATTATCGTAGAATGGGACAAATACCAAAGACATAAAATTTATCCGGCTTTGATATTTGCCCTAAATCTTAAGTCCTTCATTCGATCCTCTTTTTATATATCCCATTGTCTTTCTATCAATTGGTTTATTCACCGGCATCTGAAAAATGTTCTTGCTTGAATTATCCCAATCCTATATATGTTCGACCTGTAAAAGTCACAATTACCATTCATTATCACGTATGAGAATTTTTTTTCTTCATATTTGTTCATTTTTTTATTTTTATTAAATGAGAAACGTTGGAAATCACTTTTTTATTTTTTGAATATCATATGAAAACATCATGTCCAAAGGTCTTAGAGATGACCCGAAGTGTTGGGATCGTCGATACACCCCATAGCACATCGAAAAAATTATCTGACGATCTCACCAATGATCCATGTACGAAATTCGAATTCGGGAGGAAGGATGCGTGATTTACCTTGGGTTCTTGGAAAAAAAATAACAATTCGGTAGTGTAGTCAGAAACAATTTGAATCGTAAGCCTCTACGAGATCGTCTTAACTACTACTCAGTTAACCCGATTGAAAGCAAATATCTTTTTCTTCTCAAAAATTATTTTTTGAGAATTTTTCGTATAAAAATATTAAAGTGACTGTTAGATCATACTTACCCTAACCCTTTGGGTTTTTACTCCAAATTATTTAGAATTTTATTATTCTGAATTTATTTATATTAAAAGGAATTATAATCATAATTATATTCTTTTAATATTTTTATTAAATTCGGAATAATTGAATTACATATATATATATATATATATTAACTTCAATTACATACTTAATTCATGTACAATAAAATTGTACAATTATAACTTGTTTAATATTTGCTCATTTCAACTTTGGGGTGTGACTCTGTAAGTTCTTATAACATTAGTAGTAATTATTAGAACCATTCTAATATTACAAATAATGAGTGACATCTAGCAATATATATATATCATTGTTATATAAGTTACAAGAAGTCATGATTCGACATAACATCTGTGTGACTAACTCTTTTATGTATTATATCATTTTGTCCTTCTTATCTAGATTAGGCACAAGTCTTAGAATAGTCACACTTGTATTACCAATCTAATATTTCTTGATATTTAGCGTAGACTATAATAGATGAACAACTTGTGATATTTCACATCAACTTATTCGAGCATAGCCATGCATTTCTAGTTTCACTCGATCAAGTGACTTGTGATATAATTCCTATTAAGTAGGAATGACAAATCCTATCTTGATCATTTACTCCCCACTACATATATCGTGATATGTTCAATGTCAGACTTTATAGTGCAACCAGTTACAGAGCATGTTTAACTGTATCAAAACATACAACAATATATGTTGAGATAGTAATGATCTCAAGTCTGAGGATCATACATATAGTTATCACTATAAGCGATGTTGTGTCTGTCACATAATAATCCAAGACATATGCTCATAGTGGGTCATCCAATATGTTGTTCTTTAACAATATACTCATGTATCGATTTTGACATCTCGTTGTCATCAATCAATTCTATGTTAGCCTTGAACGTATTATTATTGTCCATACCCATAATAATATTTGACTAAGGATCTTTAATAATAATCATATTATTATATGGACTTTATCATCTTTAAGTTTATTTGAGACACAAAAGTATAACTGAAAATAAGAATGATAATGTCTTTATTCAATAAGACCAGTAAATAAAATATATCATTGCAATCATCTCATTCAACTATTGAGCCCCATTGAACCCTCTAAAACATTAAGCTATTGAGCTCTCTATAGCCTCGGCTCCAATCTCGGGTCCGAGTTTAAACTCTAAAGCCCCTCTAGCTCAAAAATTTATCATCAATGTCAGCGTGCTTGCTCAACATTCTACGAACAACACCCACGTAAGTGTTGATGAAAGTGTTGTCACTCCCCCCGAGGCTATTCCTCAGGAACCAAGTGATGGTAACACCCTGGATTCAGTCGATTCTACTGCAGATGGCCATGGGGCGATGGTCGAATTATCTTCTTCTTTTGTCCACCTCTTTATGGATTTTAAGATCTTCGTTTGGAAAACACCCAAGGTTGTGGGAATAATTGCTTCTTCTGTGTAACCCGATAATATATTCGGGATCATCGCCCTGATATCTGTGTTTTATTAGAAATTCAGATTAGTATAACTCGATCATATGCGGTTATTGGTGCTCTAGGTTTCTTGAATACTCACAGGGTTGAAGCTATTGGATTCTATGGCGGTATCTAGCTCTGTTGGTTTGACCATGTCAGTATTGAGATCTTATCATGTCACTTCCAATTTATTCACTACAAAATTTCTATTGACAACAACAATTCTATCCTAGCCATCTTCGTGTATGCTAGTCCTTTTCAAAACATTCGTTCCACTGTTTGGCCTTTGTTGAATTCGTTGGCAGATACTATTTTGACCCTTGGATCATTATGGGCAATTTTAATGCTATTCTTTCTCCAAATGATCGCAAGGGCTGCTCTAGTTCCTCCATTCCTGACTTGGGGTTTCAAAATATGGTTTTTGATTGCAGTCTTCATGATCATGGGTATCAAGGTCCAGGCTTTACTTGTTACTGTGGTTATTGCACCATAGACCTATTATGCTCTCCCTTATTGGTATGTCTCAACCCTCCCATCATCGGAATTTTCGCTACCTTTCAGGTTGGTCCTTACACTCGGATTTTTAGCGCACGGTTAAAGATAATTAGGATTCTTCTCTCCCATTTCTGGTTTCTCTCAAAAAGTTAAGTGAAACGACCGAATCTTGGAATCGCGATGTCTTTGGTATCATTGGAAAGAATAAAAAAATATAATTGCTCGTCTTATAGGGGTTCAACATTCACTTGACCAAAGAGGGACCCGCAGTATGCAAAACTTGAATCTAAACTTCTTCACGAACTCAAGACCATTCTTGACCAAGAAGAACAAATTTGGAAGCAAAAATCTCGTACTGATTGGATTAGATTTGGCGATAGAAACACAAGTTATTTCCATTCCGAAGCCATATGTAATTGAAGGAGTAATTCTATCAGTTTGTTGAAAGTTGATGGAGACACATGGTGCGATAATGTTAATGTTCTTCGCGATGCTGCTGCAGATTACTTCGAGAATCTGTTTACTGATAGTTCTAGCATCTCCGATTCCTATCCTTTTTCTGGTCTCTTCCCAGCTATCTAGGACTCCGATCATTCTTTCCTATCTGCTTAGCTTTCGGATGATGAAATAAAGGATGCTCTGTCTACCATGCCCCCCCTCAAAGCTCCGAGATCTGACGCTATTCATGCTCATTTTTATCAGATGTTCGGAAAACGGTTGCCCCCTCGGTTTGCTCTTTGATTTACTCTTATCTTTCATGGTGCTAATTTAGATCCCGTCATCAACAATATCGTCCTTGTTCTCATCCCAAAAATTGGCCATCCTGAATCCTTCACTAATTTCAGGCCTATCAGTCTCTGTTATGTGCTTTACAAACTGGTAACCAAAATTATTATCCGACGTCTTCAGTATATTCTTCCTAATTTGAATGGTCTTCAGCAAACTAGTTTTTTGAAAAGCCGTAGTATATCAGAAAACACTATCATTAACCAAGAGATATTGCATTCCATGCAAATGAAAAAAGGCATGACAGGTTGGATGGCAGTTAAAATTGACCTCCAAAAAGCTTTTGACCGTTTGCGATGAATTTTTATTGAAGATTCTCTTGTTGATACTGGTTTCCCACCCAATTTAATCAGATTTGATTCTTCACTGTATCACTACTCCCACCATGCAGGTTCAATTGAATGGAACTCTCAGCCGTACTTTTCAACCCCCAAAAGGTATTCATCAAGGTGACCCCTTGTCCCCATACCTCTTCAATCTCACTATTGAAAGACTAAGTCAGACAATCTCTCAATATGTTTTCATGGGGCATTGGTCGGCTATAAAGCTTGCCAGAAATGGTTTGCCTATTTTTCATTTATTCTTCGTCGACGATTTGATTCTTTGTGCTAAAGCTGACCTGGAAAATGCTGAGAATATTGACTCAATCCTATCCACCTTTGGTCTCTATTCTGGATAAACTGTCAATAAGAATTAAATCCAAGATCTTCTTCTCTAAAAATATCAACCACAATATTTTGGACATGCCGAGAATATTGACTCGATGGCTAGTCTGCTCGGACTTTATCCTTCGCTGGTCCAATCGCTCTCGTGAAATCTGTTCTTTTGAGCATTCCTTCTTATTTGATGCAATTAACTTGATTGCTTGGCAGACGTGGAAGTGGCAAAAATAAAGTAGTGAACAATCATGTTAATTTTATCACATAAACTAGTGGAATATTTTATTTGCTTCAATTCTTTGGCAGACGTGGAAGTGGCAAAATTCTCATCTTTTTTAGGTTGTTACCCTTGATTCCGCCTCTATCCTCCATAATAGCACTACTTGGGCTAACAATTATGCGGGTTCATCTAATTTTGCTGTCCAAAACAAATCTCCAGACATTGACTTGGTCCAATGGCTTCCGCCTAGCTTCGGCGAGGTTTGTCTCAACACTGATGGTGCGGTTTGGTCTTCGGAAAATCTTTCAGCGGGTGGCTTATTGCGAGACCGCGAGGGTAATTTCTTTTTGGCTTTCTCCAAAAATCTAGGTGCAACCTCAATCATCCAATCTGAGCTCTGCGGTGTTTTCAAAGGCTTAAAGCTAGCTTAGTCAAATGGCTACGAAAGTGTGGTGGTTCAAATAGACAATACAGATGTCTATAATCTACTCTCAACGGCCTCTCCAGCCAGTTATTACTCTCTAGTTCGTTCCATTGCCCACCTTATTAACAGAGCATGGAGTGTTGACCTTTCTTTAATAAAGCGCGAGGCAAACGAAGCTGTCGACTTCATATGCTGCAACCGATAGTCCCCTCTTGATTTTGGATCGACCCCCTGATGCTCTAGTTCTCATCATGCTTAGAGACCTTCATGGTCTACCTCGTATACGTGTAAAAGAGTATATATGGCCTCATCCTCATCCTCACTTCAAATTCAAAAAAAAAAAAAAAAAACCTTAAAACTCAAATCAATCATTCTTAATTTTTAATGGGCAAAGTACATAAATAGTTCCAAACTTTTAGGGTGCTTGCATTTTGGTTACCCAACTTTTAAAACTTATAATACAGTTACCGAACTTTTAGTTCATTTTCAGTAAGATCCTTGATGTTATCTTCGGTTAGTTTTATCTGACGTGACACGCTTACTCTCTTCTTCATCTTAACAAAATCTTTTTGTTTTTTCTCTTAATTTTTTACAATTTTTGTGTCGGTTATTGTTTCATGCTTTATATTGCATGTAAATAATTTTAATTTTTCATTTGCTTTTTATGCTTGTTTGACTAAATTTTTACTTGATTTTCGATTCCCTCCAAAATAATGCTATTTTTTTCTTGAAACCCATATTTTTTTTCTTAGTATTTTGTTGGGTTTTTGCTTGGTTCCTCACGGCTTGGAACTATAGATATGAGTTTTGTTGTTTTCCTTTATTCATTGAGCATGACAACAACCATTGTTAATGACAATGATCTTGAACTAACCAGATTTCATAAGAACAAAAATTAAGGGACATCAAAATGACTTGTTTTCCGACATTCTTCCGAACACCGTTCTTAGAGTGAATCTAAGTTGGAACAATATAAAAGCTTTCATCCTCAACTTCAGTCCACAACAAAGAAGTGAGGGCTATAATTATAATCAAAAAGAGGCCAAAGAACATTTTATAAGCCATTTCTTACGTACTTACTTGATTTGGAACTAAAATTTTTTCTTTCTTGTTCACAGGGGCGACACTGTTAGCCCCTTGGACATTAAGCTTTGCAAGACTCTCACCTCTTGATGACATAGATTCACCATCAGCATAAGAACGAGTGTTCCCTTTGACATCATTTTCGGTACCACACCGATAAGAAGATTAAGAAGATGAGTGTTAATGGGAGGCAACGTACCATGTTAGATAAAACTAACGGAAGGTAACGTTATAGACCTTGCTGAAAACGAACTAAAAATTCGATGGCTATATTGTAAGTTTTAAAAGTTGAGTGACCAAAATGCAAATACTCTAAAAGTTCAAGGACTATTATGTACTTTACCCAATTTTATTCAATAACTAATTGATGATGGGAACAATTGATCTAATTAAACATAACTTAAATCAATTAGTTCAGATTATGTTACTTGTCTCATAAAAATTAAAGATTTTATTAAATAAAGTAAACCAACCATAAATTAAAATATAATTAAATAAAGTAAAGATCAAACCCACAAGTAATAGAAGATGGAGCGTTGATATAAAGTTGAAGTAATGACCATAGCTTGTACCTAAATCAATTGAATATTAAATTATGTAAAAAAAAAAAAACTTTAATCCGCTCACTAGCTCCTATCCACTTCCTTGACTTTAACAATGATTCATTAAAACGGAAACATTGATTATAAACTTCTTAGGGGTAATGGCACCATGCCCTTATACTTTGACCCATTTTACCGATATGGGGTCTTTATTTTTTCACAAGTTTAAAATGATTATAAAATAATATATATTCAGATTTTTCTCGATCAATAGACAATAGACACATACCCTGCAAATGCCACTGACTGAAGATACGATTCCTAAGAATAGCAATATTCCTTTTTATTACTAAAATTGCTTAATGAATTCGATTTATCTACTTTCTAAATATTCGACGTGTTCATATACTTTACTTTCATAATCTACTATGTCTCTTGAATTTAATAACGTTAATATTGGATATGGTGCTTTGAATTTAATAAGTCTACTCGTTTTATTTTATCTTCAAGATTTTATTTGTTTCTTAAAATATCCGCAATTCTATTTTTCTATCGTCATCGTTGTCGTTGTAGTTTTCGATTTCTCCCATTATTTGGTCAATAACCATTATCAAATTGACGTTTGTTTTTGTCTTCATCTTCTTTATTCTTCAATCTATATAAAATTTTCTAAACAACCTTGATATAACAAAATCAAATCTCATCAAAATACATGATATTTATGTTGTCAACCTTTTTATAATTGAAAAATCGTCCATATATATAAATAATAAAATTTAAAACATTTAAAACTTCAAAGGTTTTGACTTCCTAACCCACACTATAATCTAAATTACAACCTTTAAATTAGTTAAATAATGATAAAACAAAATGTAAAATATTATATATATATATATATATATAATTAGAGTAAACTACGTATTTAGTACATAAATTATCAGTTTTGGTATACTTTAGTACTTAAACTTCTAATTTTTTTCTTCAGAATTATGCTTAACGCTTAGTTTTTGTTTTATTTTAGTACCCCCACCGTTCAAAGCTTAATGGAACTTTTTCATGTGTCACTTTTATGGGTAAATCACATCATTCATCATATAACTATCTTCTCACCTCAATTTTTATCATTAAAGTTTAAAAAATTTCAATTTAACTACTCAACTTTCAAATTGCTCATGTTTTAGTAACTCTAATTTAATATTCTATGGTATGATATTTATTAATATTTTATTAATATATAATTAAAATAAAAAATAAGTTTGAAAGTTATAATGATTAAATTAGGAGTAATTTGAAAGTTAAGTAATTAAATTAAAAAAATTAAACTTCAATGACCAAAATAGAAGGGAGAAGATAGTTGAGTAATGAATGATGTAATTTACCCATAAAAAGTGCCAAGTTGTAACAGTTTCCCTAAGTTTTTAACTTGGATACTAAAATAAACAAAAACTAAATGTTAGGTATATTTTTGAAAAAAATTAAAAGTTTAAATACTATAACGAATCAAAAATAATAATTTAAGCACTAAATATGTAATTTACCCTAAAAATTAAGGTTCATTCAAATCTTGAACCAAATTGGCCACAGTTTTTATACCGTTAGAGGTGTAATTGGGTGGGACGTCACAATTCACTTTTTTTTATGAAACTTTGGAATAGTTTCTTTTTCTTTTTCTAAAAAAATATATTTCAATTATTTTTTGCTTGAAATTTAAAATCAAATAAATATAGGAATAGCCTTTTGAGTTGTTTTGATTTAAAACTATAATAGTTTGTATTATTGATTTTATTTTTACTAATTTGAGTTGATTTTTAATGAACATTTAAATAAATTAAATGAAAATTTTGAATTTGAGTTAATTTTATCCAATTATAAATATTATGGTTACTAATAATTTAAAACTTAATTAATCATAAATTAATAACTTTTATTGGTGAAGCAAAAACGGTGAACAACTCGAGCAAAATTAAATTGAAGGGAATGGAAAAGTTGCAAATATGGAAAGCATATTAAACAAGATGGAAATTACTCCTTTACTTATCCTTTAAGCAAATTGGATTAATTTTAGGTAATTTAAGCCAAAACTCATTTTAATTAGTAAAGGGTCAAGAGTTATCCAATTACAATAATAAGAGATAAGTAAAGAATGTCCCCAAATTATGACCCTTGTTTTAAGTTGGTCACTGAACTTTAAAACATTCTATATCAATCCCCAAACTATGAACCCAATCTAAATTGGTCCCCAAACTTTAAAATATTCTATATAAACCCTTGAACAATTAATATCATCTCATTTTGATCCTTCCGTTAACATGATATAAACCTTACCGGATAACAAATTAAATTGTTTTTGAATGTATTGAGAATTGAACCCATGACCTAAAAAATTCTCATACCATATAAAAACAAATTAAATTTATTTCAAAATGTCATGAGTTCAATTCTCAAGACATTCAAAAATAAATTATTTTTTTGGATGGTAACGAGTTCAATTCTTAACGCATTCAAAAACAACTAGAGTTAATGTCACGTATGCAACCTTAGCCCAAGTCATACACATGCCCATCTTGAAATTTAAATTTTCTTCGACTATTTATTCATTTTATTGATTGTAAAATTTTGTGTTATTAATATATGTGTGCCCACCCAAAAAACTATTTATGGATCTGCCACTAATGTCACGTTAACATAAGGATTATGATACTAATAGCTTGAGGATTAATATAGAATGTGTTAAAGTTTAAAGATTGATTTAGAACGAAAACATAATTTAAGGTTTGATATAGGATATTTTAAAATTTATGGATCAATGTAAAATGTAGATCGTAGTTTAGGGACATAATGTTTCTCTAATAATAATTGTAATTGAACATAATAAATATTCAAATAATTAGCGCAATAGAACCCATTGAATGACCTCCGTAATAAAAGAAAATATTGTTCTTCCTAAAAGATCTGTGCTCGAGCACATGCGTTCGTAAAATATATGTGTCTAATTATTTTTTATTTTAATTCCAAATTTATTTGATTGTAGGTAGTAATTTCCAAGCACATAGTAAAATGTAAAAAACATATCAATAAATTAATTAAAGAAGAAAAACAATGGGATGGAAACTAAGAGAGCACACTGTAAATAATTATATTTCTTTGGGTACAAACTGTAAATACTTATATTGTTACCAAAGTAAGACACTATTATTACGAGGGATTAAAAAATTAAAAATAGTATATCTGATATAGTATTTTTTTTAATAGCACGTGCTGTACACGTGAGTTTTTGAATAATAAAGAAATAATATAAACAGGCAGTACGTCACACTCAAAAAATTCAAAGCTAAAAACCGCGTCTTTCAAAAGAGACAGTTCCGCCTCATTTCCTAACCTTCACACAAAATGCAAGTTTTCTGCTCCTATATTTTATTTTAGGATAAAATACACAAATAATTATTAAAGTATGTTTAAAGAGTCATTTGAGTCACTAAAATTTTAAAGGTTACAAAATTAATCTTGAAATCTTTTAAATAGTTACAAAATGATCATTAAAATTTATGAATTATTTTAAAAATCTTTCAATTTATCAAAATTTATCATTATTTATAATGTGTAACAACTATTTTGCAATAGTTTGATAAATTTAATGATCATTTTATAACTTTTAAAATTTTAATGATTAAAAAATTATTTCAACACAGTTTAGTGGTTATTTGTGCATTTATTATTCAGTTTATATATAAAAAAACAAAATTAATTAAACTAATGTAAAAACGCTTTTTAAAAAAAATCTTATTATTAGTATTCTTTTCTTGCTTTTATATTAAAATTATATTATTTTTTAGGAACTTTAAACTTCATAGTATATTTTTTTCAAGTTTCTATTTTTATGCTTTTTAAAAAAAAATATGTATTAAAGATATTTTCATTCAATTAAGAAATAATTAATATTTTCCTTTAAGAAATATTACTTAATGTTGTATCTATTAAAAATAATTTTTCAATAATCATTCATACTCCTAATATTATAATTCTCAAATTTTAAATTTTAAAAATAATAATAATTCATTTACCACAAATATCACATTATCTATTAAAAATAATATTAAATAAATATTTTGATTTGAGAAGTGTAGAAATTCTGGCTCTAATGCTACCTACAAAAGAGCAAAAGCTTCTGCTGTCTTCAGTTATCTTTGTCCAAAAAACAATAAGATCGAAGAGAAAATAGAAGCCTTCATTTCCTTCAAGTTTCAACTGATCGGAATGCTCTCCTCTTTTTTAGTTCATCAAACATAAAAAATAAGAACAACCCAGATTAAAACTCCCATCAAATCCCTATATTCTTGAAAAAATTTCTTTAATTCTTTTTATTTGTTAATTCTGAGTTTTTTTTTATTTCTGATCCGGGTCGATGGCAGAAATGGAAAACAACAAGGAGAAATCGTCATCTGGGCCGTTGTTCTTGAACCGCTCGTTTACGATGCACGCGCCGGCAGATGAACCGAAAACCCCCAAAGTTCATCTTCTTCTTAACAATCCATCGTCTCTTAATCGGGCGGCTTCCGTCTCGAAGTTCTACAATTCATTCGATTCCGTCAAAGGTAAAGTTAAAAAGCTTTGCAATTTGTTCGAATCCGCCAAGTCTTCGTCGAACTTAGCAAGTCCTAAGGTAGGTTTAAGACCCTCGAAATCGATGCGTATTCGTCTTCGTTTTCTTCGAGCTTTAACAACTCGTTCATAAGATTACCTGGAACCGAAGATCGAATCGTTGTTATTTGACTAGTTACGAGGGATTCGAAGGACTTACGAGGATTGTTATGCTGTTAGATGATATTTAGAGGGTTTGGAGTTTGGGTTGATGAGAGAGATATTTCCATGGATTCGGATTACAAGAAAGAGTTACAGAGCGTTTTGAAACAGAAGACTGTGAGTTTGCCTCAGGTTTTCATAAAGGGAAAGTATATTGGTGGTGCCGATGTGATCAAAAGCATGTTTGAAGTTGGGGAATTGGCTAAGATTCTCGATGGGTTTCCAAAGAGACAACCTGGGTGGACTTGTCGGGGTTGTGGGGATGCCAGGTTTGTGCCTTGTTGGAACTGTAGTGGGAGTCGAAAAGTGTTCGATGAAGATGAAGAGTCGATTAAAAGATGCTTGGAATGCAATGAAAATGGCTTGATTCGTTGCCCGGATTGTTGCCCTTAAAGCTTCCATTGCTACAGGGTGGTAAGATATTTAGAACTTCATTTTCATCTTCGGTATCGCATTTAGACATCATCTTTATTGGTTTAATTTGTTCATGTAGATGTTGTATGTAATAGTTTATGTGCTTGGTATGCAACGTTCATTAGCAGAGAGCTGATGATCGTTAGTTGTGTGTTCAACTGGATGTTGACAATAGTATTGGAATGTAAAATCAGAATGCCATATTTGGTTTTGGCATTTTGATTCTGCAGGAGATCCGGAATTTCTCCTTTAAGGTATTGTAAATATTTGGATTTATATTAATGTAATGGACTCACATATCTTTGACAGATTGTTATGAGAATAGGCTTTTGTTTATGCTATACTTCTTTTCTGAATTCACTTTGTAATGATAGAAGCTGCAGCGCATGCATACCTTATTTCTCGTTCATACAGAACCGAGACTGTGGATGATTTCTTGTTTGCTTAACGTATTAAGTTCAATGATCGCTTAGTGCTCCGGAATTGTTTTAGTTTAAGGAATGAGTAAACTGTAAGCAAAAACTTCTGTGCAAATATTGTGAGATTTTAGACAGATTGATGTGTAGATTCTGCAAATGTCAACAATCTTTAAGAATGTATGATCTGGTACCCTAACTTACCTTACTTAGAAGGTCCTGGAGAGTCATTTCCTTGTACTTATGTTGCGATATGTATTGAATATGGATGTCAAATACAAGTACTTAAAGGTAAAATGAGGAGTTAGAGTATCGTAGGTAACTTACACCCGTATCGTTTAGAACGCCATTGTTATCTTCATTCTATACATTTGTTGTGCGACAAGTCTTTTATTATTTAGGAGCCATGAGTTGCATGATTACTGCATTTCTGTTTATATTAATTTCTTTAAATTTAGTTTATAAGATTTTATCTCCATTTTGGATTGTGTTATTCTTGACAAGTCTTTCACCTAAAAGATGGTTCCTATTTTCTTCCCTTTTTTTTTTGCATTTCATCTCCTGCATCTTTAACTCTTCTTTGCTATTTTCTTCCAACTCTTCAGTTTTATTTTAATACTCGAAACATATTCGGATGTGAATACAAGGACTCTTCAAATATAAGGAACTTAAAAAAAAAAAGTCGAATATATTCGTACCAACACATGCTCGTGTCAAACACTCTATACTTAAGTTTGGACCGGACAATCTATCTCCATCTAATTCAGATGAGTAGTCGCCATCAAAGCTCCCTAAGCTTGGAGTAGGCATTAATCTCTTCAACTTTAATCCTAATCTTTCTATTAGTATAATATTCAAATACAAATGTAAGATAATGGTCCTCTAAATAAAAAAAAAAACTTAAATATCTATATGTGTCACTCGTAGTCGAGTGCACTCGTACTCGAGTCTAATGCACTCGACTACGAGTGATGTGCTACAAATTTATACACATAATTGTTTCATTCTACGAATGGGATTTTGCATGTTGCTTAATCATCATTGAGGCGTTGTTTAAAATTTTCTGTGATGATTTTCTCGCTAGTTACATTAATCCATTCAAATTAGCTAAGCAAATTTTCCGGAATTTCAATATGTACCGAGTCGTTATTTTTGGACAGCTAATGAGTAAGAGGAACGCATTCGAGCTCGATCTTGAGCACCCCTCTCTCAACCTTTTCTAGCCGAACAGAGATATCCTGTTTTACTCTCCCATCTGTAACAGTGTTGTCTTTGCTCACAACCGATTCCCCGAGCTGCATCAATTCATCAATCTTGGAACGCTCATGGGCTTGTGCAGCGGTAACCAGCGGTTGAATGTTGATCTCCGCCTCCCCATGAAATCGTCATGTGAGAACGTATCTTTATCCAACACAATCTGCATATAAAGTCCCATTTACAAAAAAAGATCTAATATTTGGACTTGCGTATTTAACAAGTAAATAAACCAAAAAGTACTGACGACGACGTTCAAAGAAACACAGGACTTGCGTGCTCAACAAGTAAAATGACAAGGCAAACCTGTGTTGTTTGGACTCAGTTTATCACGTGTGTATCAATTTGTAGTTTTTCATGAATTCGGAGGGTATTCCCCAAATATTCTACGTTCTGTTTTTTTGTTGTTAAAGAATCGAACTCACCACTTTCAGAGGAGGAATGTGTTCCGGAATGCACAACATTAGGCTCTCGTTCCAAACTGGATTTACTGGAAGGCAAACGAGATACAACTGCTAACATCAGTTCCAGACGAACACAGGCTGAGGACCTCAAAGGGATAAACCATAGAACGACTGAATGACTATAGAGTTCTGTACGTTTACAAGCACGGTAGAGTCATCCGTGCTAGGACCGATACATTGTAGCATACCGAAACTTCGTACTATGTCCTTTGTGCATCATTGGTTTTAAGTGTGCAATTGCTATTTGATAACTTGGGATATGATGCTTAAAACACAAAACTATTGTAAAAGGCAACATACTAGATGATCTCCATGAGCCCTTCCTGATAAACCAAGATGTACTATCTGCATCACTAGGTCGATTCCAATATGGCGTTTCCGCACACAGCAGATCGTATAAGCGAGAACTGGAACCTGCAAATGCAACATGACAAATAAACCAAACATATGATCAGAAAGCATAAGTTCAACATGTCATAATAAGTAAACAATTAGTCACAAAACTGACAAGTTCATGAAACATCTGAATATATAAAAGGGGGTATCCACGAAGATCGATTCGGAATGAAAGATAACCATCATACCGCCATAGTCATCGAGGGACTGCATTCACCTAATAGTTTCTTTTTAATCTGTTCTAAATCATGAAAAAAAACATGTTCTTGATTTCAACAACAATTTTGTCAAACAAATTGCAGGCATTCCATTTTCTTTGGCAACAATTCTGAGAATCTGAGATTATCAATTCCTTCTAGGGTATGTTAATAACCATTCCATTTAAGAAATTATTGAAAAGTAAAAAGAACACAACAAAAAAAGGAAGACAATCTGTTGTGTCTTTAAATTGCTTGCATGGATCATTACCATAAGGGGGTTTGGCATCAGAATTTCCATGTTGGGTATACATCTCCACCCCAATCACCGCTATTATCTGGAAACCCCCATTTATGAGTTCCTTAATCTGCATCAGACTCACATTAACATCCCTTAAACAAAGAAACAAAAACCATAAATTGAAATCCAAAAAAGAGAATCTTACATTCTAAAGATTTGACCTTTTTCTGTTGAACATAAGATCATCATCGGAATGAAGAATATACATTTGTTTATGTTGATAAAATTGAAAACTGATGCCAAAAACAATAATTAAAAAAAGGGTTGTTCTTACATTGTTGGGAAAACCCAAATTACAAAATCAATGAAAGGAACAAGTTTAGTTGGACCAAAAGAATCAAATAAATGGATAAGGGGAAAAAGGAAACATTCACAGAATTTGATTATATTTATTTTTTCAATTATTTTTACCAAAAATTATATTAATTTTTAATAATGCAACTTGAAAAGGAATAATTCCATCAGAAAAGTCAAAGTGGTAATTAGGGATGGCAAATGGGTACAGTTTCGTAGATTTCGCACCGCACCCGCTCCAATTGGGGCGGGGATGGGTATAATTTTAGCGGGTAGTGGGCGGGTGTGGATTTAGAAAGTGATACCCATTGCGGGTAGTGGGCGGGTAATGGGTTTGAGTTATTACCCGCCCCGCATCCGCCCGTCTAGCTAAATATCCATTAAATTTTGGACCATTATGAATTTAGGTGTAATTTTAGAGACTAATTTATAAATTGTAATATTGTATAAGATATAACATGTAATTTAACCAAATATTGTTATTGGGAATATTGTTTGTGCCACAAGAAGTATTTGATATCATTGAGTTGATTGTACCTATCAAAACTTATTCTGGAATTGTGAATTGTGAATTAGTAAGATACCATATGTTTGGTGTAGATAAACTTATTCTGGAAATTTACCTGTCAAACCTCTTCGTTGAGTATGAACCATTATATACACTCAAAGCTGAAAAGATTTCCAGAGGATATGTATTTTATTGACCGCACCTGTGAACGTGATGAAGAAATTAATAATTTCATCAAATTTATGACTCTGGTTGGAATGACTGTAAATATAAATTCATCTTTACATATCATTGCTTTTCATAAAAGCCAAAACCCGAAACCTCTTCCGTAAAAAAAAGTTTATTTTCAGGCGGGTCTAGACGGGTACGTCGCTAGTGGGTAGTGGGTGTAGGGATGGATTTTAGAATGTACCCGCGTGGGTGGGTGTGGATTTAAAAATTTGAACCCATCATGGGTGGTGGGCGGGTGGTAGATTGAAAAATATTAGGTGGGTATGGGGATGGGGGAGGGGATATCCGCACCCGACCTGCCCGTTTGCCATCCCTAGTGGTAATGGCAGCTCCAAACTTAAATACCATTTTTGGTTGGTTGGCTTTTTGCCAAACGCACGAATGCTACCGAACTAGTACGCTCATATGTTTTATGTTATACATGGCTTAATTGACAAATTGTCTCTAAACCATATTTTTTTCCAATTTGGTACATAAATTTTTTCACTGTTCTTTTGTTATCCAAAACAACCCCAAACGTAAAAATCCATTAAGAATTTATGAGCCAATAAAAGAATGACACATAGTTTAATCATATCATAAAATTTTTAATTAAATAAAAAATAATTTAATACTAAATAAAATTTAACATAGAATAAAAAATCATTTTCTCTTTAGTTACATGTCTCATTTCTCAGACCTAATATGAGATTTAAATAACAGTCAATTATTGCAATAATAGTTGCTATATAATAATAATAGGACAACCCAAAATCGTTATTATTGAAAATAACAGTGTGAAGCGACTTTACACCAATAATAGTTGATAGCGATAGCAATTTAACGGTAACAATCAATAATAACAATAATGAATTGTTACTTTTCCATTATAGTAAAATTTAAAAAATCCTACAGTCTATTACAATAATTAAAATTATTATGTTTTTTTTTTCAAAAAGTTAAAATTAAAATTATTATGTTTTACAATAAGTTGTACACATTTAAGAAAAATTTATGACAGTGATACCCCAATGACCAAAATAGTCTCCGTTATATCTGCAATTGCAATAAATACAATACAATAAAAAATGCAACCGCAACCGTAATTTAAATTCCTTGAGTCAATCTAACAAACCTAGACCCATCGAGCCTCAAGTCAACCCAGGTCCAGCATATAGACCGATTCTTTCCCTTCCTCAAATGGAAAATAGGATGTAAATGCATTTCTATTGCCACATATGTACATAGAGGCACCAGAATCTATGACTCATTCAGTCATGCTAGTGACAATGTTCACTTGAGAGATGACTGTAGCGATAATGTCATCTACGAACACGATTGTCATGTCTCCCATTTCGGTATCTGCACTGGTGTGCAAAATGTCCTGAGTCCTGATTTTATACAAACAAAACAACAATTTCCTTTTCCTTACGATTGAGTTAGAAGCATGAGATCTATGAATGGCATGTGTTCTAGGCATAACATGACGTCTAAGCCTGGAATCATGTATATTGGTCTTACCTCTTTTAGCGTTCCCTATGATGAGGTTGGCTCTGGATGAAAACTCTCTTCAGTTGGCCATTTTTTTTCCTTCTGGTTGGATGTGAGTGATCAGCTCTTTTAGAGAGAGTTGCTTGTGTGTTTAAGTTGCTGATTGTAATCATTTCAGAATGGAGACAACGAACACTCAACATAGAAAGGAAAGTGAAGATAGTAGAAGACATAAATGCTTTTGGGATATATTTTAGAAGGGATAATGCATGGTATTTATAGTAGCAAGCATGACGGAAAAATGAGAAAAGAATAGACTTAATTATAAAACAAGTGATCAAATTATAGCGCTTTTCACGAATAGATGCATAAATTATTTTTTGAATAATTCCGGTACCTACCGTTATAAACGTTACCACTTTAGGTGCCCGAGCCGCCAACAATGTTAATTTCCTTCACTAAGTGACACGTGTCATAATCTGATAATTTAAAAAAAATTATTTAAAACTAAAAAATCAAAATTATATTTTAAAAACACACAAACAAAAATTTTGAAATAACTCCAAAATTTTAAAAACTTTCATTTCAACCCCTAAATCCACATTGGTCACCGCCCTTTGCCATCAACGAAGCTCCACCTGACCTCACGTCTCCTGGCGACCAAAACCCCTATGAAATCTTGACCGATCGATGGTCAATCACGATGAATCGATGTTTTATACCTCGTGAACCCTAGGATGAAAATCGCGATCGCACGTGATTTCGACGGTCAATCGACGGTAACTATGGCAACTTATGACTAGGAGAATGGCAGGGACTACGTCGGTGGTAATGGTCGTGGCCGGAAATGACAGCGGTGGTGAGTTACGGTTAGGATTTGGGGATCTTAGGGATTTTGAGTTTTTTTGTAATTTAAGAGAAATTAGAGTTTTTTTATAAATATAATAATACTTTTAATATTATTTAAAAAATAAATTTTAAAATTACATGATTGTGACACATGTCACTTAACTGAGGAAATTAATAATGTTGAAGGCTCGGGTACATAAATTGATAACATTTGTAACGTTAGACACCGGGATCATTCAAAAAATAATTTACCTATTCATGAAAAGCGCTATAGTTTAGACATTTATTTTATATTTAAACCAAAAGAATTCTATTGACAAATCAATCAAAATTAATTAAAATATTTGTAATTTTGAGAAGATGTGGGAGTTACTACATATTATCTCTCTAACTACATCATGATATCCCTTTTAGAATAGAATTATAAAAAAATTTAACAGAAAATAGGAGATAATTTTATATAAGAAAATTTAATTAAAATACATAAAGTTCTTGTGAAATACATTTCATTTAAAAAAATATTTAGAAGAATTAATTTCATAATAAGATTGGAAATTTTAAGTTTTATTCAATATTTTATTATAATAATATTTAGAAGAATGTGAATTCGAAAATGTTAAATTCATGTTAAGGTTTGGGGTCTGGTAGTTACAACTAACTTTGACGTACTCGAACAAAACTGCAACTTTTCTTTAAATTATGTTTAGCCCGTGTCGCAACCGTCTTTCGGTTGGGCCCCGGAATTGGGCTTCGACTTGAAAAATGTGGATTGTAGTCGTCACCGATCGTTTATTTTATGAAAAATTGGTTGATCGGATACCTTATTTCTTACCTGATCTGCGTCTTACCAAGGATATGTCGGATTCGGGAGTCGATTACAGTCAAGGAAGGGTTAGCACCCTTGAACTGCCCTTTCGGTACTATATAATTTCCAGTTGTCTTAATTAAGAAAAATTGTAACTTTAATTTAAAAGGTAAAATAGCGATCCCTGAACTTACCTCTGATTGGTTGAAACTCTTATTAAAAAGATCAAAAATGTTAGATAAAAATAATAATAGTAAATGAGCATTAAATAAATCAAGAGGGAAAAAAAACATAAATAAAATATAAAAAAAAAGTACATGCAGACAAAAGAAAGGCCTAGGGGATAATAAAATATAAATAGATATATATAAAAATATAATATTAGTAAGATAATAGTAGGAAATTAAAATAAAGTTAATAAACGTATAGAACAAAATATAATAATAAAAAGCATAGTAAATAAAAAAAAATATACATTACATATCTATGTATAAATAATGACATGTAATATATAATAAAATATGATATAAATAATAATAACAAGGTAAAGATAATAGGAAAATCGATAAAATGAAAAATACATATACATAAGATTAATAAATAAAAATAATTAAGTAATAGTAAAAAATATATATAATGGGAAAAGATAACTAAATATGTACGTAGACAATAATAATAAAGAGGAAACTAAATAAGATATATATACACATTAGTGACAATAAATAAAAATAACAATATGTTTATATATAAAAATAATAAGATACTAAAAAGTATAATAAATACAAAAACGGAAAGGATAAAAAGGAAACGAAATAATAAATAATAAGCGGTATAGTTAAATACACATAACAAGGACTAAAATGTAAACAGAAAGAAAATTGTGGGCCAATTTAAAGAGAGTTTGAGATTTATAGTCAAATGTGGGGGATTGAATTGAAAGGAAATCGAATTACATGACCAAATTCAGAGAGAATCAGGGCTTAAATTAGGATTTAGGGCCAAAATAAATGCATTAATCTGCGAGGGACCAAAATGAGATTGCTCCATTTGCGTTTTAAAAAACATGCGGGTCTGAGGGAACACGCGGGTCGGGTCACGGTCCAAGCGGGTCGAATGGGCTTAATATACAAGCCAAAATTTTTTCTAATTCTTTCATTTTCCATCTCAAAAACTGACTCATCTCTTCTCCTCAGAGCAAATGCTCTCTTCTGTTCTTCATTATGAAGAACCGGCCACCGCCTGGGTTCATGAAAACCCAGAACACGGCCAACGGCGCCGGCCGCCATTCATCTGTGGCAATACTCGAAAAAAAATTGATTTTTAAAGAGCTCTTCGTACCCTCAGTTTACAAAATGTTTTGTTTTTGCAAAAGAAAACCTCTGGGGAACGTAGATCTGAAGTCAAAAACTTCGAAATCTCCCTCTTGGTCATTGGCTCAAGACGTTTTTTTCGGAGTTACTCTTGAATCAAAACACAAAAAGGCACGAAAATAACATGCAAAGGTACGATTTTTACCTTTTTTCGAAATATAAGTGCTTCGGAATGGATATGATTTGCTTGTAATTTCTGCTTTTTATTGCCTATCAACTCTGTAAAAACAAATTACATTAGGGATTACATGCTATTTATAATATTCAAGCCACCCTATTTTTGGGAGTTTGATTCCTAGTTAAAAACTGATATTTGCTATTGGTTTGCTGTTGCACCGAAATAATTGGTTGTGGGTTGTTATTGAAGGATCTTCGTGCCCTCCTTGCGCCGAAAGAGTCGGGATTGGTGGCGTGCAGCGTGGGGAACCTGGGTTACTTGGAGATGCGGCGCTGGTGAGAGAGAAACTGCTAGGGTTTGGCTTGGAACGGGCCAACTTGTTTGGGCTACTGTTGGGCCATTATATTTGATTTTGAGGCTGAGTGTCTTCAGCTGCCCCTCTTTGCTCATTATCGTGTAACGAAAATAGAGCAAAGATTAAAAGACACGAATTTCGGTCATATCGAATGTCTTCGATCGTGGAATTGAAATCCGATATTAGGACTGGTTTGTCGATATAAGATGACTCCCTCGTTGTGAAGTCGAGTTAAACTAGAGGCTCCTGAGTATGAAATCCTTTCGTCGTGAAGTTGAAATCGAACTCGATGCTCCGGTATGGTTGTGCTACAGATGACCCATTCGTCACGAAGTTGGATCAATCTATTTGTGAAGTTGGTATTTTATATGGCTCATTCGTCGTGAATTTGAGCCTGAGAATTGGAAATCCTTCGTCGTGAAGTTGAAATCCAAGTATTGTTCCGAGTCCAATATCCTCCGCTGTGACGTTGGAACTGGTTCTGGAACTGGGAAATTACTTGTTGACAACCAGCGGTCCCTTCGTCGTGAAGTTGAACTTACGTTGTCTGGAGTCCAATATCCTTCGTTGGGAAGTTGAAATTGGCTCTGAAATGGAGAAATGTTTGGTGACAACCAGCGGTCCCTTCGTCGTGAAGTTGAACTTACGTTGTCTGGAGTCCAATATCCTTCGTTGTGAAGTTGAAATTGGCTCTGAAATTGAGAAATTGTTTATTGACAACCAGCGGTCCCTTCATCATGAAGTTGAACTTGCGTTGTCTGGAGTCCAATATCCTTCGCTGTGAAGTTGAAATTGGCTCTAAATTTGAGCAATGTTTGTTGATAACCAGCGGTCCCTTCGTCGTGAAGTTGAACTTGCGTTGTCTAGAGTCCAATATCCTTCGTGGTGAAGTTGAAATTGGATCTGAATTTGAGAAATGTTTGTTGACAACCAGCGGTCCCTTCGTCGTGAAGTTGAACTTGCGTTGTCTAGAGTCCAATATCCTTCGCTGTGAAGTTGAAATTGGCTCTAAATTTGAGCAATGTTTGTTGACAACCAGCGGTCCCTTCGTCGTGAAGTTGAACTTGCGTTGTCTAGAGTCCAATATCCTTCGTGGTGAAGTTGAAATTAGCTCTAAATTTGAGCAATGTTTGTTGACAACAAGCGGTCCCTTCGTCGTGAAGTTGAACTTGCGTTGTCTAGAGTCCAATATCCTTCGTTGTGAAGTTGAAATTGGCTCTGGGTAAAACCTGCAAAGATATGCATATATGCGATGTTATGGATGTCATGCTCTTAGGTATGCCTAAAATGTATGGGTAACATATGTTATTCTGGGCTCTGGAGAGAAATCTTGATTTCCGGTGGCCTGTCGTTGTTGACTCTTGATTTTGAGGGCTTGAAGTTCCGATCTCTGATCTTGAATTCTTCAAATGTCTGAGTCTGATGTGCACATTCTATTTTTTTTTTGAAATGCTCCTCAACCATCTCAAGCATGTGCATGAGTCTTGATCGGCCTCTGGGTACCTGTACTTTTCAATGAATCTTTGTACAGTAATATACGATTATCTTTCATAAAAATAAATAAACCATTAGGTTTAAATCTAATTCAAGATGCTCGAAAGGAATTGGAGGAAAGATGGTCTTTATTCATAAGGGAGGAGAAGAACAAATAATACATGGCAAACATTCTAGAAGACGAATACACAATGATGTGTAAATGAATGTCTTAGATCTCGATAACGTGGCCACTTCTGAGCTGAAAAGTCTTTTGGTGACTTTGAATGCAGCCTTTGCCAAAGGATCTTTGAAAATGCGACAACGTTTGGGAGGGTGCAACATTTCTCCGATTTGTTGAGTTCGTAGAAGATTCATGTGTCGGGATGTTTCCACTGTTAATATCCAAATCGCCCTTTTCGGGTTTTCAACTTGGACCCATCCTTGGTTGCAAGACGCCCTTTGCGGGTTTTCACCTTGAACCCACCTTATTTTCTCTTCTTTTTTCCTCTTTTTCTTTTTTTTAATTTAGGGCGCCCTTTCGGGTTTTCACCCTAAACGTTTTTTTTTTTAAACTTAGGACGCCCTCTCGGGTTTTCATCCTAAGCGAAGTATTTCTTGACTGCGTCCGAGTTAATGGGATGTGGCAGCTCAGGTCCGTCCATTTCAGCCAGGATAAGGGCTCCTCCGGAGAAAACCTTCTTCACGACATAAGGTCCTTCCCAATTTGGCGTCCATTTTCCTCGGGCATCTTTCTGGACTGGCCAAATTCTTTTAGCACCAGATCTCCCTCGCGGAATATTCTTGGACGCACCTTTTTGTCATGTGCTCGGATCATTCGTTTCTGATAGATTTGACCATGATGAATGGCTTTCAGTCTTTTTTCATCTATCAGATTAAGCTGATCATATCTGGATTGTGCCCACTCTGCATCATCCAGTTTAACTTCTGACAAGACCCTGAGGGACAGAATCTCGACTTCAATGGGTAGCACCGCTTCCATTCCATAGGCTAATGAAAATGGAGTTGCCCCAGTCGAAGTTCGTACCGAGGTTCGATAAGCGAACAAAGCAAAAGGCAACTTCTCATGCCAGTCTTTGTAAGTTTCAGTTGTTTTCTCCACTATCTTCTTAATATTTTTGTTTGCTGCTTCTACTGCTCCGTTCATCTTTGGTCTGTAAGCAGTGGAATTGTGATGTTTTATGTTGAACTGTTCGCAAGCAGCACTCATCATCTTGTTGTTCAAGTTTGTTGCGTTATCGGTGATAATCCTTTCGGGTAGACCATACCGACATATAATTTCTTTCTTCAGAAACTTGCAAATAGTGGATTGAGTGACACTGGCGTATGACGCAGCCTCTACCCATTTCGTGAAATAGTCAATTGCTACGAGAATGAACCGGTGACCATTCGAAGCCTTCGGATGGATTTGCCCGATAACGTCCATGCCCTACACAGAAAAAGGCCATGGTGACGTCATTACATAAAGCGGATGGGGTGGAACATTTATCTTGTCTCCATAAATCTGACATTTATGACATCTCCTAGCATAGTTGATGCAATCGCTTTCTAGTGTGGACCAAAAATATCCGCATCTCATTATTTGTCTTGACATCATATGCCCATTTGCATGTGCTCCACAAACTCCATCATGTACTTCTTCCACTATCATTTTTGCCTCTTCAGCATCGACGCACCTTAGCAGGACTTGGTTATGGCTTTTCTTGTATAAAACCTCTCTGTCAAGGACGTATCCAGCTGCCAACCTTCTAAGGGTTCTCTTCTCGATTTCAGTGGCTTTTTCTGGATAACTCCGATGCTTAATATACTGCCGAATGTCGTAGTACCAAGGCTTAGTGTCTTTTACTTCTTCAATTTGGTAACAATGAGCTGGGTACTCATACGACTGCATGTTGATTGGCATCATTTCAGACTCCCCACCAACCCTGAATGCGGCTGCCAATGTAGCTAAAGCGTCCGCCATCTGATTTTCTTCTCTAGGCACGTAGTGGAAGGTGACTTCGTTGAACTCTTCGAGTAGATCCAGCACTAGTCTCCGGTATTCTAACAGTTTTATATCCTTAGTTTCCCATTCTCCTCGGAGCTGATAGATTACTAAGGCTGAGTCTCCATACACCCGCAAAGTCTTTATATTTTGTCCCAGTGCAGCCCGAATTCCCAAGACACAGGCTTCATATTCTGCCATGTTATTGGTACAATCAAAGTTCAGTCTGCTGGTAAACGGGTAGTGACTCCCTTCTGGGGAGACTAGGATTGCCCCGATGCCATGTCCTAGTGCATTTGATGCCCCATCGAAGTGCATTCTCCAGGAACTGTCCGTTGAAATGCTTGCTTCCTCTAAAGATATGGCCATGAAGTCTTCATCTGGGAAATCAAAGTCCAGCGGCTCATAGCTCTCATCAGTTCTGCTTGCCAAAAAATCGGATATGGCGCTGCCTTTTACTGCTTTTTGGCTCACGTATCCGATGTCAAATTCAGACAAAAGCATCTGCCATCGGGCTAATCTTCCGGATAGAGCAGGTACACCCATCATGTATTTTAGTGGGTCTAACTTGGAAATTAGCCAAGTGGTGGGATACAACATGTATTGCCGAAGTCTTTTTGTAGCCCAGACCAGGGCACAACAAACCTTCTCAATAGGGGGATATCGGACCTCACAATCGGTGAACTTCTTGCTTAAGTAGTAGATGGCTCTTTCCTTCTTCCCAGACTCGTCGTGTTGACCCAGGACACACCCCATGGAGCTCTCGAATATGGAGAGATACAAAAACAAAGGTTTTCCTGGGATAGGGGACATCAGGACAGGAGCGTGGGACAGGTACTCTTTTACCTTCTCAAATGCAATTTGACAGTTTTCATCCCATGCTCCAGGGCTATTCTTTCGGAGGAGACGAAAGATGGGGTCACATTTGTCGGTTAACTGAGAGATGAACCGAGCTATGTAGTTTAGTCTGCCCAGAAAACCTCGGACTTCTTTTTGGGTTCGTGGTGGAGGTAGATTCTGGATAGCCTTAACCTTATCAGGATCGACCTGTATGCCTCTCCTGCTGACTATAAAGCCTAGTAGTTTTCCAGATGTTACCCCGAAGGTACACTTGCTAGGGTTTAGTCTCAGCTGGAACTTTCTCAATCTCTGAAAGAGCTTCCTCAGATTCTTGACATGTTCACTCTCGGTCTGTGCCTTGACAATCATGTCGTCGACATAAACCTCGATTTCTTTGTGCATCATGTCGTGGAACAGGGTCACCATAGCTCTCTGATATGTTGCCCCAGCATTCTTTAATCCGAAAGGCATCACTTTGTAACAGAAAGTTCCCCACATTGTGACGAAAGTGGTCTTCTCCATGTCTTCGGGATGCATCTTGATCTGATTGTACCCCGAAAATCCATCCATGAATGAAAAGTAGGCGTTCCCGGCCGTATTGTCCACCAGAGTGTCTATGTGTGGCAGAGAAAAGTTGTCCTTGGGACTGGCTTTATTAAGGTCCCGGTAATCGATACACATGCGTACTTTCCCGTCCTTCTTCGGCACAGGCACTATGTTGGCCACCCACTCAGGGTATTTGGCCACTTGGAGAAAACCGGCATCAAATTGCTTCTTGACTTCTTCCTTGATCTTAAGGAGCATTTCTGGTCGCATTCTTCTCAGTTTTTGCTGCACTGGTTTGAATTCTGGTTTGATTGGCAGTTTGTGAACTACCATATCTGTGTCTAGTCCTGGCATGTCTTGATACGACCAAGCAAACACATCTTCGTACTCCTGAAGTAAGGCTATCAGGTTTTTTCTTGCTTCAGTCGAAAGAGTTGTGCCGATTTTAACCTCCTTTCGATCTTCCTCAGTGCCCAAATTTAAGATTTCGATCGCCTCCTCATGTGGCAGTATTTGCTTTTCTTCTTTTTCTATCATTCTCAACAATTCGGTAGGCAAGTTGTACTCTTCTTCCTTATCGCATTCTTCAGATACCCCAAGACAAATGGTTGATTTAAAATCCACCTCCGGATCAGGGTCATTAGTGCCCACATTATCGTTATCTGGGAACCTGAAAGGAGGAAGATGTGTATGTGTGAGAGGATAATATCCCACACGGAATGGTCAAGAACTAACTTTGAGAGTAATTGGAAATGAAGTACTGGAATGAAGGAGATAGAAAATGAATAAAAGAAAAATTTGTTTGCCATGGAAAACAAAAATGCATCCTTTATTAAACTTAAACAAAACATTTATTCACCCTTACAAAAGATCACCTATTGCCCCGGGTATAGGCAAATAGGGATAGTTCTAATATTACTCTGAAAGATTCTTGTAAACCACAGGTAGTTCTTCCACCGACCAACTGCTAGGCACGAACCCATGTGGCAGAAGGCATATCCTGGATCTATCTCACGGCATTAACGTTCAGATCTTCCAGAGCCGTTTCTAACTCGGATGTGGTGGTCTCAAACACATAACCACCTGACTTGAATGTTCTGAAAAGCGGCGGGAATGTCATGGGCTTCCTTTGAAATTCGTTCCCATTCAATCTGGGCAATCTTCTCTCCCGGTTCTTTTGGATCTCCTTTCTCTTTTCATGATAACTGGGCTGAAAACCGAGCCCAAATTGGTCTAATTTTGAGATAGGAATGACAGGATTGATCATCCCTTGCAAATATTTCCCAAAACCTCTCCCGGTTCTGGCGCCTCGGCCTAGGGTTTGCTTGATCTCCATCTTTGTGCATTTGGAGAGTCGAGGTCTTGGGATTCTCTTTCCTTCCGCCACAAATGTGGCATTCACAAACTCCAAGGAGCGGAACGAACATTCTACCGCTTCCTCGTCTACTTCGATATATGGAGCCTCCGTGGTCACGCTTGCCACGATATCTTCCTCAGCGTTGATAGTTACTAAGGCTCCGTCAATAACAAATTTAACTTTCTGGTACAACGTGGAGGGTATTGCACCTGCTTGATGAATCCATGGCCTTCCCAAAAGACAGCTATAGGACGGCATGCTATCCATCACAAGGAACTCAACATCATAGGTGGCTGGTCCGATGGTCAATGGTACCTCGATTTTTCCGATTACCTCTCTTTTGGTCCCATCAAATGCTCGGACCACATTCTGACAAGCTCTTAAATGAGAGGTATCGATTGGTAGCCTCTTCAATGTAATCGAAGGCATCACGTTCAGGGCTGAACCATTATCGATTAAGACACTTGGTAAAGCGTGCCCCTTACAGTAGGTAGTAATATGTAACGCCTTTGTTCGGCCTCTTCCTCCGGATGGAATCTCATCATCTGAAAACGAGATGAGATTATCAGCTTGAATATTGTTCACCAGTCGATCCATCTTGCTGACTGGTATGTCTTGTGGCACGAACGTTTGATTAAGGACATTCAACAACGCTTCTCGGTGTGCTTCCGAGCTTAAAAATAGTGCTAGCATTGAAGTACGTGTAGGTAAGTTGTGGAGCTGTTCTACAATGTTGTACTCGCTGTGCTTCAAGATCTTGAGGAACTCTTTAGCTTCTTCCTCCTTTATAGCTTCATTGACAACTAATACATCTCCTTTAAACGGCTCCAGTGGTCTTTGCCCCACTTTACTATTACCTCCTCCGGAAGTACTCACCTGACACTCGTACTTCCATGGCACTTGCCGACTGTCCTTATATTGAAAAGGCCGAGGTGCGGAGATTATCACCTTGGCGGGTGTTGTCACTGTCATGCTTGCCTTAGGGGTAATTATCAAAGGACTACCCCTACCAAATTTTCTATCTGATGATTCTCCGGTGGCACAAACATCTGCTTCCAAAGAATCTTGAATTTCTTCGTAAAACTCCAGCTCTTTCTGGTTCATCATGAGTTGGACTAACGATCTGAACTCTGGGCAATCTTGTACTTTATGTCCTTCTTCGTTGTGGTAACAACAATGGTTACCATCTTCATTTTCTGTCGTATCTGCAAGAAGCCCTGCCTTCACCATTTGGCTCCATACCCAAGCCAAAGGAGATTTGACCTCTGAAACACTCAATTTAACTTTCCTGCCCCCTTCGGTAGTAACGGCATTGATTCCTGTCTCCTGATGATTGGGCAAGGGATTCTGGGCGACGTTTGGTGCTCCGGAGTTGAAAGTGATCCAATTCTTGTTACGCATTCGTTGCACAAGTCTCTTGAATGCAAGACAACTTTCAATCGAATGCCCCTGCACACCGCCATGGTATTCACAGTGAGCACTCTCGTCATACCATTTCGGGTAAGGGGGATTTATTGGATTCATAGGATAAGGCGACACTGCATGAGTGTCGAAGAGCTGTTGGTATAATTCTTTATACGTCATGGGAATGGGGTCAAACTGTTCCCTTTCCCTTTCTCTCCTTGGTTCTCTCTGGTTCTGTCTAGAAGTACCGGATGGTACAGCTGCTGTGGAATTTGAGCTTGAGATCGTAACCCCTTTGCTGACACTGTAGGTGTTTACATTGTTGATCTCTCGCTCTTTGTTCTTCATGGGAGGTTTTTTACTGGAGTCTCCTCCCTCAATCTTTCCTTGTTTAATGGCCAACTCAATCATTTCACCGGCCATGACTAAATCTGAGAAACTTCCCGACGTGATTGCTACCAAATGCCCGAAGTAAGGTGCATTCAAGGTCTGTACAAATAGCTTTCTTGTTTCCTTTTCATCCAAGGGTGGATGAACTTGCACAGATAAATCCCTCCATCTCTGTGCGTACTGTCGGAAACTCTCATTGTGTTTCTTCTCTAGGCTTTGTAACATGACTCGGTCTGGTCTCATATCGTTGATATGCTTATACTGCTCCAAGAAAGACTTGGCTAAGTCTTTCCACGTCTTGATATGAGTTCGGCTAAGCTGGTTGTACCACCGAATAGCTGAACCGGACAGGCTCTCCTGAAAACAATGGATCAGGAGCTGGTCATTCCCGCCATATCCTGTCATCTTGCGACAGAACATAGTGATATGGGCTGAAGGGCAACTGTTCCCGTCGAACTTCTCAAACTCCGGAACTTTAAACTTTGGTGGAAGCACCAGGTCTGGAACTAGGCTCAGCTCCATTGCGTCCACTCCATAATAATCATGGTCTCCCTGGACCATCTTTATTTGATCTTCTAATATTTTTATCTTTTCTTCCATCTTTTTGGCTTTATCTTCCTCATCAAAGTCTGGGACATGATAATCATCCGGATGATCATCAGGGACGATTGTAGAAGTTTGCATCTTCGCAGCAGGTGCAACTTTCGCTTTGGTAACGAATGAGTCCCCGGGTAGTGCTACTTTCCCTTTAGTAGCAGATGCGTCCCCGGGTAATATTCCGGGTGAGATAACCACTTGCGGGGTTGGTGGTATGGCCACTCCCTCGGAAGAAATACCCCCTGATGCACTAGCTTGCTGTAAACCCGACAACTTGGCTACGATTTGGTCGACCAAGGACTCCTGATTTTTCTTGATGGACTCAAGAGTACTTTCACTGTTCTGAGCCATCTTATCTTCTAGTTCCTTTTGAAGTCTTGCCATGTGCTCTTCGATCTTCTCCATTCTGGCTTCCATTTGTCTCTTTTTTGCTCGAGTATTGTGCGGGTGATGTGTATCTGATGCTTGTGGTGGTAAGCTCGGTGTCTGAGACATGTTCTGTTAGTTAATACGAATGTAAAAACATGGAAAAAAATATAAAATAACATACATGAAATATAAGATGCAAGAAATGCGATGCATGATGTATGCAATTAGAGGCATTGATCCAGAAAAGTGTTCATTATTATAAATAACCCTTGTTCAGACAAAAATGTCTTATCTTTTAAGAGACATAAAAACAGATTAAAGGTACATTCGGACTAAATCCTCTAGACCCCGAACAGCTTCCAATAGGTTGACAAGTCTTCTGCCTTCATCTGTCACTGGTTGAATGCCTTGTCGAACCACACCAGCTTCCCTTGCTAGGCCGTGAAGATGACGAGCTGTTTTTTGCACTTGATCCAGGAAATATCGGATGGTTGCGTCTCGGGCCCTCACCCTTCGCTGTGCTTGTTCCCAACGGAAACGCCATTGTAATCCTCCGTCGAAAGGCACTATCTGAAGCTCGTTTGCTTGCCTCTTGAACCCATCTACAATAGCTTCTAACTCAGCTATTGTCTTGCCATCTTTCTCATGTTGTCTTTCTAAGTCAGCTACCCGAACTCTCAAGCGCTGGTTCTGATATTGACTATCTGCCAAGCGTCTTTGGGCAGTCTTCATCTGTTCCTTCCAAGCTTTCTCATCAGGCCCCTCAAACTTCCTTTTCAGGCTATGAGCTTCGTCTTTCCAGTATTCAGAGGTTACCTTCAACTTAGAGTTATCCTTGACCTTATCTTGATACCCCTTTCTCAAGTCTTCAAGCTCAAAACGGACTCTTTTTTGTTCTTTTTCCAATTTTTCTGCCCGATCTTTCTGAGAGTCAGCATCAAGCTTCCACTGATAACGTTCAGCTTCCAGTTCCTTTATCCTTTGCTTCAGCTCATTATTCACGGCTTCAAACTCGGTCTTGGCTATCTCGAGTTCAGAAGGGACATGCCTGAGATGTTCTTCCATGGTTCGAGTGTCATCACAGTTTGGCACAGGGATGTTGTCATTCTTTCTCAATATTCGCCACTCCACATAATCCGGAGTGAGCATGCTTCTGGCAGCTACAACATCCATCCGGAATACTTTTATCCAAGAATCGGCTGCTTCTTTGATCATCTTCTTATAGCTATCGACGTGATACTCAAACTCTGACCTAGCCAACCCGCACGTTGCTGGGACAAACTGACGTGCTCCATATTGTCTAAGTGCTAATAGCGGAGCATACCCGACTGCTCCCCAAAGTCCAAGTAAGGTCACAGTGTCGGAGTCACCACATCGAAAAAGAACATCACTAAGGAATAACCAAGGGGCTCTCCAGACAATATCTCGGTCTTGAAGATGCGTAAAGACCTTCATCCATTTTTCTTTCGAAGCGCCTTCATGCCATTTTAAGGTAATAAATTCACCTAGAGGTGAATAGGTGGTGCTGAAACGGCGGTAGGCAACCCCGTCAGTCTTCCAGAAGTGGCTGTGAATCCAGACTTGAAGGAGCTGAATGCACCCGGTGAATCTTCCTCCGCCAGTTCTTCGGCAATGATTGAGAGATCGAAAGGTCTCAGCCAAGATGGCAGGTGCTGGATTGACTCTTCTCGAGAGTTGTTCGAATAGCTCCACTACGGTGGCATCGATGTATCCCAAGGTCTTTGGGAATAAAATTAGACCATACAGACCTAATGCAAACAGGTCTATTGTCTTCCACTCATCGGGATGGTGCTTCATTAGTTGTTTGATATGAAGCCAAGCGATTCCTTCTCCACTACCCTTACATCGAGCTCGGTCAGTTACCCATTTTTCATCAACTCCGGCAACCTTAGCTAATGCATTTTTGAAAGGTTGACTTTTAATGTGCTTAAGGTAGGCCCGCTCGAGTTTGATGTTTTCACAATGCAGCAGTGTAGTGTATTCTTCTATGGTGGGCACCATGTCTTCCCGGTTAAAGGTGAAGCAACTGTATCCCGGGTTCCAAAATTGAACCAAGGCTCTAATTAAGGGCTCATCAATCTTAACATGAAGCAGAAGTGCAACATCACCGTACCGTTGGCTGAACTTCTGTTTCACCTCATTCTTCCAACTGTCCCAGATGTCCCGGAGCTCTTGTATGTCATTCTACTTTAGGCTGATTGAGGCGTAGCTAACCAGCTCTGACACATAGCTGTCTTGAAGACTGTCTCCCTTTTCCTTCTGAGTCTTCTCGGACCATAGTCGTACCTCAGGGTTTTTAATCTCTTGTATTACAACACCTTTATCCATTAATTCAGATTATTTTGTACGTAATGAACGTCTTTTTAGGGATCAATGGCCTTTTGTTATGATGCAAATGCTAAAAACACAAAGGCAAACGGTTAGTAAAATAAAAATAAATGGAAATAAATAAAAATAACAAGAAATAAATGGTAATAAAAACGTAAGGAAAAACAAATGGTTAGGAAAGAATTGTCCTAGGTTTTGGAATGTGGTTTTGGGGTAGGCTCTATTTCTTCGAAGTCTCCTGGTTTAGGTTCTAAAAACGGTACCCGAGTTCTCCTTGCTGGTGCCCCCTTGGGCTTACCAGACCCTTAGTCCTAAACCCATCACAGGCTTGTGTGGACTAAGTTAAACTCGAGGGGACACATTCCCTTATGTCTATGCGGAGAATAAATTCACACGAAGACATAAGGTATATGAATCCCGAAGGCTACTTGCTAGGCATATGCGGTGAATAAATTCACACGAATGCGTCGCTTTCACCCCCACTTAAAACGGGTTTGGAGCTCGGGTTTAGAGCCTTAGATGAAAAAAGACTTTAAGGGCTGAAATCATTGAGAAAACGATTAGTACAACTATTTACGCGAAAAAATATAATCAAAAGTAAGCAATAAGGATCGAAATGTTACCTTAAAATTTAAACTTACCCTTTTCGTTGAAAAGACAACTGGAAATTACCTTAGCCTGACTCACTTACCTGTGTCCCCAGCGGAGTCGCCAAGCTGTCGCAACCGTCTTTCGGTTGGGCCCCGGAATTGGGCTTCGACTTGAAAAATGTGGATTGGAGTCGCCACCGATCGTTTATTTTATGAAAAATGGGTTGATCGGATACCTTATTTCTTACCTGATCTGCGTCTTACCAAGGATATGTCGGATTCGGGAGTCGATTACAGTCAAGGAAGGGTTAGCACCCTTGAACTGCCCTTTCGGTACTATATAATTTCCAGTTGTCTTAATTAAGAAAAATTGTAACTTTAATTTAAAAGGTAAAATAGCGATCCCTGAACTTACCTCTGATTGGTTGAAACTCTTATTAAAAAGGTCAAAAATGTTAGATAAAAAATAATAATAGTAAATGAGCATTAAATAAATCAAGAGGGAAAAAAAACATAAATAAAATATTAAAAAAAAAAGTACATGCAGACAAAAGAAAGGCATAGGGGATAATAAAATATAAATAGATATATATAAAAATATAATATTAGTAAGATAATAGTAGGAAATTAAAATAAAGTTAATAAACGTATAGAACAAAATATAATAATAAAAAGCATAGTAAATAAAAAAAATACATTTACATATCTATGTATAAATGACATGTAATATATAATAAAATATGATATAAATAATAATAACAAAGGTAAAGATAATAGGAAAATCGATAAAATGAAAAATATACATATACATAAGATTAATAAATAAAAATAATTAAGTAATAGTAAAAAATATATATATAATGGGAAAAGATAACTAAATATGTACGTAGACAATAATAATAAAGAGGAAACTAAATAAGATATATATACACACACGTTAGTGACAATAAATAAAAATAAACAATATGTTTATATATAAAAAAAATAATAAGATACTAAAAAGTATAATAAATACAAAAAACGCAAAGGATAAAAAGGAAACGAAATAATAAATAATAAGCGGTATAGTTAAATACACATAACAAGGACTAAAATGTAAACAGAAAGAAAATTGTGGGCCAATTTAAAGAGAGTTTGAGATTTACAGTCAAATGTGGGGGATTGAATTGAAAGGAAAATCGAATTACATGACCAAATTCAGAGAGAATCAGGGCTTAAATTAGGATTTAGGGCCAAAATAAATGCATTAAATCTGCGAGGGACCAAAAATGAGATTGCTCCATTTGCGTTTTAAAAAACATGCGGGTCTGAGGGAACACGCGGGTCGGGTCACGGTCCAAGCGGGTCGAATGGGCTTAATATACAAGCCAAAATTTTTTCTAATTATTTCATTTTCCATCTCAAAAACCGACTCATCTCTTCTCCTCAGAGCAAATGCTCTCTTCTGTTCTTCATTATGAAGAACCGGCCACCGCCTGGGTTCATGAAAACCCAGAACACGGCCAACGGCGCCGGCCGCCATTCATCTGCGGCAATACTCGAAAAAAAATTGATTTTTAAAGAGCTCTTCGTACCCTCAGTTTACAAAATGTTTTGTTTTTGCAAAAGAAAACCTCTGGGGAACGTAGATCTGAAGTCAAAAACTTCGAAATCTCCCTCTTGGTCATTGGCTCAAGACGTTTTTTTCGGAGTTACTCTTGAATCAAAACACAAAAAGGCACGAAAATAACATGCAAAGGTACGATTTTTACCTTTTTTCGAAATATAAGTGCTTCGGAATGGATATGATTTGCTTGTAATTTCTGCTTTTTATTGCCTATCAACTCTGTAAAAACAAATTACATTAGGGATTACATGCTATTTTATAATATTCAAGCCACCCTATTTTTGGGAGTTTGATTCCTAGTTAAAAACTGATATTTGCTATTGGTTTGCTGTTGCACCGAAATAATTGGTTGTGGGTTGTTATTGAAGGATCTTCGTGCCCTCCTTGCGCCGAAAGAGTCGGGATTGGTGGCGTGCAGCGTGGGGAACCTGGGTTACTTGGAGATGCGGCGCTGGTGAGAGAGAAACTGCTAGGGTTTGGCTTGGAACGGGCCAACTTGTTTGGGCTACTGTTGGGCCATTATATTTGATTTTGAGGCTGAGTGTCTTCAGCCTGCATTGGTAGTGAGTTTTGTAGATAAACTAATAGTTTTATTACAAGTTGTTAGTACCGGTTTTATTCTTGGTACGATATAAGCATGTGCATGTTAATAATTTGGTCATCGAATTGTCTTTTTCATCTTGTGAACAAAATAAACATATTTGTTAATACTACATATTTGACTTTAGCTCCTGGGTAAGTACGGTTACATTAGGAGAGAAATTTCAAGTACCTATAAAATCCTTGCAGGAATACCTTATCTAATGCAAAACCCTAAAACAAAGCAAATTGAGTAGAAAATGCAAATGAGGCAAATAATATTGGTAGGTGCAGCTCTCTTAGGCACCATAAGCACTGTACTTTGTGCCCAACCTTTTACTTTCTACGCACTCGTTCTCCAATGGCCACCTTCTGTTTGTAATTCCCTGCCTGCGGGACAGACGTGTATTCATGACATCCCCGAAAGGTTTACCGTGCATGGTCTATGGCCACAACGTAGTGATGCCAGTCCGGTTCATCGCGGTGATGAAGAGTGCAACGAATGTTTTTTTACGGCAACAAAACTTGATGTGAGCAAATTTTAGGATTCTTCCTTTTTTTTAATTCAACTGCAATAGAAACTCCAATGTGCTCAGATTTGACTAAAACTCTATTTCTATGTATGCATTTTCCTTTAGCCGTTTAAAATATCTGGAAAACAAATAGTAGACTTTGAGATAGTTTAGAATACTCGAACATAGGAATTTATATATGAAAATCATGCAAATATCTGATTTATCATTAATCTATGGATCGCGTGATTGTTTTTGTATTAATTTTTTCTTTGTTATTGTTGAACTCGTAGAAAATTTTGAAGGAAAAATCGTTCTACGCGAACTTACAGAAATATTGGCCAAACCTTTTGGATGAAGCGGGCGGTGATTCGATATTGTGGTCAATTCAATGGAACGGGCATGGGATCTGTTCGGATCTCCAAAGTGATCCTCGTGCCTATTTCAAATGTGTTACCGTTCTCTTCAACGACCCAAAATTCGGAAAATTAAGACAAGGTGATTTGTTAATACACACATTTCATCATTCTTTTAAAAATATATATGGATTAAGATCTATTTACATAGTATAAAACTTTTAATTTTATACTTTTTTTATGATTTTTGGATGAGTGAAAATAGACAGTTGATATTATTTCATTTAGTAGTGTTAATTTCAACTGTTTATTTTCAGTTATCTAACATGTTAAAAGGTCTAAAATTAAATTGTTTGACACGTGTGGACAAATTATGTACTCCCTACGTGTATAAGCCAATTACATAAGATTAATGATTAGAGCTTTGGTTTTGGCCTCCAACTAGATGTGGGAATTGCAGTTGGACAATCTTATACGCTAGCCGATATACAGCAAAAATTGAAGGGAAAATATGGAGTAAAGCCTCAAATTGCATGCAACAAAAAGACTCAGCTGTGGGAGATCCGTTTCTGTTATAAAAGAGTAGAAGGAAGAGAACCTGTTGACCTTCAAGACTGCCCCAAGTTGTCTGATACAAAATATCCATGTGATCAAAACGGAATTCAGCTCCCTAATGCTCCTGCTCCTCCTCCCGCTTCAACTCCACGGATGGTATCGGCCGAGGTGCATTCAGAATTATAATTTTAGTTACTATTAGATGTTTAAATTGCGATTGCATTTAGTCTTGCTTATGCAGTATATCCTGGTGATTTGCTGCGATGTGTCCTTTCTAGTTGTTGTGTAGTTTGTGTTCTTAGTACTGTCTTTTGTCTGTTCTTAGTGTCACTTTCTCTGTTGTATCCTGCTGCCTGCAGTGGTTCATCTTTAATAATAAAACTTATCCATGGATGAGGGGTGTGTTATTTTTGCCAAGTCAATTGAAATTTTATTCAATAGAGGGTTTACAAAATTTAAGATGCAGGAACCTCGAATGAATAAATTGCGAACACACGAAGCATCTAAACCTGCAGCCTTCCTAACTAAACACGATAAGCATTAATCTTGCTCTGAATGATATTCAACCTCAGAACATTACCGTATTGATAGACTAAAAATTATAAAAAAAAAACTGATTGAGAACTTACTGTCGGATCTTAACAGTCCAACACATCTTTGTTGCTACATCAATTACCGCCATGCTTTTGAACATGCTCTGTTTGATGTCACATTGACGAATTGAAATTTAATATTATTGGATTCGGTTATAAATGGACAATATGTTACTCAAATTTAACATATATCTTACAATCAATGACCCATTTGCATACATAACGAACAAACAAACCTTAAGCCATTGTTTTTTCTATTAATTTGGGTTAAGTATAAAGTAGTATTTGTTTAAAGATAACTCTCAATCATTTGATATTAAACGCTCATACCTCTAATATTCATGACACTCGAACCGTTAAAAACATTGAATTACATCGAAAGGGATCGAAATTTGAGGGGAAATTTCAAAACAGACAAACTTACTGCCAATGCTCAATTTAAAACTTTTGAAAAAAATTCGAAACTTGCACACAGAGCTTTAAAACTTAGAGCAAAATTTTGAAACTAGGCAAATGTGTGCTAACGTGCTAAAATAAGTATTTTCACCTATTAGTTCGTTTAAGCTTACCTCCCTCTTTATGTCGCCCCAACTATTGGTTGAGCCAATTAGTTGTTATTCAGCACTCTTCTTGATTTCAGTAGCTAGCAATCAGATCTAGATTTTAAAAGTTCCAATTGATATGCTAGAAATGTGAGCTTAATAGCTTTTAGGGGCACTAATCATTTTAGGGATAAAATAGATATTTTATCTGAAGTTCAAGGAGTAATTTTGTATTTTTCTAAAGTGTAAGGATAAAATTAATATTTTATCTAAATTTAGGATTGAATTAAAAGTTAACCCCTTTTACTTGTTTATCACATCATCAAACTAACAATATTTAACACCTCAATAACCAAAGTGTTATATATGTTCCATTTTCGGAAGAAGAAATGTGGACGCTATCCATTCAGCTGATGGGTCTAGAGCGCTGAGGTCTCGATAGGTTCAGCCTGGACTTTTACAAGAAATAGTAGTCGTACTTTAAAAAGGATATAATGGATTTTTTCATGGAGTTCTTTGATGGCAGGCTGTCGGATAGATTGTTGAATCATTCATTCATCTCTCTAATTCCAAAAGTGACAGCCCCTATTTCAACTGAGGATTATAGGCCTATCAGTTTGGTCAATAGCCTCTACAAAATCTTAGCAAGGGTTCTGTCCAGAAGGTTGTCCTCATGTGGTAATGAAGTAGTGAGTGAAACGCATTTCGCTTTCATCCCTGGGAAGCAAATACACAACCGTTCGCTAATTACCAAAGGTCGAAGTTCTAGTTTTTAAAGTTGATTTCAAGAAAGCTTTCAATACGGTAGACTGTTTTTTTTTTTTTTTGGATTTCATCATGCGCCAGATGGGATTCCGGGATAAATGGTGCAATTGGATTCAAATATGTCTCTCTACTGCCTCGATTTCTGTCTTGGTCAACGACATCCCATCTAAACTGTTCTCTACAAAGAGGGGACTTCGTCAAAGCTGCCCGTTGTTCCTGTTAGTTTTCAACCTCATAGCAGGAGCCCTTAGTGTTCTTTTATCGAAGGCAGAATCCTTGAGTCTGTTTGAGGGGTTGCGTTGCGGAGCAGAAGGGCCTACAATCTCGCACATTCAATTTGCGAATGATCTTATAATTTTCTCTGCGGCATCAATTGAAGCGGTCAAAAATATAAAGAGACTCTGAGGATCTTTGAAGTTGCATCGGGTCTTAAGTTGAACCTAAAGTAGACAAAAGTATATGGGATAAATGTGGGAAAATCAAGGATCCAAAGATGGGCAGCAGAGTTAAAGTGCGGTTGGGGCCTTCTACCTACGGAGTATCTTGGGCTTCCTCTGGGCCAACCTAAGAATTCTACCGGTTTATGGAAGCTAATTGTGAACAAGATCAAAAGTCGGCTCGATGGTTGGAAATCAAAATTACTATCCTTTAGCAGACCGACCCTTGTTAAGTCTGTTTTAACCAACCTTCCGATCTATTACATGTTTATTTTTCGAATGCCGAAGGAAGTGAACTCCAAGATAAAGATAAATAAGTTATTTGCTAATTTTATGTGGAGTGGCTCTTCGAGCCGGTCAGTCCATTGGATAAGTTGGGAAACCTTGTGTAAACCCATATACGCTGGTGGTTTGGGTATCCTTGATACTAGCGTAAAAAAATCACGCATTGTGGAAAAAATGGCTTTGGAGGGTTTTTTCCCCAATAGGGCACCCGCTTAAATTATTTGGCTCATTAGGGCATCTAAAAAAATTAATATGGGATATACGACATTTTCTATAGTCCAAGGTGAACTTGTCATGTCGAGGTGACGAATTTCACAAGAAATAAGTGACGAGTTCTATTAAAAAATTATTATTTTTTTAGAGTGTTATGTGAAATTAATGTTGAGAAGAAAAATACACTAGAACTCGTCACGTCGAGGTGACGAGTTCTATTAGATTTTTTTTAAAGATGATACTTTGTATTATAATGGATTACAAAGTACACCACCTCAAGAACCTCAATAAAAATCTCTCTAATCCTAAATGGAGAAAAATGAGTGTACTTTGAGGTAGTAAGGATCTAAATACACAATAAACTTACATCACACAAATCAAACCACATCCTTACAATAATCCCCCTGCAGTACAAAAATAATCCAAACCAGACACACTATAAAAAGGAATATAGAACTCAACAGGGAACAAAACACAAACATCAAAACCAATTGAACGAACCAACACCTCTAGCTTAACATCAACAACAACCATAGCTTGAACGGAGACGAGCATTGAGACATAGATAAACTCACTTGCTGAAACCGATCCAATGAAGAATGAAGGACTTGAATCTCGAAATACTAAAGAACTAGAGCTAAGCAGACTAAAATAAATAGGCAACGATTGCAGCAGAAATTCCATAAAAAAATAGCTCATTACATACACAAACTGCCAATAAAACTCGAGCAAGGACAGAAACATATTCCAGAGATCAAAAGCTATTCAAGGCTACCCAACTACCCCAAATCATCTTAACACGGCAACAGAGACAGAATTAAACACCACGAACGATTGCTACCGTATTACACACAAACTCAGCAACGACCAAAGGATATCGCCCAGACCCCATCCTACAACTTCACTATATAGAATATGTTTGTAATGTAACGCTTCTCAGCCCTGCAAACTACACCCCCAAAGCATCAACAACCGCTAGAGACTCCTTTGCCTCTGCCTCCAATCTGATTACGACTGCTACAAACATTTCGCCTACTAACCCGATGTTTTTTCCTCTTCCCAAACTTTAGACTTGACGACACTTTAAGACTTACCCGACTGTTGAAAACATTTTGATATTTCGATATAACAAATTAAGTTAAATGAATTTTAAGATTGTGCAATAAAGGTTTTCTAAGTATATTCGATATAATTATTCGAATATCAAAACATTACTCTAAATCTTTCAAAAATCATTTTTAATCCTTACTCCAAGTGTAAAATTAAGTTTTAATCTTAAAACAATTTCAAAATAATTTTACAAAGTATTTCGAACCATTTCAAAGCCAAAAATTCCAGATTGCTCAGAGGGAACCGATTTCCCCCCCAAGGGGGTACCGATTCCCCCCTGAATGGTTTGGCTCCGAGAATTCCAGTATGCTCGGAGGGAACCGATTCCCCCCCCCAGGGGGTACCGATTCCCCCTGTGTAACGGTCGAAATATTTGAATTTTACACTTAGGGAACTGATTCCCCATAGGGGGTACCGATTCCCCCCACGCTCCAAACTATTTTATTAATTGATTTCACACTAAAACTGCTATATTATCCTCATTAATGATCCCTAACGTTCAGAAGTGATTCAAGGTGTATTTAAGCAAGCTTAGAAGCCATTGATCAAAAAAAGAAATATCAAGCAACTAGAATCAAGAGAGAATCGAAGAGAAAGTATCAAACCTCAAGTTTGAGCATTTCAAGCCTATTTTTCATTCAATATTCATCTTGCTTTCAAGACCACTTATTGTGCTCAATTGTATTCATTTTTTAGTGTTCTTTTCTTTGTTCTAGAATTCTGCAAACAATCTACCTTTTGAGGATTTCCTTGTAAATTTGCAAATTTGTATTGTTCTCTTTGGGAGAGAGTGTTCTCAAGAATTTGGGGTATAGTTATTGAGGGTTTGTAAGGTTACTCTTTGTCCTCAAAAGAAAGACAAATTAGTGAATTTTTGAAAAATCCTTAGTGTGGATAGCTAAGGTAGTGGACATAGACTTTGGTTGAGAAAGTCGAACCACTCTAAATCGCTGTGCAATTTCTTTCAATTTTCTGCAAAAGCTTCCACCAAAATTTTTATTGCCAATTCACCCCCCTCTTGGCCAATTCCGTCAATCGATTAACTCAATAATTGGCATCAGAGCCTAACTCATTTGAAGGTTTAATCGCCTCTTGAGTCGATTCGGGAAGAGTTATATCGATAATCAAAGTCATCAATGGCCTCTACTTCAAACTTCGACTCCGATCTCAATTCGATGCCCATCAACAAGCCTCCTTTCTTCAATGGGGCTAATTATGCCTATTGGAAAATTATGATGATGTACTTCATTCAAGCAAGTGACATGGGAGCATGGAATGTCGTAGAAGAATGATACTTCAAGCCTCTCACTCATCCAAGATTATGGAGTGAAGGAGAGACAAAAATGTTCCAGCTCAACTCCAAAGCCATCCATATCATATTTTGTGCTCTTGGACCAGATGAATATGGAAGAGTTTCATCTTGTACAACCGCCAAAGAAATATGAGACAAACTTCAAGTCACTCATGAAGGTACCGATGAGGTAAAGAAATCTAAAATTAGTATTCTAACGCATAGCTATGAAAATTTCAAGATGAAACCAAATGAAGATATCAAAGCTACGACAGATAGATTCTCAACGATTATCAATGGTCTCAAATCATATGGAGAGATCATTTCAAATGAAAAGCTTGTGAGGAAGTTAGTATACTCCCTCCCAAAATCGTGGCAATCAAAGAAGACGGCAATCATCGAGTCTAAGGATCTAACATCCTTAACTCTTGAAGAGCTAATCGGTTCACTCCTCACTCATGAAATGATGCTTGAAGATGAGGTGGACCTTGATAAGATTGAAGAGACACCAAAGGAGAAGGAGAATGAGAAGAAGAAAAACATTGGAGTTGCTCTCAAATCCACAAAAAATGAGAGTGATTCGGATGAAGATGACGATGACGAAGAAATGGCATTGTTTGCCAAACGGTTCAGAAAAATGATGAGACCTTACCGAGGTAGAAAATTCAAACGAAATGAAGGCCTCAAAAATGATCCAAAAGAGAAGAACCCGATCATTTTCTATGAATGCAAAAAGCCGGGGCATGTTAAATATGATTACCCATAATTGAAGAGAAAGGGTCAATCAAAGAATAAGCACAAGGCTCATATGGCTACATAGAGCGATGAAGAAGGTTCCGATGAAGAGGAACAATAAGTAGCAAACTTGTGCTTAATGGCATTCGGGGAAGATTCTAAGGAAAATGAGCATTGCTACAAGGCACGGGAAATAAATCCAAATTCATAGTACCTTGATAGTGGATGCTCAAGACACATGACCGGAGACAAAAACCGGTTCATTGAGCTTAATGCCAAAAATGGGGGAGAAGTGACTTTTGGTGATGATTCAAAAGGTCACATTGAAGGTATTGGTACTATTGGTAATACCTCTTCCATACAAATTAAGAATGTTTTATATGTGAATGGATTAAAGCATAATCTATTGAGTATTAGTCAATTTTGTGATAAGGGATTCAATGTCATGTTTGATATTAATGGTTGTAAAGTCATTGACATTGCATCTAATCGGATTATGCTTGTTGGTCATAGAATAGGAAACATATACATGGTGCATTTAGATTCTATTGATATGACTAATTTGTGCCTAGTTGCACAGGATGAACATGATAGTTGGTTATGGCATAGGAGACTAGGACATGCTAGTATGAGTGTTTTGCAACGGCTAATTCAAGGTGATTTAGTTCGAGGGTTGCCTAAGCTTAAATTTGATAATGATAAAATCTGTGATGCTTGTGCTAAAGGAAAACAAAAGCGAGTTTCTTTTAAATCCATTAATGACGTATCAACTAGTAGAGTATTATAATTGATCCATATAGATCTTTTTGGGCCAACTAGGACTACTAGCTTGGGTGGAAAACAATATGCATTTGTCTTGGTAGATGACTACTCTAGATATACTTGGGTTCTATTCTTAAGTACTAAAGATGAAGCATTAGAAAAATTCATCACGTTTTCAAAAGTAATCCAAAACGATAAAGGTTACTCTATAACTAGTGTTAGGAGTGATCATGGCACTGAATTTGAAAATCTTGGATTTATTGAGTTTTGTAATTCTAATGGTATTAGTCATAATTTTTCAGCACCTAGAACCCCTCAACAAAATGGAGTTGTTGAGAGGAAAAATAAAACTTTAGAAGAAATGGCTAGAACCATGCTTTGTGAAAATAATTTACCAAAATATTTTTGGGCGGAAGCCACAAATACCGCTTGTTATGTTATAAATCGAGTAATGATTAGGCCAATTTTAAAGAAAACTCCATATGAAATTTTAAAAAATAAAAAGCCTAACATTAGCTATTTTCATCATTTTGGATTTAAATGTTTTGTTTTAAACAACGGTAAAGAGAACCTTGGCAAATTTGATGCTAAAAGTAATGAAGGAATTTTTTTGGGTTATTCCTTAAATTCTAAAGCTTATCGAGTATTTAATAAAAGAACTTTAGTTGTAGAAGATTCTATACATGTTGTTTTCGATGATAATCCCCTTCCGAGGAAGGATTCTTGTGTGAATGATGATGTAGGTGTTATAAATACAAATGATGTTAGACATGACGTTGGAGAACCATCATCAAAGGAGGAAACGAAAAATGAGGAAACTCATGATCCTCTTAAGAATCCAACCATTGAAGAAAGGGAAGTATCTTATCCAAGAGAGTACAACTATGTCAAGGATGGTGAAATTATAGGTGATCTATCCAAAGGGGTAACAACTCGATATTCTCTTAGAAATATTTGTAATTATGTTGCATTTATTTCATGCATAGAGCCTAAGAATATTAAAGAAGCATTAAAAGATGAACATTGGATTATGACTATGCAAGAAGAATTAAATCAATTTGAGAGAAGTAAAGTATGGATATTAGTTGAAAGGCCTAGTAATAAATCTATTGTAGGTACTAGATGGGTATTTAGGAATAAGTTTGATGAGAGTGGTAATATAGTGAGAAACAAGGCTAGACTTGTTTCTCAAGGGTATACTCAAGAAGAGGGCATAGACTATGATGAAACATACGCTCCCATAGCTAGGATGGAAGCAATTAGAATGTTACTAGCATTTGCATGTTTTCATGAATTTAAATTATATCAAATGGATGTTAAAAGTTCATTCTTAAATGGTTTTATAAAATAAGAAGTGTATGTGGAACAACCTCCAGGTTTTGAAGATTAAAAATTTCCGGATCATGTTCTTAAATTGACAAAAGCACTTTATGGTTTAAAACAAGCTCCAAGAGCTTGGTATGAAAGATTGTCAAATTTTTTAATTGAAAAAGGTTTTTCAAAAGGGAAGGTTGACACTACATTGTTTTTAAAGCATAAAGGTAAAGATTTATTAATAGTTCAAATTTATATTGATGATATAATATTTGGTTCTACTAATGATGTTCTTTGCCAAGAGTTTTCCAAGCTAATGCAAAGTGAATTCGAAATGAGCATGATGGGGGAGCTCTCATTTTTCTTGGGACTCCAAATCAAGCAAAGAAAAGATGACATCTTCATCAATCAAGCTAAGTACGTCAAAGATATGCTCAAGAAGTTTGGACTGGAAAATGGCAAACCTCATGACACTCCAATGAGCTCTTCAACAAAGCTTGACTTAGATGAATGAGGTAAATGTGTAGATGTTAAATTATATAGGTCAATGATTGGATCTCTACTTTATCTAACTACAAGTAGACCGGACATTATGTTTAGTGTTTGCTTATGTGCTAGATTTCAATCATGCCCTAAGGAATCACATTTACTAGCTGTTAAGAGAATCTTTAGATACCTTAAGGACACTCCTAGTTTAGGACTTTGGTATCCTAGAGACTCTAGCTTTAGCTTGCATGCTTTTTATGATGCGGATTATGGAGGATGCAAATTAGATAGGAAAAGCACCTCCGGTACTTGCCAATTCCTTGGAAATATGCTGATTTCTTGGTTTTCAAAGAAACAAAATTTTGTTGCATTATCTATCACTGAAGTCGAATATATTTCAGCTGATAGTTATTGTGCACAAGTTTTATGGATGAAACAACAACTTTTTGATTATGGAATTGAAGTTGGTACCATTCCTATCAAGTGTGACAATACTAGTGCTATTTGTCTTACTAAAAATCCCATCCAACACTCTAGAACTAAGCACATTGAAATAAGACATCACTTCATTAGAGACCATATCACTAAGGAAGATGTAGTTCTAGAATTTGTTGATACTTTGCACCAATTAGCAGATATATTTACAAAACCTTTAGACAAGGAAAGATTTTGGACACTTAGGAGAGAATTAGGTTTAACCAACCTATCTTCACTTAGTGTTTAAAATAATTTTAGCACTTTTAAGACTAAATGAAAAATGCTAATTTTTAATTACATTCATTGCTATTAGTTAGGGGGAGTTTATGATTCTTGATGAAAAATTAATTTTATGTTCAAATATCGTTTAAAGAATAACTTGATTATTTGAACATGATTAATTTTCAATAGATGAGTTGCCAATACCACTAGAGAAATTTAATTTAGCATTTTATGTGTTTAAAATTGGATTTTAGCATTTTGGTACAGAGGGAATCGATACCCCCATGAGGGAACCGATTCCCCCTTTGAAGGGGAACCGATTCCCCCCATAGGGGAATCGATACCCCCTTGGGGTTCTGGATTTTAACACGGGCAGAACCCTTAAATCCTCAAAACCTTCTCTTCTTCTTCCTTCCGCCGTTTCTCCTCTCTAACCTCTCAAATCTCCATTTTTGCCTCAAATCATCGGTTTTAATCGGAATTCACTTCAAATATCATCTTCTAAACTTGTTATCATCATTAAAATCATGCAAACAACATCAAAATCCACTCAATCTCATCCTTCAAGGTAAAATTTTCTAAACTCTCTATTTCATCAATTTATGAACACAAAACTAGTTTTAATTAGTTCTAGGTTGAACTTTAGATCGGGCATTAATTGTTTAGTGATTAGAAACTAGATATTACAACTAATTTCATCAAAAACACAAGAAATTTCCAAAATATTTAAAATTTTCGAAATAAAAAAAATTATTTTTCAAATTATTGTGTTTTGATTGAATTATGTTTTGTTATGAAAACTATACATATATTGTTTCTCAAAATCTTATTTTTCAAATAGTTTTCAAAAACTTTGCCCATTAGAATTGAATTAGAGAACCTTGAAATATTGAGGACTCAATTGAGTTTTGGGATTAATTGAATTGCATACATGTGTTTTCTAAATTGCAGGTTATCCATCCTATTCCGATTTCCTAAACCATGTCCAATCCTAAACGTGCTAGGTTATCATCTAGTCGCTCACACCGTCAACCAAATCCACCTCCAAATCCTCATCCTATTCCTGAAAATCCAATTCCTAATCCTAATCCCATTGATCCTAATTTAACTATCAAAAACTCGTTCAATCATCCTGGTCCTAGAAATCATCGTTTTTGGTATTATCAATATTTCAACTCTTACAAAATTAGAGAAGAATGTATCCCTTCTCGTCAAGCTATGTTAGATATTAATATTAAATATCTTCCTCTTTTACAGGAGTGGAAATTTGATAAACTTTTTGATCTTGAACCCATTGTCTACCATCAACATGTTCATTTTTTCTATTCTAATACCGTTTGTGTTAAAAACCGAACTGAAACTGAAACCAGAGGAATTTGTTCCTACCTCCTAGGACAATTCTTATATATTGACTCGGCTTACATAGCCAATGCATTCGGATTAGATAATGATGGTATTTCAAATGAGAAACAAATATTAGGATCTCGTTATAAAAGAAGGGATAGTGCAAGTGTCTTAGACCTTCATGAACGTTTTCTTCATCTAATGATTTCTTGGTGGTTTCGACCATCCGGAGGTCGTTATTATACTCTTAGAGCCTTAGATATTTGGTGGTTACATTGTTTTGAAAACGGTATTAAAATAAACCTACCTCATATCATTTTTGCTGAAATTGTTAAAACCGTAAACCTTGTACCTAACAAGAAACTCTGTTCATCTCTAGTTTACGGTTGCATTTTGAGTAACCTATTTTCTAAAGTCGGGCTTAGAGTTGGTCTAGATGCCTCCTTTCCTCTAAAGAAACAAAATAATCTCCTTTCCTTAACGAGAGCGGGATGGATAAAGGATAAGGAAACCGGTGAATGGATTCGATCGTCTGAACATACTCCGGGAGCTAGTTCTTCACGAGCTCAACCAGAAGCTGACGATGATCCCGAGCAGCCCGAGGAGCAAGCACAACAAACGCATCAAATGCCTCCATATTTTCAATCCTTTATGGAGACATTCGATTTCCGATATGCTACCATGGATTCACGCTTTACTTCTATAGAGTCTCATTTATCCACAATGGGAGCTCAACAATTAGAAATTCTTCGGGAGATGCGTGCAAACAACGAAGCAACCAACACACGTATTAATGAACTCACTCACGAAATGGCCGCTATGCGAGCTCGTTTTCCTCCTCCCGATCCGGATGTTTGATTCTATGCTTAGTTTTAAAACTTTAAACTAAAAGATTATTGCTTGAACATTTTGAATATTTTGGAATGTTTGATTTTGAGGATTGTTAGACTTTGGATTTGTTTGGACGTTTGAGCTTATATATTTAGCTTAGTTAAATTTATTGCATCATTTACATCATTTTAGCAATATGACCAATTTTGCCATGTCACATTAATTATGAATATTGATTATGAAACTAATGGCTAACATTTCTCTTGATTGTGATCTTAGCAACTTAAACTATATTCAATTGGATAAATGATTTCAAAACCTTGTTTAAATTCTTTACAAATGTCTTTTTGATTTAACAAAAAGGGGGAGAAGTGTTAAATGTTTTAAAAGAGGAGTAAGTGTTAAAGTAAGGGGGAGTAATTTTCAAAAACGTCAGTTTTTTATTTCAAAATCTTAAAATTACTAAAATGTTTTGTTATATCAAAAAGGGGGAGATTGTTGAAAACATTTTGATATTTCGATATAACAAATTAAGTTAAATGAATTTTAAGATTATGCAATAAAGGTTTTCTAAGTATATTCGATATAATTATTCGAATATCAAAACATTACTCTAAATCTTTCAAAAATCATTTTTAATCCTTACTCAAGTGTAAAATTAAGTTTTAATCTTAAAACAATTTCAAAATAATTTTACAAAGTATTTCGAACCATTTCAAAGCCAAAAATTCCAGATTGCTCAGAGGGAACCGATTCCCCCCCAAGGGGGTACCGATTCCCCCCTAAATGGTTTGGCTCCGAGAATTCCAGTATGCTCGGAGGGAACCGATTCCCCCCAGGGGGTATCGATTCCCCCCTGTGTAACGGTCGAAATATTTAAATTTTACACTTAGGGAACCGATTCCCCATAGGGGGTACCGATTCCCCCCACGCTCCAAACTGTTTTATTAATTGATTTCACACTAAAACGGCTATATTATCCTCATTAATGATCCCCAACGTTCAGAAGTGATTCAAGGTGTATTTAAGCAAGCTTAGAAGCCATTGATAAAAAACAAGAAATATCAAGCAACTAGAATCAAGAGAGAATCAAAGAGAAAGCATCAAACCTCAAGTTTGAGCATTTCAAGCCTATTTTTCATTCAATATTCATCTTGCTTTCAAGACCACTTATTGTGCTCAATTGTATTCATGTTTGAGTGTTCTTTTCTTTATTCTAGAATTGTACAAACAATCTACCTTTTGAGGATTTCCTTGTAAGTTTGCAAATTTGTATTGTTCTCTTTGGGAGAGAGTGTTCTCAAGAATTTGGGGTATAATTCTTGAGGGTTTGTAAGGTTACTCTTTGTCCTCAAAAGAAAGACAAATTAGTGAATTTGTGGAAAATCCTTAGTGTGGATAGCTAAGGTAGTGGACGTAGACTTTGGTTGAGAAAGTCGAACCACTCTAAATCGATGTGCAATTTCTTTCAATTTTCTGAAAAAAGCTTCCACCAAAATATTTATTAGCAATTCACCCCCCTCTTGGCCAATTCCGTCAATCGATTAACTCAACACCGACTCACCCTCATCATGCTTGAATTTGAAAAACTATCAACACCCAAAATAAATGGAATTTTAGGCCTCTTCAGAGAAATCCCATAACTGATTTCAAGACTAGAAGCCGATTGAACCTTATCCAAAACCTGGAGAGAAGACGCCTCAATAATAGGCACGTCTAAGAGCCTTGAGCAGTTGAATATGGATTGGGTCACCCAAGCTGGATCCAGATCCCTATTAATAACAATTAGCACAACACTTTCATCTAACACAGGCTGCTCAGTTAGCCCATTAAAAGAAGTGCTAAGAACTTTGTGAAGCCCTACTACAGAAGCACCCCTGCAGATCTCGATATCATCTACATGCTCCCACCCACCTTTCAAAAAGCCATTAATATAATCACGCCTCTGACACACCAACATACCCTATTCCTGCTAGACAATCCCCCTCGAGACCACCTTCTGTAGCACCCTTAACCTCAAAAAATAGAGAGAATGTTCCTTCTTCAACATCCGCACACCACACTCCACCCTCCACCAAAGTTCCAACCAAAAAACATGTAGCCTCTTCCAACACTTTAGTTTGAACTTTAATGGAGAATAAACTATCATTAAAGAAAATGGAGATTTTCTCAGGTATAGATGATTCCGATTGGACTTCCAACAAAACTCTAGCAACATCAAACCTATCTTGATCAGAAGTTTCTTTATATAGCATGACAACTCTTCCCCACAAGCTTCCAATATCATTGAATAACTTGACATTCCAGATAGAAAGAGGAACATCTTTCGAAGAAACCCACACTTTAATTTTGAGCCTATTTTCATAACCCTCCAACAATTCCAACTCATCAAACCATACACGAGTCCATTCATCTCTTTTCAACCAACAAGCCTGACGATCTTTTATATTCTTGAATTGGATAATCATCAATAGGTCATGCCAAAAACTAACCTTCACATCCAAGCTTCGGCTCTGAATGCTGATTGAATAATATTTTTGCTATACGTGTTCTTTACTTTGCCAACCAAACTACTTTCCCTCCATAATAACTTCTTCTTTGAGATTAGAAAACTCCTACTATCCACCACAATGTTTGCAAAAGAGCTTGCTTCGCTATCATCAGCAACCGATACATGAACAACTATAGCATAACCGCTATGATTCCCAACATGCTGACCAACATACATCGAAATTGGCTTCCCACCTTCTGCCAGCACACCTCCATCTATATCTTTAAACAACCTAGCCTCCCTAAAAGTTGGCTTCCAAACCTTTTTAGGACTACTTTCCACATGAACCTTCTTGCTTAGACTTATAATATTTGTGTCATGGAAAACTCTGATCTTGAAACCATCCATCACCCTACCATCTGCTCTCCTAACCGCCAAGTTTGCTTGATCTCTATTTCTAAAACTTACGAAAGCAAAAGTAAATCCCACAGATTTTCTTTTCATACTCTTATACGCAATGAACACATCCAAAACATCACCATAGGCCTGAAATACTTTCTTAAGAGAAGAAACGTGAATCCTCTTGCTAACATAATTAACAAAAACCGTGAAGCCCAAGTCTCTCAAGGTTTGGGTAGACTTTTAGATATGCACATTAAGAAGAAAAAAAACTACAAACTTAATATATTAACATAAGGACGTAAATAGGACTGACCTTATGAACAACATAAACATTAAATAAAATCATAAACATAGCAGTATTGATTAAGAAGTTTTAATCTTCGTAATCAGTACACTCGTCAGATGTAAGATTAAGTTCTTCGATTCCCCATTCTTTTTGTTGTTGTCGTTCACGTACAAATTAGAACCATACTTCTAGGTCTCTATCATCTATGTTTTTTTCTTAGTCAGTTGTCTAAGTTGGTGGGATATTCGAGTTGGAAGCAACATCCTCAATGGTATGAGTAAGATCGAGATTATCGAACTCTAAAAATAAATTGACATTAGAGAAAGAGTGATATTAATATGTCTCAATCATTCTAGCAAGCTCTACATTATCACTTAGATGAAACCTCGTGCATGATAGTGAAAATCTATAATATAAGGAATATATTTTTCTACTGCTTCCGAGTAGAACTCTTGTTTTTATATTGGACTTTAACTCGTGTAGTTGAATTTTTTTTGGAAAACATATGGTTATATATTTGTAATCATAAAAACCAGCTGCACAAATAATTGACATGTTTGAAAAAAAAACTCAAGCTTTGAAAGTGAAAGATTTAAGGTGTTTTGATTTTCTTTTGCTTCAATAGCAGAGTAAAATGGCTTTCAACTCACACATATTAATAGTTGTTGAAGATGATTAAGTTAGCATTGAAAAGTTGGTGAAATAGGTCATTATTTGGCCTATGAGTTTTTTCCTGATATGAAGTGATAAATGCACCACAAAAAAGTTTTTTAATTTGAGTTGATACATCACTGAAAAATTGTTGAAGATGATAAGACACCACTATTTGACTCGTTGTCTGAAAAGTTGTTTAAATTATGCATTGAATGTGTCACACCCTAGTTGTTATGGGCTAAATTAAAAGGTTTAAAAATAATAATGCTTAAACATTGATTTTTGGAATATCAGGGGCTTAGGGCATAATTTGCCCATAGTTGGGTTTAAAACCTAAAATCCCTTCCTCACTCTTTTCCCTGTGTTATGCGAAATCACTTTCCCCAAGCAATTTATTTTCTCTCTAGTGTTATTGTGTTTTCCCTCCATTTGGTCTCCGTTTAAGCCATCATGACTCACCACCGGTGTTTTTGTGTACTTCTCATCGTCGCCGTTCTCTCGGTACTCTTATTTCGTCTTTTTCCGTTGTCGTTAGCATCGGAAATTTAAAGAATACATTCTTATAGACGCCTTGCAGATTTTAAAGAATAAAAACAATCCTTTAATAACTATCGCTTGAATTGTGCGCATTTAATCTTTTTTGAGTATACATATATATAAGCCAATTATATAAGATTAATGATTAGAGCTTTGGTTTTGGCACTCCAACCAGATGTGGGAATTGACGTTGGAAGATCTTATACATTAGCCGAAATACAGAAAAAAATTGAAGGCAAAATATGGAGTAAATCCTCAAATTGCATGTAACACGGAGACTCAGCTTTGGGAGATTCGTTTCTGTTACAAAAGGGTAAAAGGAAGAGGACCTGGTGACCTTCAAGACTGCCCCAATGTATCGGATTTAAAATATCAATGTGATAAAAATGGAATTCAGCTCCCTCGTGCTCCTGCTTCAACTCTACGGATGGTATTGGACGAGGCGCATTCTGGATTAGAATTTTAGTTTAGTCTTGCATATGCAATATTTCGTGCTGGTTTGCTGTGATGTGTTCCTTTTTAGCTGCTGTGTTTGTTTCTCTGCTCTTCTTAGTTTTACTGTCTTTCGTGGATCTGTTTCAGTGTCATTTTCGCTTTTTTTACCCTGCTACTTGCAGTGGATATCTTTAATAATAAAACATATACATGATTGAAGGAAAAAGAAATTTGATTATTAACGTGATATTTTTTTTCTTTGCTCAGCAAATTTGTTTATTAAAAATAAAGATAGCCAAAGTTGAGTTAAAAACCTCCCTAATCTTAGTCGGAGGAAAAGAGTGTTCAACAACTGGGAAGAAGAGCAAACATAAAAGCCAAAACCACTCCTTACACAGTTAGCACCACTGCAACAACAATCTAAGCCACTCCAAACGCAAACAAAACTGAAACAACAACCTCAAAGTATCACAACCACTTAAAACGACATCAAATACATACGACCAATTTACCACCATGCTTTGAATGATTCATCCTTCGACATACCTTTTTTCGCCAAGTGATCGGTCATTCCGTTTTGAGCTCTCGGGGTATAAGAAAATTTCAGCCTTGCAATATCCCTTGACAATCTACCAACCTCGTCGAAAATACTCCACCATTTTCATGGCCTCATGAGAGGATAGGCGATCCAATTAAAGATAATTTGACAAACCGACTCAACCACCAAAGACGCATTTCCCAACCAGCCCGCTTCTAAGAATACTAACAAAGCAGTTTTAATAGCCACGAGTTCCGCGAATTCAGGCCCCAAGCTCTCCACTGATCCGGAAAAGAGAACTCTGACTTCGCCCGAGTCTATTCTTAACACCCGTCACAACCTGCGACTCCTTGCCTTGCTGCCCCGTCCACATTAAACTTCACCATTCCCATTGCTGGAGGACGCCAATCTGAGATAGGTTCATTGATGCTACTTTGTGAAACACACTTCGAGGGACTCCGCCACCTATTCTCGTATGAAATAATTTCAGAATAATTTCCTGCTTTTAACCAAATAAATGCTCTCATTTTCGAGCAAATATCAATTCATTAAGTTTAATCGATTTCGCCTTATAAAAAATTTCGTTCCTGGCCAACCAAGAGCTCCAAATGGCTGCTGCTATGGAAAGAAGCCATACAGACCTCACTTTGCCCGACCAATTCACAGTGAAACAAAACTCAAAAAATTCAACAAAATTACCATTACAACCCCTGTCATCGACCACCACCCAAAATATTCTTTCCAGAAACTTGGCGCAAACTTGCATTCCACCAAAAGATGATTTACATTTTCGACGCTCGAATCGCACCATGGGTAACCATGGCCAGCATCAACTTGAATTCCTCTCAAACTTAAGAACTCCTTGGTAGGGATTCTTTCAATTTTTAGCATCCACAGAAAAGACTCGACTTTGGAAGGTATTTTCAACTTCAATATTTTGTCGAAATCAAAATAATCTGATTCCACATAATGCCAGTCTACAAATCAGTCAATCTTTTAACAACAAAACTTCCCGTGGTATCGTGAATCCAAATTAATCGATAATGAGTATCCCTGCATATAATTTCCTTTACTACACACTGTTTTAGTTCTTCCAAAGTTACTACCTCCCTTTCCAACAAAGGTCTCGAAAGCATGGTAGACCAACTGATTTCTTGTAAACTCGCCTCCCTCGCGATAGAGGCTACAACTTCTCCTTTTTTAGTCGAAAGCCTGAATAGCCGAGGAAATAGGCGGCATAAAGTAATTTATAAAATCAATTATATATAAAAATATTTCGTTAATAATGTATCTTAATCATTAGTTAATTAATAATTTTTATTTATAAATTTTTTTTCATTAAAAATTAAAATATTAAAAGTTAGAATGCGTAAAGAAAATATAGGATAAAATTCAATTTATACAAACATTAAAGATAATTTTATCAATATGCTTTTTTTCTTCGTATATTTATAGTAAACATAAATCAATTTAAACGTAAGTTTCTAGCAACACGCCACCGTACTAGAATCTTCAACCTTAAATTTTTACTCTTCAACTTATTTGTTGTAACATCCTCAATACCGGGTTAGTGACTAAATCGTAAGGTTTCAAAATTTGGTAATTTAAATTAAAATAATTGAGTGGTTTAAAGACTTATATGAGAAATGAGGTGTAAGATCAAATTGAAAAGAATGAGGAATGAAAGGATAATATGGTCATTTGCAAGGAAAAGAAAAAAATATAATAATAATATATGGTATATATAGATACACGTGGAAGGAAGGAAAAGAAAGTTTAGAGGTTCCAAAGTTCTCTTATTTCTTTCTTCTTCTTCTTCACGTGTGAAGCCAAGCAAAGGTGAGTTTTCTTGTGATCAAATTATTGATGAATTTAAGGTTTCTTATTGATTTTTAGTTGATAACTAAGCTTAAGGAAAGCTTAGATTATCTTAAAACCATAAGATGAGGAGTATATGAGGAATTATAGAAAGGAAGTAGAAAAGTGAAATCTTGAAGTAGAGTTCATAATAAGAATTGAAAGTGGGATTTGACTTGTCATAAAGCTAACTAAGAAGTATGAGGTGTTAGAATTCAAATTAGAACATGTTGGAATTTGGGTTAGATTCTTAAATTCTACATGGAGAATTAGATTTCTAAGTTTTAGAAGTATTTAATGGATAATAATTAGTTTAAGTAAGAGTATGCAAGTTAGGGATATTAAAAGAGGGGAAATATAAAGTGTCAAGTATAGTAAGAAGAGATTTTCGTGCTTAAATGACATTTCTGGGCAATGTGCATCGATGCACATTCATTATGCACCGATGCATCAATAATAAATCCCAGAAATTTGTTGAAGGTGCATCGATGCATATGAAGTACATCGATGCATTAATTTTAATACAAACATCGAATGTCGTCAGTGCATCGATGCATAAGGAGTGCATCGATGCATTTCTAATAAAATGAACATCGAATGCCCTCAGTGCATCGATGCATCAGGAGTGCATCGATGCATGCCTCCATTAAAAGATGAAAATGGCTTTTCTTTTAGCCTAAGAAATGATAGTTTAGAATATACTAATTAGTATACTGATAAGTATCAATAAATTATTATGTAGATTCAGAGCCTAAACGAGTTCCGGAATCATTGACAAGTAAGATCGATAAAAAGGGAAGATAAGAGACTGGAATGGACTAGTGAGGCCAGGTGAGTGCATACAAGTTAGTTTATGATGTTTAATGGAAATAAGACTTGCGACGAGTCTATTTCCTATATTATAGTGCATTAATTTATGATCATAGGCATATGTTTGATTTGGGTATATGTGATATATATATATTACAATATGTGTTAAATGATTGTGTGAATACATGTATTGTGATAAGTATATGAATTAATATGAATGGTCTATATGATTGCATGGGAATATGATATTATATGAATATAATATATAACTTTATGAGGAATAATTGGGTGTTATATGATCTAGGTATGAAAATGATCTATGCGTAATTATATTACGTGATTATGAAACATGCCCAATGTGAAATGAAATAAGCCAAGTGACTATATGAAATATGTGAGATATGAATATAAAATCATATGAGAAGTGAAAAGAATTACATGAAAATAGACTAAGTGATTACATGTATATGTGAAAGAAGCTATGAGCTTATATGAACATGTGATATGATATGGAATACATGATTACACATACATATGGTATGTGACAGAAGAGAAATGACAAGTAATGTGAACTGTTAAATGACAATGCCCATGTTATGTGTCATGAGAGCTAGGGGTATAGTTTGCATGCCAAGAGTCGAGGGTCTATGTGGTCTTTCGGGACATATATGTATTCTTTGGAACATGTGTGAAGTCTGGTGAGACACATACTTGATCCCTAGCATATGTATATGATTCTTAAGGAATGATACGCGGTCCTTCGGGACATATGTATATTCTTTGGAACATTTATGAGGTCTTTGAGGCACATACTTGGTCCTTAGTATATGTATATGATTCTTAAGGAATGATATGTGGTTCTGATGGACATTATTATATGGCACTACGGTGCAATTCTACGCGGTCCTTCGGGATATATATATATTCTGTGGAACATGTGTGAAGTCTTGTAAGACACATACTTGATCCCTAGTATATGTATATGATTCTTAAGGAATGATATGTGGTCTTTATGGACATTATTATAAGGCACTACGGTGCAATTCTACGTGCACTTCGGTGCAATGATACGAGCTGTGGTGACAGCATTAGTGCACAACCTCTATAGACTCACATATCGATAGTTCTCACATATGTACATGGGCTAATCCAGAGATATGAACAAATATATGTTAGTGGTATGATAAATGTTATAGAAATGATATGATGTTGTGTGTGTATAGTGTTTGATTGGAAAGATTAAGTATAAAAGTATGTTATTACATGATAAACTGTTAATGATGAGTTATGTGTATGTATGTATTTACTGTAATTAATCTGATATGATTTTTATATGATACGAAGAAAGCATGTAATTTGGTATAACATGATAGAACAAAACATGCATGTATTGATATATGTTATAAAGTGCATTATAAGTTTTTATGCCTCACTAAGTCTTCGACTTAGCGTGTGATTGTTTCACACGTAGGTTTCGAGAAGAGTAAAGAGTAATGTGGAGCAAGACAGGTCAGTTCTCCTTACCAAATGTCAGATCAAAAAAATATATGTACTGGTTATAGAGTGTAGTTGGCATGTAGTCTAAAGATATAAATTGTATGAACTCTGATATATTTTGTAAACGTTTTGAATAAGTTAAATGTTATCAAAGTTTTTAAATTACTCACTATTTTATACGAATAAATGTTTGAAAAGTCAATGTGACACTTCAGACTCGTATCCGGGTCGGATACGGGTTGGGGGTGTTACATTTAATGGTATTAGAGCTATGGTTTAGCCGATTCTCGGCATAAACCGAAGTCCAAAGTGTCATAAAAGGTGTACATGCCAACATAGATTAAAAAATTTCTGATCTGATAGTGTAAGGAATATGTTGTCTTGCTAATAGAATAAGAATAATTTAATACAGTAGAAATCCGATCGTGATAATTTCGAAGTAAGTGAAAGGTGATATTCCTGATTGTGATAGCTATTCACCTACCCTGGCCAGGCAGGATGAAGAGCGGACACCTCAGGAAATGCCTAGTAAGATCAAAAGTTGATTTCAGAAAGCTGAAATCATATCTGAATAATGATAGAAAGTTTTCATTGTTTTGAATCGGAAACACGATATAGAGTAGTTTTGTTATTATGTGGATAAGATAGAATATGGTGAACAGGTGTCACCATAAGAATGTTAAAAAGATTTAATGACGTGGTGAGTACGTATAGAAGAACTCAAGGATAAGTGTATCAGTGACAAGTGTATAAGATGTATAAAGTCAGAGCTTATGAGTTTGAAACGAAGTGATAGTATTGCACATAAACAAGAGTATGTTTATGATAAGGATTTGCAGTTAAGATGGAAAGAGTTAGCATTGGCTAACTAGAGTATGTGATAAAAATGTACTGGAATTATAAGATTATAAGATATTGTCAGGATATGATAACCAAATCTGCAATGGATTTGGATACAGTTGCATATTTGGATCATAGTAATGTGGTATATTTAAGTAAAGCTGAGGATTGATAAGAAGAGTTTGAGAATGTGTATATCGATGATCAGATTATAGGACACATGAAGTCAGAATGATGAGTTTGAACAAAAGAAATTTCAGAATGTATGAGAATAGAGGTGAAATTGATAAGTTGAGTAAGCGAATTTTGAGATAATTTAGATTGGAAAGGATGTATATGATTGGTATAATAGGACTTGTGCCCTAGATTGAACAAAAGTTATTATCTAGCTGTCAGAGTAAAGGTGCTAGAGTTATAAGATTAGAGGAAAGATAAAGTGGAGTTAATCAAATATGATATGAATCTGGATGTGGTTATGTATCTTGATCATACCGATATGATGTAGGCAAAGAGATAAGCATTGGTATGTTTTAAAAAGTGGCTTTAAAGAAGAAAATACAAATACAAGAGATGATAAAGAATAAAGACCGGTAGAAGAAATAGGGATATCAAAGTTATGAGGATGCAATAAAGATGGTTACACAGAGATAAAGATAAGTGATAAGACAATAGTATGTGAACATGGAAGGAAAGATATGATTTGTATATAAGAAGATTTTGATAATAAAAGGATAAATGGATAAGTAAATGAAAAGATGGTGTTTAAATGATTAAATATGATAAAGGGTTATAAGGAAGTGCAGATTATAAGTTTGATTAGAAGTAATAAAAGTATGTAAGGTTATATGAAGAGATTATATGTATCGTAATACAGACAATGATGAAAGAATGAGTAAAAGTTTGGATTGTGGAGAATTAATTAGAAAATGAAGAAAGAAATCAATTGATTGATTTTTGATTTTTAGTGATAAGAATTGATGTTACTGTCTACAGGATAAGTAACATTATATGAATGGAATCAGAGTTATGAATTTGAAACAAATGGATAGTATTGTGTATAAGAAAGAGTGTGGAGATGATAAGGATTTGTACTTTATAATGAAAGAGTTAGCGTTGACTAACAAGATTTTGTGATGAAATTATATTGGATATAGTTGTATATTTTGATTACGTAAATGTGATATAGTGAATGAAGTGAGGATTTGTATGGAAGTGTAAATGATAAGTTCGATATAGAAAAACGAAAAGTGTGCAAGGTGATGTGAAAATATTGTTTGACTCCTTAAAGTATATGTTTAATCACAATTGAAGAATATTTAAAGTTGTGTTTTGGTCAAATGATGACGAAATACAAGTTTGGTATGGTTATAAGGTAATTAGAGAGTTATGAAGAAATAGATGGATTTACGATATAGAGTGATGAGATGGATGTTACTGTCAACGTGATGAGTGACATTATATTGAATTTTAGAAAGGTCAAAGGAAAGATGCATAATCGAATGAGAGAAAAGACAACAATGGATTGGTATTACTGGTTATTGTTTATATGATAAGCAACAGAAGATGAATGTATAAACGAAAAAAGATAGTTGGAAAACTAAAGGATTGAAAAGTAAGTTTCTGATGATGACAAGAAAGAATAAGTCAGGGAAGCAACATAAGAACATTAGAAGATATGTTCCTATTAAGATGTGCAGTGAAAATTCGAGGACAAATTTTCTTATAAGGAGGGGAGATTTGTAACATCCTCAATACCGGGTTAGTGACTAAATCGTAAGGTTTCAAAATTTGGTAATTTAAATTAAAATAATTGAGTGGTTTAAAGACTTATATGAGAAATGAGGTGTAAGATCAAATTGAAAAGAATGAGGAATGAAAGGATAATATGGTCATTTGCAAGGAAAAGAAAAAAAATATAATAATAATATATGGTATATATAGATACACGTGGAAGGAAGGAAAAGAAAGTTTAGAGGTTCCAGAGTTCTTTTATTTCTTTCTTCTTCTTCTTCACGTGTGAAGCCAGGCAAAAGTGAGTTTTCTTGTGATCAAATTATTGATGAATTTAAGGTTTCTTATTGATTTTTAGTTGATAACTAAGCTTAAGGAAAGCTTAGATTATCTTAAAACCATAAGATGAGGAGTATATGAGGAATTATAGAAAGGAAGTAGAAAAGTGAAATCTTGAAGTAGAGTTCATAATAAGAATTGAAAGTGGGATTTGACTTGTCATAAAGCTAACTAAGAAGTATGAGGTGTTAGAATTCAAATTAGAACATGTTGGAATTTGGGTTAGATTCTTAAATTCTACATGGAGAATTAGATTTCTAAGTTTTAGAAGTATTTAATGGATAATAATTAGTTTAAGTAAGAGTATGCAAGTTAGGGATATTAAAAGAGGGGAAATATAAAGTATCAAGTAGAGTAAGAAGAGATTTTCGTGCTTAAATGACATTTCTGGGCAATGTGCATCGATGCACATTCATTATGCACCGATGCATAAATGATAAATCCCAGAAATTTGTTGAAGGTGCATCGATGCATATGAAGTGCATCGATGCATTAATTTTAATACAAACATCGAATGTCGTCAGTGCATCGATGCATAAGGAGTGCATCGATGCATTTCTAATAAAATGAACATCGAATGCCCTCAGTGCATCGATGCATCAGGAGTGCATCGATGCATGCCTCCATTAAAAGATAAAAATGGCTTTTCTTTTAGCCTAAGAAATGATAGTTTAGAATATATTAATTAGTATACTGATAAGTATCAATAAATTATTATGTAGATTCAGAGCCTAAACGAGTTCCGGAATCATTGACAAGTATCGATAAAAAGGGAAAATAAGAGATTGGAATGGACTAGTGAGGCCAGGTGAGTGCATACAAGTTAGTTTATGATGTTTAATGGAAATAAGACTTGCGACGAGTCTATTTCCTATATTATAGTGCATTAATTTATGATCATAGGCATATGTTTGATTTGGGTATATGTGATATATATATATTACAATATGTGTTAAATGATTGTGTGAATACATGTATTGTGATAAGTATAGGAATTAATATGAATGGTCTATATGATTGCATGGGAATATGATATTATATGAATATAATATATAACTTTATGAGGAAGAATTGGGTGTTATATGATCTAGGTATGAAAATGATCTATGCGTAATTATATTACGTGATTATGAAACATGCCCAATGTGAAATGAAATAAGCCAAGTGACTATATGAAATATGTGAGATATGAATATAAAATCATATGAGAAGTGAAAAGAATTACATGAAAATAGACTAAGTGATTACATGTATATGTGAAAGAAGCTATGAGCTTATATGAACATGTGATATGATATGGAATACATGATTACACATACATATGGTATGTGACATAAGAGAAATGACAAGTAATGTGAACTGTTAAATGACAATGTCCATGTTATGTGTCATGAGAGCTAGGGGTATAGTTGGCATGCCAAGAGTTGAGGGTCTATGTGGTCCTTCGGGACATATATGTATTCTTTGGAACATGTGTGAAGTCTGGTGAGACACATACTTGATCCCTAGCATATGTATATGATTCTTAAGGAATGATACGCGGTCCTTCGGGACATATGTATATTCTTTGGAACATTTATGAGGTCTTTGAGGCACATACTTGGTCCTTAGTATATGTATATGATTCTTAAGGAATGATATGTGGTCCTGATGGACATTATTATATGGCACTACGGTGCAATTCTACGCGGTCCTTCGGGATATATATATATTCTGTGGAACATGTGTGAAGTCTTGTAAGACACATACTTGATCCCTAGTATATGTATATGATTCTTAAGGAATGATATGTGGTCCTTATGGACATTATTATAAGGCACTACGGTGCAATTCTACGTGGCACTACGGTGCAATTCTACGTGCACTTCGGTGCAATGATACGAGCTGTGGTGACAGCATTAGTGCACAACCTCTATAGACTCACATATTGATAGTTCTCACATATATACATGGGCTAATCCAGAGATATGAACAAATATATGTTAGTGGTATGATAAATGTTATAGAAATGATATGATGTTGTGTGTGTATAGTGTTTGATTGGAAAGGTTAAGCATAAAAGTATGTGATTACATGATAAACTGTTAATGATGAGTTATGTGTATGTATGTATTTACTGTAATTAATCTGATATGATTTTATATGATACGAATAAAGCATGCAATTTGGTATAACATGATAGAACATAACATGCATGTATTAATATATGTTATAAAGTGCATTATAAGTTTTTATGCCTCACTAAGTCTTCGACTTAGCGTGTGATTGTTTCACACGTAGGTTTCGAGAAGAGTAAAGAGTAATGCGGAGCAAGACAGGTCAGTTCTCCTTATCAAATGTCAGATCAGAAAATATATGTACTGGTTATAGAGTGTAGTTGACATGTAGTCTAAAGATATAAATTGTATGAACTCTGATATATTTTGTAAACGTTTTGAATGAGTTAAATGTTATCAAAGTTTTTAAATTACTCACTATTTTATACGAATAAATATTTAAAAAGTCAATATGACACTTCGAACTTGTATCCAGGTCGAATACGGGTTGGGTTGAGGGTGTTACATTTGTTGTCATAATATTTTCCTTAATTGATAAGGGCTATTGTCGTGTCACCATGCTTCATTGCCGCATTCTGTTTGTTTTTGCTTGTCGCATCTCTCACAATCACCTACTGTTCTACCTGACAAACTTTTCTTTATCATTAAGCCTTGTCTCCATAATTATGCCAAACACATATGCTCATTCTTCATGAAGTTTCTACGTTAATCGTTGCCCACACTTCTAACTACTTCAATTAAAATGCTGGATTTTTATTTTTTTCAATGATATCATTAGATTATTAATTTGATAATAGCATGATATTATAGATAACGGTTATTAACGTAGATGTCATATCAAAATGATAATATGTTGTATATTAAAATAATACGGTCAAAATAACATTATTTTTGATGTATCATTTACGTCATAACATTATATTGAATTAACAATCTAATGATATGATTAAAACGAAAATAAAAGTTCAACATATTAATCAAAACAATTGAAAGTTTAATTGTATGGACAATACAAAATCAAAAGTAGAGTGATGTCTGATGTAGTTTTAATAATAATTTAAAGTTGCATTGGGTTTGTTGTAGATTGAGTCTTTGATTCTCACTGTTCTTAAACTTACTTAGAAGGCTCTGATGTATTTCATTTGGGAGGAATGAAATTGGAGACACTCTATGGGGACTGGGGATGAAATCGTAATATTTTTAAAATATTGGAATCACATCTCATTAAGGTCAACATTGATGACAAAATTGTAATAGATCCTCAAAGGCAAAGTCATTTTCCTCTACATTGTTCCAATTTCTTTAAAAACAAACGGCAAAACCATGTGAGCTCAAATTCTCCAACTCATTCCCTCCCTTTTCTCCTCTCCTTTGGTCCCACCAAACGACCGCGTTTCCAATCGCCGGGCAATCGCCCCCGTAGCACGGTGGGCCAAAACGTTGGACTTGCTGCCGGAAAAACCATCAGGTAAAACAAAATATTAAGTATGCAACTGTTTTCCTTTTCTTCTTATTATTCTCAATCAGTTTGGATGAAACAGAGATGCTATTTATGAACAATTTAATTTTGATGTGTAAAGTTTTAGGATGATAAAAGTTATTCCAAATTCTAATAGCAAAAGCAGGAATGATGGGGGAACAAACCCTTGAGTAAGCAAATGCTCAGAATTAATTAGTAGTGTGTAGGGGTGTAAATAAACGGGATGAACGAAAAATATTGTTGTTTATATATTCGTTTCGTGCTCATATATATTTTAATATTGTATTCGTTTATTTATTTTTGAATATGTGTGAACATATTCCTTTTATTTACTCGTCATCTTCGAAATGTTTGGTGCACACTCTTCATAGCTTCTAATTTGCATGCTAAAATGGTGAAATTATGTCATTAATCCTCAGCTCTTTAGTCTTCACAATTTAAATTCTGAAGTTTACCTTGTGTTCAATTTAGTCCATACTTTAACCAAATTTCAAAACGTAAAAAAAAAAAAAAGAGAATTGGATAAATGAGTTAATAAATGAGCTTATTTGTGAACATTAATGAATCAAACATAAATGTACAGATCTATTAGATACATGGGAGGGGTTGTGGCCCACCCCAACCCGATAATTGTTTTGACATTTAATTTATATATAAAATTTAAATATTTATGGGATGAATATGAATTGCTCCCTACTTTTAGAAAACTTGTACTTTTCCGTATCAAGTTAGGATTATGGCTCAGTCCTCGCGAACATATATATGTTCATATTCGTTCGTTTATTTAAACAAACATAAAATTTTGTTCATACTTGTTTATTTAACTTAAAAACCGAACATAAACGAAAGGTTCACAAACAATTTATCAAACGCTTTGTTCATTTACATCCATGTAATGTGTTTCTGGCTATTATTTTGAACTCGATATTTTTATGGTTTAGAGGTAACAATGTTGGAATATTTTGTTGATAATGCTACTTGGGACTTGGAAGCATTGCCTAACTGTAATTCCTAGCTTATATTTTGAACTATGTTACACGGACCTTTTAGTTTCTCTAAGGTATTGATGTCTTACACTTATTTGGATATGGGGTACGATCCTCCAAATAAATGAAAAATCTTCTGAAAAATAATAAGCATACTTGTATTCGTCACTCACCACTAAATATATTTATATATCCCTCGCAAATTGAAATGTATATACATGTGATGGGGATTTTTTTAATGAGAGAAACAGAGTAATTCATTCAGTTCTGTAATGATTTGCCATTTTGTTTTTCACTTTGCTCAACTTAATCAATTTTCCTAAATTGTTCCTAAATGTAGTTGCAATGAGTCTGCGTGGATGCAGTGCACCCTCTGGGGTGTTTCCTTGAGTTCTACGTTATCTAATCCCTTTCCATGTAGTTCGATTTTTGTATCAATTCCACGTTTGCCTACAACAAATTCATTATTATACAACCGGAATTCTTGGACGCATGATCGGGATACAAAGTCTCGGCAAGTTAAAGGTACGTGGAAATCCTTTTTCTCCTTTCAAAATGCATCATCAGGCATACTTACTGGAAGAATAATGTTCTAAGCTATGCCTATGAAAAGGACAAACTACGTTTCCCTAAAGGCTCTGCATATATGTATGTACTCATTCTAGTTTGCTTCTTCAAAATGCATCATCGGGCGTACTTACAGTAAGCGGGATGCTCTGAATGACGCTTATGACAAAACCAAACTATGTTTTCCCAAGAACTCTGCATATATGTATGTACTCATTCTAGTATGCTTCTGAATCACTTTTTGAAATGCATCACCGGGCATACTTACAGTAAGCGCAATGCTCCGAATCACGCTTATGACGAAATCAAACTATGTTTTCCTAAGAGCCTGATCATATTTGTATTTGCTCATTCTAGCTTGCTTCAGAATTGCCTGAATTGTTTGCTATTTGTCCAATTTATGATCTTTGAATTTCAGGTTTGCCTCCCTTGCACCTTTCCACTGCATCAACCCCTCTATTAACTGGGAATTTTGGTGGCTTGTCTCACACGGTACCCTTGTTTCCTAGGCGTAGGAGCTCTTCTTCGGCGCCTCGAGCATCGAAGGATGTGCCAAACAGTTTTCGATATTCCCCTATGACTAAGAAGCCTAAATGGTGGAGGAGTTTAGCATGCCTCCCTTATTTAATGCCTCTCCATGAACCATGGATATACGCAGAGACAGCATATAATTTACACCCCTTCTTGGAAGACTTCGAGTTTTTGACCTACCCGTTTCTCGAAGCCATTGGAAGGTTGCCGAGCTGGTTTCTAATGGCGTATTTCTTCGTAGCATATCTGGGAATCGTGAGGAGAAAGGAATGGCCTCACTTTTTCAGATTTCATGTGGTGATGGGAATGCTACTGGAAATTGCGTTGCAGGTGATTGGGACCGTGAGCCGCTGGATGCCGCTGGCTATATATTGGGGTAAGATTGGTATGCACTTTTGGACGGCTGTGGCATTCGCCTACCTGTTTACGGTTGTGGAGTGCATTAGGTGTGCTCTTGCTGGTATGTATGCTGACGTTCCTTTTGTTTCTGATGCTGCATACATCCAAATCCCATATGACTGAGCCTGAAATCGTAACCCATTGAATGGCCTCATTGCTCCAAAGGTATGCTCTTCTCCCGGTTCGAGTAATGCATCTGCAAAATATACTATTATCAATCAGTTAAGAAAATTTCTGAACAAATATGTAAATATTATTCCCACATATATTACATAATTGGTAGGTGACAATTTAAATTCTCCATTATGCTATTATTAGGGTGAGTAAAACTCAACTTGACTCGAAAATATCCAATATTTTCTAACTAGATTCAATGCTGAAAAACTTGACTCTATTCGTATTTTTATAAACTCAACTCGAAAAAAAATTTAAATTTGGATTGAACTATAAAATAGGACTCGAATAATTCAAATTTTTTGCAACTAATGACTTGGTTTTCAAGTTCGAGTGGGATCATCAATTCTACATTATATATATATATATATATATATATATATGAAACATGAAAAATATATATATATATATATATGTACATCATATATAATAATAATAAATTATTTAAATTATATTTAATTAATATTATAATATTGTTTAAACAAAAAGTCAAACAATTCGATTCAACCTAAATTTTATAAATTCGACTAAACTCAAAAAAATTCAAATAAAGTATGTTGTATAAAATAAAATTTATCAACTCAAATAACTCTTGTATTTACCGATTCGATTGAATATTCACCCCTAACTATTTCGCTTCAACATAAATTTTAGGTTGTTAATCAAGTAACAGAATACAAACAACACTAGCTTTTCCACCATGCTCCTATGCTTCATTTTTCCTAAAATATGTGTGTTCGGATTTTGTCCAACACATAGCAACTAAGCACCAAAAGGAGATTAAATAACAACAAAAAAATTTAAGCAATGTTACTAAAACAAAGAAAGAGGAAGTGAGGTTCAAACCACCACCATTAATCATAGCTCAACAAGTTGCAACCTAAGACTCATCCGTCTCTGGAACAAATTGTTGTGTTAGCAGTTATAAATCTTCAATTTGCTCTACGGTACTAAAATGTGCATCGATTTTGTTGAAAGTTTCTTGATCAATTTCGATTCGAGTGAGCAGATGATGTGCTACTTGTCTGGGAGTCTCTATACACTCTTCGTTAAATGCTTTGGTATCTTTCGTTTCCGTCTCAGAAGACATCGAGCTTTGATTATAAAGCTGTGCTTTCATCTCCATGCACGATTTTAGATCCTCTTCATTTCGAGCTTTGTTCAACTTGTCGACAATATCACTTACAACTGAAGCTCTCACAGCCCACAAGCTTTTAATCTTGTTCAACTTACTGTCCAGTTATTTTGGTCGTCTGGATCATTAGCACCATCATTTGCTTCAGTTCTCAGAAGCTTTTCTATTCCTGATCAACAATTTGTTTTATCCTCTTTCTGGCATTATCGGTTCTCACCGGGTCGGATTTTAGGGTCAGCTTCAGACCTGAACCCATCACTGAAGTCTCATATTCCTTTGAAGTGGGGCTAGGCCTAGACCCTCCATCCTCATCGGATCCTTCATCCATAGATTTTATAGAAAAGACTTCCTCAAGTAAACTAATATTCTGCATGTACCGGTCAAAAGCATCGTTTTCAATTTCAATATTTCCATCCTTGAATTCCTTCAACTTGGAAAACCTCCATTCGTTTAAGGCTATAGCATCCTGAAACAACATACCAGTTCAAGACCTATACAGTAATATAACAAACTTGAACAGGAGTATCTGTTTACTATTAACTAAACTGCACCTTTCGTGTCAGGTGTTTCTTCATTCGGACCTGCAGATTGTCAAATTGTGCAAAAGCATTGGAAAGTTGCCGAAATGAGGGAGCCCTTAAGGGTGTCCTGAATAACATGCAACATGTGGGGGGGGGGGGGGATCAGCCACAAGTCGAAATTTAAATGACAAACTCAAAAATCAATTTAAAGCCTAGAAAGATAGGGTTGAACAGCTGATGTAGATAACAAATATAATGAAGTCAGCAACTAGTAAAAAATGAAAAAACAAAATTGTAGGGGGCCTGAAGATTTTAGGAAAACAAAGTTCACATTGGAGTTTGAGAAGATAGGAAACAAAACGAATTCTAGAGCCAAGGCATTCAATAATCGTCTGCTGGTTTTCAGAACCTATGCTAGTTAAAATTCTTGAAACAGTATCAGTGATGGTAGAATATCAATATACTAAACATGAGAATAGATGTACATTTCCAGCGAGGCCCATTTTGACCAACATGACACAGCTACGTTTTCCTACAGGGAATGTTACATGCATGCAATAACAAATCTTGTGAACTATATCGGCTTGCAATGACAGTTTCACATAGAAACATAAGCTGTGCAGGCAGATACACACTTTCTGCTTTTTGTGTCATAGTTTCAAAAATGAAAGGAAATGCATATATTGAATAGTTGATCTTTGCAACTTACACTTGCGAAGACAACTGTGTTGACTTCTGCTCCGACAAAGGAGTGCTTGAAGTCGGAGACTTCTCTGGAAAGGCTGAAGTTGACTTTAAAACTGCAATTACCATGTAAATCACGATCGAGTTATTTATGTCTTCATTGCTTCATTCGTAAACAATACATACGCTTGCGTATTAAGAACAAATTTTTCATTTCTGTACAAAGCAAAGGAAACTACGAAACTACTCCGGTGGCAATTCTTACATAAAAGATATCCCATTTTCCTCTGAATAATGGGCCGAGCCAGATAACCCGTAGGAGATCACCTTAACAGAGCATGCTTTTAGAATAAAATTAAACCTAAGCTCAGCATATTGTAAAGCCTTTCAATAGAATAAATGACCATTCCGGAAAAATTAAAACATATTATCTTGTGAAATAAGCAACTAACAATACTAAAAGTTCTACCTCAAGAATCAGAACATCCCTAAAGAAAGTGAATAACTAGGTGACTACCAAGAATACGCAGGTCTTTGTAATGTATTTCAGGAAAATACACATTCTAACAGTTTCCAACATGAAATATACTTCATATCACCCACTAGCATTAAAACTCCCACTTCAACTTCACAAGTAACCACAAAATTAGACATAATCTGATAACCAAAACAACTAACATTTGACAATAACCAAATGAACTCATCTTCCAAGTTTCCTAGACATACCATGAATATGACATGGATTTTGTGCTTTTGAGCAACAACTCTTGCAGGAACGATATGGGCACCTGCATAAGAAATCGAAGTAATTCGAATGATTTGATATGAAAACTTGTCAAACTCAAGAAACCATTAAAAGAAAGAATTGCAATCAAACACCAGAAATGAAGCTTTTAAAAGTCCTCAATTGGATTAAACTAATCAAATATCTAAACTTAAGTTTACAAATTTTACCACAGTTTATAGCATAAATTTTCCTGCAACTTTTGAACAAACAAAAACCAGAACAAAAATTAACAACCAAATTAAATAAATCCGGAGTCTAAAATTCAAATTAACTTAACGTATCTTGTAGTTTCATTGGATGAGCAAATGATTTGTTCTAAATTTCCACACAAAAATGGAAATTAAAACAAGAAAGAATCCCATAATTACATATGAAAATAAATTTTAAATAAAGGGAGATCTTTTTACCTGGAACGGGCAACATTGCCGCATTGAATACATTTAGGCTTATTAAGCCCGCGTTGTGTCTTAGGCAGCATATCCATGCGCTGAAACGGCGTAGGAGGATGAGGTGTGGCCGTCGTCGTCGCCGATGGCGATGAGGCTGACATTTTAAAGCACGTGATTATCGTTTTCACTCCTTTTCTTCTTCTTTGAAGAACTGGGTGTCTGAATTACGCGCTCTCCGTTGTTTTCTATTACAATTATTATTTTTCTGAGGAGATGGGATTGGATTTGGGGGAGATTTTGGAGTGTGTTTGAAATTTGGGATTTTGGGAAGAAAATTGATTTACAAGGGAGTCAAAGAAAAATTATATTAGGGCTTATTATATGGGCTGGGCCTTTGGGTTTCACTTCTAAAACTCATTTGCTTCTTCTTACGCATTTTTACGATAATTATTATCTCATGTATTAGCGATAAAACTAATTATAGAGCAGAGTTTTAAGATTGTCATGTATTATATTTAAGATTTAAGTAAAAAAGTATACGATCAGATGATACGATCTAATTGAAATATTAAATTTATTTAATTGAACTAAAATTAGGATTAAATTGATAGAATGTATAAATATTAAGACCAAATGTACAAGTATATCAAATCTTTTAACAACCACATCACCACTCTCAATAAATGTTAATGATAGGTAGATTGATTGACATACTTAAATAATTAAGTGATTTGATTGACAAAATTTCATAATCGATGGTCGAAATGAGAAGGCGCAATAGTTAAGTGGTCATATAAATAGCTTATCCAAAAATGTCATCCTTTGATAAACAAAAACCGCAGTTGACAATTATGATGGTGATGTGATTGTTCGCAATACTAACATGATGGTTCATTATGCTTACATAGTAATTTATTGTATTGATGTGTCAATCTATGAGTGAATGATGACGTGATATATATGTTTAATTGATTATTTTTAAAAAAATTTGAGGACTTAATTGATTCTTTTTAAAAGTTTGAAGGCTTAATTGATTTTTAAAAAATTTAAGGACTTGGTTGATACTTTTAGAAAGTTCGAATTCTTATTTAATCTTTTAAAGAATATAATTAACAGTTATTTAAAATTTAAAAATGCAAATACTAAAATATTCTAAAAAAAATAAATATTACGAAATTACTAAAAATGCTATTAAAGCTTTCAAAAAAATTAAAATACCAAAAAATATAAAATGTTATATTAAAAGTATTCGACTATCTCTTGTAAATTTGAATTTTATTCATCATATTTCTGCAATTATCTCTTATAAGTTTGAAATTCGTTCACCATATTTTCAGTAGAACTTATCTTGCATTAGAGAAAACGGACACTAAGTTTACAGTATTCGTGTTCACTGTTACAAAGAATAACAGAATACAATACATACACATATGAATATTCACAACCAATAAAGAGCACCAAATCAGGAATTTCATGTCATTTCTTAGTATACTATAAAATAATGCATTATCCTCCAATGTGAAGCTTCTATTTTCTGGGGGTATTAACATTGACATTGATTGAAACTTCCTGTTCCCCGCATTTATCTAAACAAATTAATTCAATGATTCAAAACCACAACTTGCTTAAAGGTAAAGTAATAATTAATAGCTAGAGTAAAAAAAATAAAATATAAAAATCAACCACGACAACTCGATGAGCCTTTTTTACAAGTTAAGGAACACATTGAGCCTTTTTGATCAGTTAAGGTGTAAGATAATGCTCAATGGAAAGTGTGTGCAATATAGAATCATCTTGTACACACATATGGATGGTAAAGATTGTTGGATATATGAACTGCAAAACTACACCGTTAGCACTGACTGAAAATATAAACAGTAATTAAGAAGAACAGATTCGTAAACCGTGTCGTGGTAAGAACCACTGCCTTAGAAACGAATTCGCCTCGATGTGTGTAATCGCTGCAGTAGGCGGACCGTCCCCCGAGGTTAACACGGTCGCTCCAAATTCCGTACACCCGAAACCGGAGTGGACTGCTGGTGGTATTGTACTTCTGATCGGAAAGCACTCAGAGAGAACTCACGGAGAGAACTTTAGAAAACACTTTGTAAGTGAATTGTAAAATGTTTTGGAGTGAGTTGAGAAGCTGAATATAGCTCTCTATTTATAGGCTAGAAATAGGGTTAAAATCGTCCATAAAATTTCAGGATTAAACCTCTTATTTGTAACAGCTGAAACGTCTAGATGAACCTGACTCAGAAATAGTCCAGGTTCATTGTATCATTATTCAGCTGTTATAACTCCCGAAATTATATCATGTAACCCCTGGAATTAAATCAAATAACTCCTGTAACTCCTGATATTAACAGCTTGTCTCCTCTGTACAAAGCTGTAAATCAGTCCAGGTACATCTTAACGTTTCTGATTTAATTTAGGAATAAACTGTTTAATTTCTGATAAAAAAAATAATAATTCAGCTGTTATTATTTGAAATTCAAACAGTCCTCAGCAGCCTATAAATATCAGTTGATATCTTTCACATTTTCCATTTGTTTCTTTCAAAGAGAAATTCCTCAAGAATTTTCTCTAAAAAGATAGTATCCGCGCGGACGTGTCGAAGACACGTATTACCACGACCACGACCACGACCACGACCACGACCACGACCTCGACCTCGACCACGACCACGACCACGACCACGACCACGAGCCGAGCCGAGCCGTGCCGAGCCGAGACGAGACGAGACGGACGGACGGCGGCGGCGGTGCGCGAGAGCCCCCCTTGTTCTCTATCACTCAACAAGGAAGTGGAATGTCAAGCCTTAAATACCATTCCCAATAGTGTTTCCAACACTATGTGGGATTGAGCATTACCAACATTCCCCCACTAATGCGAAAGAAATCTTCTGAAACTCGAAAACAAGCTTTCCAGAAGAGTAATAGCGAGATTAGTTGCTTAAGCACTAGTGAACATATCTGGAACTAGTACATAGTGATGATGAGCAATCCTTCTCTTAGATAAGTGAAACTAGTCTGGAACTTTCTAAGATCAGGGTAAACTCATAACACACAACTAACCCCTTCATCCACCTGAGTCCTCGATGTGTAAGATATATATATACAAACGTATATATTTGGCCATCTTACCTCAGGATTCTAGTAAGTGTGCTAGAAAAACAGTCCAACATTTTTCATAGAAGGCGGCTAACCCTTCTCACTTACATAGGTTATTTCATCAAGTTTATCTCAACATAAACCACCCTTTAAAAAGGAATATGAAATAATTAAGAGCTTTTATAATAGCTCAACCTCACAAAGGGTTTGGTGACTTTTTTCAAGTTCATTATAAATGAACCACCCAAACTCTGGGCTAAGAAGTCATTAAGAATAAATATTCAACCTCATTTATCGGTAAATTCAATAAGTCCTTCTCACTAGAACCATCCAAATACTTGGATTTGAATTTATTAAGAGTTTAACAAACTCAACCTTTCTGTCGGTAAGTTCATCATTTCCTACCCACTCGGTCTGGGTTATGAACTTATTAAGAATAGATATTCAGCCAAAATCGGTAAATTCATCAAGTCTTTCTCACTAAGACCACCCAAAGCCTGGGCTATGAATTTATTAAGAGCAATTAAGCTCATCCTGGGCATGCACATTATTCATCATAGGGATAGGCAGTAGGAATGTGCACTATGAGTCTTTCCATGGTTTCGTTTGACCACATGGAACTTAGATAACTAAGTTGGGTATCCACCATGAATTCCTCAACCAATGGGCTTTAGACCCATCCCCCTCGATGAATCTAGGACCAGCTTCCGACTTAACCCTTTGGTAAGTGGATCTGCTAGGTTCCTTTCCGACTTCACATACTCTAAAGAGAGCACTCCATTCTTTATCAAGTGTCTAACTGATTCATGTCTTATGCGAATGTGTCTTTTCTTACCATTGTAAGCTTGGTTCTTAGCCACACATATTGCAGCTTGTGAATCACACAACAATGAAACTGGAGGAGTCGGTCTTCCCCACAACGGAATATCTGCTAACAAGCTTCTGAGCCACTCGGCTTCTTGCCCAGCTAGGTCAAGAGCTATAAACTCTGACTCCATGGTAGAACGAGCAATACAAGTCTGCTTTGATGATTTCCACGAGATCGCTGCTCCACCCAAAGTAAAAACATACCCGCTCGTAGAGCTTACCTCATCATTATCAGAAACCCAGTTGGCATCACAATATCCTTCCAATACCGCAGGAAAGCCAACAAACTCAAGTTTCCAATTCACAGTACCCTTAAGATACTTCAGTAAGCGTTTAAGCGCAATCCAGTGCTCACCACTCGGATTATGAGTATATCTACTTAGTCTACTCACAGCATAAGCAATATCAGGCCGAGTATAGTTCATTAAGAACATTAAACTTCCGATTAATTTAGCATATTCAGTTTGGGAAACACTACTTCCTTTATTCTTAACTAGATGTATGCTAGGGTCATAGGGAGTTCGAACAGGGACGACATCAAAACTGTCAAATTTCTTTAGCACTTTCTCTATATAATGTGCTTGACATAAAGAAAATCCCTTCTCAGTTTTGGTAATTTTGACTCCTAAGATTACATCTACTTCTCCCAAATCTGTCATCTCAAACTTAGTGGACAAGAAATTTTTAACTTTGTTAATGGACTCAATGTTAGAACTGAAAATCAACATGTCGTCAACATAAAGACTTATGATAACACATTCAGTTTCAAACATCTTCGAATACACACAAGCATCCGAACCATTCACAACAAAACCAAAACTAAGAATAGTTTTATGAAATTTCTCATACCACTGTTTAGGAGCCTGCTTAAGTCCATAGAGTGACTTTTTGAGTCTACAAACTTTGCCTTCCATACCAGGTGCCTCAAAACCTAGTGGTTGCTCCATGTAAATCTCCTCATCTAGATCCCCATTCAAGAAAGCAGTCTTAACATCCATTTGATGTACCTGCAACTTATGAATAGAGGCTAGTGCAAATAATGCACGAATCGTTGAGATTTTTGTAACGGGAGAGTATGTATCAAAGTAGTCTAAACCAAACCTTTGAGTGACCCTTTGACGACTAACCTTGCCTTGTACCGCTGAATCGAACCATCTGGCCTTAGTTTCTTCCGGAAGACCCATTTGTTGGAGATTGGTTTGAATCCCTTAGGCAAGTCAACTAATTCCCAAGTATGATTAGACATTATCGATTCTAGTTCATCATTAACAGCGCTTTTCCAAAAACTAGCATCGATAGATCTTATAGCTTCTTCAAAAGTTTTAGGATCCTCATCTAATAGAAAAATTTGAGCTATAGGATCTGAAATGAAGTCTAAATCATTTATCTCAGAAATAAAGGAAGTAATAAAGTCTGGTCCAAAAGAGGTTTCAACTCTTTGCCTTTTACTTCTTCTAGGCTCAAAATCAATTTGTTCAAAAAACCTAGCAGGATTACTAGAAGAAGTTGATGGAATATATTCTATTTGTGTTTCAATATTTATTCTCGGTTCCTTTAAAGGAAAAGTATTTTCAAAGAAAACAGCATCTCTTGATTCACAAATAGAATAATCTTGTAAAAGCATGAATCTGTATGCAGCACTATTCGTAGCATACCCTATAAACACTGCATCAACGGTTTTAGGTCCGATGGTGGACTTCTTAAAGTCTGGCAAGCCCACTTTAGCCAGACACCCCCACACTTTCAGGTATTGTAAATTAGGAGCGTATCCTTTCCACAATTCATATGGGGTAGAATCTAATTTCTTATGAGGAACTCGGTTCAAGATATGAGTTGCCGATAGAATGGCCTCCCCCCACATGTTATCAGATAACCCGGAACTTATTAGTAAAGAATTCATCATCTCTTTTAAAGTTCTATTTTTCCTTTCGGCTATACCATTCTGTTGAGGAAAATAGGGGGCTGATGTTTCATGAATTATGCCATTCTTTTCACAAATATCTTTTAAGAAATTAGATCCATATTCACCACCTCTATCAGATCTAACCCGTTTGATTCTCCTTTCTAACTGATTTTCAACTTCTGCCTTATAAATAAGAAAGAAGTTTTCAGCTTCATCTTTAGTTCTTAGGAGATAAACTTTTGTATATCTTGAATAATCATCTACAAAAGTTATGTAGTAGTGTTTTCCTCCTTTACTTCAGTGTTTCTAAAATCTGCTAGATCAGTATGAATAAGTTCTAACAGTTCAGTCTTTCTATTAGAAACAGTCTTAAAGTGAGGTCTAGTATGTTTAGCTTCTACACAAATCTCACATTTGTTAAAGCTAGTTGTGTCTAGTTTAGGCAGAACATTCATATTCATTAATTTCTTTAAAGCATGAATATTCACGTGTCCTAATCTAGCATGCCACATATCAATGGATTCAACAATATAAGCAGAAGTGGTAGCTTTATTTTCATTAAATTGAGTTTCTATGACAAATAAACCATTGCTTAAAAATCCTTTCCCCACATAATCACCATTTCGGGAAAGTACAAGTTTATCTGCCTCAAAAACTAACTTAATGCCTGCCTTATTCAGAAGCCCACCACTTATCAAATTTCTACGCAAGGCAGGTACATACAGAACATTATTTAAAGCCAGAGTTTTACCAGAAGTCAGCTTGAGTAAAACCTTGCCTTTGCCTAGCACTTCAGAGCTGCTAGAGTTCCCCATGTACACACGTTCACCAGTGTTTCCATCCTCGAACTCAGTGAAAAACTCCTTCCTTGCGCAGAAATGCTTCGAAGCGCCAGTGTCAACTACCCATTCTGAACTGTTCTCCACCAGATTAACTTCTGAGACCACCGCAGCAATGATCTCATCATCTTCTTCTACAACGTGCATCTGTGGCTTGTTGTCATTCTGGCGGTCTGAGCGGTGTTGGCATTGGTAAGCCTTGTGGCCAGGTAAACCGCAGACATAACACTTGAACGTCTTTCCTTCCGGTTTGGCCTTTCCTGACTTCTTGAAGTTGGTAGCCTTCTGTGGTTTCGTCTTTTTGTCTTGATTCCCACGTTTCATGATCTTCTTAAATTTGGACTCAACCAAGTTAGCTCTAAAAGATAAATTACTCATAGAATTAGTAAGCTTATCTTTTAAACGGTTGGCTTCTTCAATCTTCATATGGCCCACAAGTTCTTCAAGCGAAATGTCTCTCTTCTTATGCTTAAGAGAGTTGCGGTAATCGGACCAGGACTTGGGCAGCTTCTCAATGAGTACATTGGCTTGCAGCACCTCACACATTTGCATCCCTTCAGCGATGATGTCAGCGACTAAGTTCTCATAGTCATGGACTTGATCCATTATTGGTTTGTCGTCTGTCATCTGGAATTTGAGCCATTCACCGACAACGTACTTCTTGATCCCCGCATCATCCGCACCATACTTCTTGTCGAGAGTGTCCCATATTGTCTTGGCACTCCTTTCTCTAAGGAACATATCAAATAGTTTATTTGACATGTGGCTGAGCAAATGTCCTCGTACCGTCTTGTTATCCTTCTCGTATTTCTCGTAGGTAGCGAGAACGGCGGCGGCAGTTGCTAAGGCATCATCATTGAGGATCGTATCCGCATCATTACCGACAGCTGGGGTTGGTGGCATGGTAGGTGGTGGCTTGAGCAACACGTAATCAAGATCAAGTTGCTCGAAGAATATCAGAATTCTTTGGGACCACCTTCTATAGTTCTTTCCATCAAGTGCATCGAGCTTGGAAAGATCGGGAATGAGTTTGCTCAAAGGTGTCGACATGATTGCAGTTTATGGAAATTCGTTTCTAAATTGTTGGATATATGAACTGCAAAACTACACCGTTAGCACTGACTGAAAATATAAACAGTAATTAAGAAGAACAGATTCGTAAACCGTGTCGTGGTAAGAACCACTGCCTTAGAAACGAATTCGCCTCGATGTGTGTAATCGCTGCAGTAGGCGGACCGTCCCCCGAGGTTAACACGGTCGCTCCAAATTCCGTACACCCGAAACCGGAGTGGACTGCTGGTGGTATTGTACTTCTGATCGGAAAGCACTCAGAGAGAACTCACGGAGAGAACTTTAGAAAACACTTTGTAAGTGAATTGTAAAATGTTTTGGAGTGAGTTGAGAAGCTGAATATAGCTCTCTATTTATAGGCTAGAAATAGGGTTAAAATCGTCCATAAAATTTCAGGATTAAACCTCTTATTTGTAACAGCTGAAACGTCTAGATGAACCTGACTCAGAAATAGTCCAGGTTCATTGTATCATTATTCAGCTGTTATAACTCCCGAAATTATATCATGTAACCCCTGGAATTAAATCAAATAACTCCTGTAACTCCTGATATTAACAGCTTGTCTCCTCTGTACAAAGCTGTAAATCAGTCCAGGTACATCTTAACGTTTCTGATTTAATTTAGGAATAAACTGTTTAATTTCTGATAAAAAAAATAATAATTCAGCTGTTATTATTTGAAATTCAAACAGTCCTCAGCAGCCTATAAATATCAGTTGATATCTTTCACATTTTCCATTTGTTTCTTTCAAAGAGAAATTCCTCAAGAATTTTCTCTAAAAAGATAGTATCCGCGCGCGGACGTGTCGAAGACACGTATTACCACGACCACGACCACGACCACGACCACGACCACGAGCCGAGCCGAGCCGAGCCGTGCCGAGCCGAGACGAGACGAGACGGACGGACGGCGGCGGCGGTGCGCGAGAGCCCCCCTTGTTCTCTATCACTCAACAAGGAAGTGGAATGTCAAGCCTTAAATACCATTCCCAATAGTGTTTCCAACACTATGTGGGATTGAGCATTACCAACAAAGATATCTTTAGGGATGAGTTAGTATTAGCAACCTTTGTGGCTTGGACTCTTCATTGTTCTTGAAGTACCCGTGTCCGACACTCACAAACATAACAAGTAAGGTTCCCATGGATGGCAATAGATTACCCAACACAAATAATAGTATCCTTAAACGATTTCTTGAAAGTAATCATCAACTACGTGTCACATGAACACACCTGATGAATTGGTGGGTACATTGCATTTAAGCAAACAGGGCATTCCAACAGTTCCCGAACGCTGCTGGACACAACCACATTTGGTTTTGTAGTGGGTTGAGTAGGATCATTCACAGATTCACTATCCAAAATGTCTACATTTTTGCGGAGGGTCTATAACCTCAAGCTTGCTTTGCAAGTCATCAAAAAATGGATTCCCAGATGCCATGCTAATACCTATGTGCAATCTAAAATGAAAGAAAAAGGAAAAGTGCAAAATCAGTTGAATTTCGCATACTATAAATTGTTTATCTGAATCAAGTTCCAGAGAAAGTTATCATGTTAAATCATAAATGGCTACTCCGAGTCGGTAATCAGTAAGAAATACTATCATTTAAAAGCCAGGAAGTAAACACACTTCTAATACTTCAGCTTATTTTTCCATCCATCACCGCTAATCCTCATGAAACTATATTCCACCATAAACAATTAACGGGTGAAAACTATTTCATTTCAATTGAACGAACATTTGTTCATCTGCAGTAACTCTTTCGTACAACTTTTATCTCAAACCAACATAAATGGATATCCAAAAAAACACAAAGATCAACCTAGATTTTTCTTTTTAAAAAGGAATTTAAGAATCAACAAAATGAACGTAATTAGCTAATATTTGATCAATTAAACCAATATATCCCTCAATGCATATCATCAAAATTAATACACTTAAAAAAGAAAAAAAATAATCAGAAGGACTACATTTTCTTACCACCCAATACTTTTAAAATCCCAATCCTTTCCCTTTATCTCTTAAATTCATCCCAGCTCCGAAATCCGCCTAATCATCCAAAAAGAAGACATATATTATGAGAAAATCAAGTTAGAACTTTTTTTCCTTCTCGAAAATACCCAACTATATACATAATTGTTTCAAGTTATAACAATGCAGAGAAAAACATAAAAGTAAACCTAAAAACAGAGAAGAAGAAGAAAACTACATTTTCTAAAAATAGAACTCCTGAAAGGAATAAGAAGATCTATAATATTCTAAGAAACAAACCTTCATAACCAACCAAAGAAAAAAATCCATGAAACAAAAATGCCCAATAAAGAGAGGGAAAGAAAGCCCGGAAAAAGTACCTTCAATTCATACTCAAAAACCCATTTGAATGAATAGAAAAACCTTCCAAATACGAGTGGAAAAGGTCCAAAGTAAAAAAGAAGAAGGCAAAAGTTTTTTAAAGAAAAGGGGGAACGCTCCTTTTTGTTTTCTCTTTTATAGATATTATATGACAGAAATGAACCGGTGAATTTAAAATGATAGAAAGGAGACAGCAATTTCTCGAGAAAGCGCAAAGATAAAAGTAGGGATAAAGTACACATTTAGTACCTATACTATTTCTTTTATTATATTTTGGTATCAATACTTTATTTGTTTCAAACCACATCTAACATTTAGTTTATATTTTTTTTCGATACCCTCTTTTAAAAAACTTAATGGTTATATTGGCGTGCCACCATAAGATAATTCCAAGTCATCATTGAAAAAAATATTACATTAGTAGTTTTACTATTTTTTAACCAAAATAAAATCTAAGCAAAATGTTAGGTATAGTTTTGAAAAAGAATAAAGTTTGGGCAAAAATGAAATAAACATAATAGTTTAGCTGTTAAATGTGTAGTTTACCATAAAATAATCAGACGTGTATGAAGTTTAAAAAAAAGAGTCTTTTGGTTAAATATATATTTTGGTATTTGAAATTGGCTTCAAGTTGCATTTTTATGCTTTTTTTTGTCCAATTAGGTACCTAATTTATCTTTAAGATTTAACTTGTATCTAAACTTTTTTTAATCTATATGAACTTTTTTTGTTTAAATTGGTATCCAAACTTCACTTTTTGATCTGAATTAGTACTTACAATAAATGACATATTTGAACTAATTTGAATTATTAAGTCAGGTTTAGGTATCAATTTAAACCTAAAATCTAGGTTCTTTTATCTAATTGGACCAAAAAGTGTAGGTACTAAATTGCACATTGAAGCCAATATCAAGTGCTAAAATATATATTTAACATTTTTCGTAAAAGGTTGAAAATTCTACGTGGGTTCTACGAACATGTAGGCACGATTCAGAAGGCGCGTGAAGTTAGAGGTAGATTTTAATATTGAAATGAAACGTGAGTATTTACTTCGATAGAGAATTGAGTACATAAAAGCCAACACTTTCGCGCGTGACATATACGCATCTCAATTTTATTTTATTGTTAAAAATTGATTCAAAGTAAGAAAATTTAAATGTTAGGTAAACTATGGGAATGGTCAATTTTGTTTTAATTTTGTTCAATTTTTGTCATCAATTTTAAAATATTATATTTCAATTCGTTATATATGGATTTATTAAATTTTAATCATTTATAAATTATTTTTATATTTTGGTAATTAAATATTTAATTCACGTTAATTTTATGATTCGACACTTTAATAAAAGAATATTTTAATTTGAGTCTTAAACTTTAGATGAAATATCATTTTGATAATTAAATTTCAGATAAAATATTATTTTGATATTTGAATTTGACGAAAAAAAATAGTCTTCGGTCGCCATCACCACTATTATCCTCGATCATCATCGATCGTTGCAATGATGATGGTCCCTTTTAAATTCAATTTGTGTTATTTTGATAATCAATAATAATAACATAATATTTTAGTCATTTACATTATCATTTATTATATTTTAATCACCGAATTGTTAACTCTCGTCAATTTATTTTTTTCTCCCATGACATTTACATGGCAGATTAAGAAATATTAACTTTAAAATTGACCCTTAAATTTTAAAAAAATTAGTTTCACCCTCGTGAAAAAATCTAAACTATTTTCTCTCAAAATTAACTCTCATTCTAATTGTCATCACCGCTTTCAACCACCATTATATCTTTTGTGTTTTTTAGGGGTGTAAATGAATTGAACTTGAATGAACAAAGTTATATTTATATTTGTTTTTTTAAGTTGTTCATATTCAGTTCGTGTTCGTTTAAATTTTTAATATCGGATTTGTGTTTATTTTTTATTTTTAAGTGTTCATGTTTTTTCGTTTAGCATTTATGAACATGTTCATTATTAACATTCATGAACATGTTCCTTTGATGTTCAACAACCAACACTCTCATTTTACCTTTTTATTTCCAAGTAAAAATAGTGAAATTATGTCATTGATCCTTTAATTCCTTAGACTTCACAGTTTGGACTCCAAATTTCAAACATGTTCAACTTAGTCCCTACATTCACAATTATTTTTATTAATTTGAGGTAAGTAGGAGACAATATATGTTCAAAGATAATTCTTCACCATTTGACACTAAACGCTCACACCTTGGCATTCCTAATGCTCAAAACCAGGATCTCAAGAAATAACAACAATTCATTTACCACTAAAATCGCTCGACTCGTGCACAAATAAAATAAACAAAATAAAAGGAAAAAGAAAACAAAGTAAACGAGCTTATTGAATTGAAGAAGTCGATAAACGAGTTTATTAAATGAGCATAAAAATTTTGTTCCTACTTATTTATTTAACTTTATGAACAAACGTTATATGAATGGTTCACCAACAATTCATCGAGCTCATAATTTTACCAAACAGGTAGTGACCGAAGGCTGTAGTTACAGGCTTATTTGCTACACAAGTCTTTGATGTTAGCAAGGTGTTGTGAATACCCGCTAACTTGTATTCGTCTACATCTGTTGCTTTGAATGCCTTGATGCCATATCTGCCAAAGCTTGACAGTGATGTTAGGTGTGAATTCATTGATCTTCCCAAACTGATTCAAGCCTCGGGTTGTAACCCGATACGGACCGAAGATCTGTTAGACCGGGAAGATTGATGAGTATAAATCTGGAGAAGAAGGTAACATGGCAGCTTATTGGCCTAAAATCCAGAAGCCACTTGGTGCGATTTGCACTACATTATAGCCCTACACGTCTGGAAACTAAACGGGACAGTCCTTAAACAGGGTAGCCTGCTAACGTACCACCAAACCAACTTCAGGCATTGACGAATTCAGAAAAAAATTATAGACTAGACTAATATAAACATAATAAAATCTTAATCTAAAATAATTTATATATTAGTATTTTTAAAATTTTAAAATATAATAACAATTATATATATACGGATTAAATCTAGAAAAAATATTAAATAGATAATAATTTCTGACATAATTAATTTTAAAATTAACTTCTTTAACATGCTACTTCATTGAATTGACAGGAGTTAATGGTCTATTGATCAAAATGTAAAATATTGATTTCAAAACTAGTGACCCAAAATAAGACATGACAAAAGCAAAAGGGATCAAAGTGTAGTTTACCCTTTATTTTTAAAAGAATTTGAAGGTTCAAAGTAGGTTTGTGAAATTCGATGAAACATATATTAGATTTGTGTTCAAGAGGTCAAAAGGAGTTAATTAAAAAGTTTAGGTCTAACGATTGTAAAAAATAGAGATCAATGGTGATCGGTGATGGAACCGATGTTAATCTAGGATGACGATGAAACTGCAATCGGTGTCGAAAACTTTGATTAGGACAAGAGATCAAATTGATATTTTATAAAATTTATGAATTAAATTAATATTTTAACTAAAATTTAGTTAAATTAATATTTTATATTAGAATCATTAAAATTTAAATATTTTTTTTTATTAATATGCATGTCTTCAAGCTAACATGGATCAATGACTCAATGATAAAATAAGACAAATTGGAAAAAAGATGGTCATAACGTAACTTTTTTAAAACAAGTAACCAAATAAGATGGACCACAATAAAAGGGACCACTTCCATAATCTATTTAAATAGATTCAACCCGGTATAAAATTCCATTGCCGTCAGACGAGCTAACTCGGTGTCTCAACTCGCTTCCTCTCCTCTCTCGCCTTCAAGTTTACAGACCAGCAAGTAGGTAGTTTTTAGAAACCCAAACCAACTTCAACATTGGTTTATACTTGAGTCGATTGTGAAAGATGTTTTATCTGTCCTCTCTTTCAACAATAAAAACATCGAAATTCGCATGTTTGAAATCTAAACCTATTTTCTTATGTCCCAATTCATACAGTTCGTGTAGAATCTCAATAGCAATCTGGGAAACCGAGTTGCATTTGAAGTATATTATATATACTTAATCGTTTTACGCAACGTTTTGTTGGAGGTTTCCACTGTTCATTTCTTTTTGCAGAAGATTCTAACATTTGATCCCTTCTTTCCAGTTCTCTTTGCATAATGGCAGTTGAAGAAATAGACTATTCTTGAGGGAAACCAGACCGAAATCGGCGATGGCCGAGTCTCCGGTAACGAAAACCTTGCATCTTCATTCGATCTCGTCGAGCAGATGAAGTTCTTATTTGTCAGAATAGTTAGAGCTAGAGATTTACCTCTGGAAACTCCCAATGGAATCATGAATATTTATGTCGAAATAAAAATCGGAAACTATCGCGCGACGACCAAGTATTTCGAGAAGAAACCCGATTCCGAATGGAACCAAGCTTTCGCCTTCGCAGTATATCTGTTGCAGGGTACAACCATGGAGATCAATGTGATCAATGAGGATGTGATTGGTAAAATCACGATTGCTTTGCATGATGTTCCAACTTGTCTTCCCCCTGATAGTCCCCTTGCTCACAATGGTATAAATTGGAGGACAATAACGGTGTCAGTGTAGGGAAAGGTGAATTGATAGTCCCCGAGCTATCTGGTATAGCACGCAAGCCGATGGATTGTTTTCCAAGGCTTGGCATTCGAATTCCGCGGTCGTGAGCTGCATCAAAGGTGTATCGTTCGCCGAAACTTTGGTACCTTCGTGTTAACGTAATTCAAGCACAAGATTTAGTACCGGGTCACAAGGGTCGGAATCCTGAAGTTTATGCCAAGTCTGTTGTTGGGGGTGTGATATTGAGGACCAGGGTTTAACCTGATAAGAATGTGAATCCTAAATGGAATGAAGATTTGATGTTTTTGTTTCCGAATCATTTGTTAACCCGTTAATCATAACGATAGAAGATAGGCTCGAAAACAATACAATCCGACATTTAGGGAAGTGCATAATTCTCTTGTCGGATGTCGATCAGAGGCTGCTACCCTTAACGGCTGATCCGAAGTGGTACAATCTTGAAGGCGTTGTGTTGAAGATGGTGTGAGGAAAGAGGAGAATTTCTTTAGTAAGCTTAACATGAGGGTAAGTCTTGATGGTGGATATCATGTTCGATGAATCCGTTCAGTTTGGAGCGATACCGGCCTACAGCGAAAGCGCTATGGACGACTATGATCGAAGTTTTGGGGTTGGGGATCATAAATGCTATGGTTTGCAGCCAATGAAGGTTAGAGAGGGCCGTGAAACGACCGATGCTTATTGTGTGGCGAAATACGGACTAAGTGGGTAAAGACTTGTACGGTAGTCGACAGCTTCGATCCGATATGGAATGAGCAATATACTTGGGATGTTTATGATCCGACCACCATCATTTTCTCGAGAGGACTATGAATATAACATATTTCTTCTCGAGAGGACTATGAATTAATTAAATTGAAATTTTGGTTTTATACCATCATCATTTTCTTTTCATTTTATGTTGCATCAAAGTGACAAAGATATGATATCTTGAAATAATCTTTCAAGCATTTGAAATCCCTAAAATCTCAGTGATTAGAAAAATCATTCCAATGTAACTGATAAATATTCTATACTTTATTGAAACCACAGATGTTTCAGTAAGTGTATTTATCTCCTTTCAATATGGGTATCCTTCTCCAAGCTTTTTCCCTTTGGAACTCGAAACTCATAAGCATGCATAAAAAAGGCATGGGTTATTACAATGTCACATCAAATTAGGGTTAAAATCATATTAAAAAAAATTAATTTTAACTATCATCAACCGAATTTATATTTAGTGACAGACATGAGATTTTATTTTAGGAGTGAAATTCTAAAATTAGAAGAGAATGGGCTTGTAAAATTTTAGAGGAAAAAATAATCATCAATAAAATATGATAATTTAAAAAAATTTTAGAGAGTGAAAACTCCACTTCCATTTTAAGATGTAATGTAGGTTGTGTAAAAGAAAGTTTACACATAATTTGTATTAAACAGTATCTATGTATAGATAATTATTTCATCCACTGGCAGTGTACAAGAACTCCACAAACGAGGATATATTGTTAATATGCGACGTATTAGAATGATCTTAAAGTCTAACTTATAATTCATAAACTTTAAACCCTAAAAACATAAAATTTTAAATCCTAAATAAACATATATCAATATTTGAATCTTGATTGTAAAATATATTTTTCACAACATATATATATGTGTGGTTATGATCTATTTTTATAATGTATTTTTTTAAATCTTACACAAAATTAGATCCGTTGGATGAGATGAAATAAATGATTGAAATATAATTATTGTTTCTTTTTAAATTATCTTTTAACAAATATTGTCTTATACTTACCCCAGATTAATCAATATAATATAATGAGAGATTTATAATCAACTTAGCTTAATTAAAATAAATAGGTCGTGCAAACTTAAATATTTTACGCAACCTACCAATTTTAGTTCAAAATTTTAAAATCTAAAATCATAATTCTAAATATAAATGGCAAAACTTTTACAATAATGATATAGAAAAAAATTACTCGAATAATGATTAGCCGAGAAAATATAAACTTTAAAACACTAAAATGTTAAACTAAAATCCTTAAATAAGATACATAATATTAAAATTGACAAATTTGTGTAAACTAAAGATTGGAGTTTTTGATTTAGGATTTAGGTTTAGGGTTTTAAATTTTAGGATTTTGGATTAAATATACATATTATATAAAAAATCACAATATATAATTGTCTATTTTGATTCATCAAACTATAAAAAAAAAGTGTAAACACTTGCAAAAACTGAGATTCAAACATAGGATGTATGAATGTCACCTCTAAAGGGTAACTAGTGAATAGCAGCATTGAAACAAGTACGAGAAACATGCAACAAATCAAAATATTAACTCTATATTAAGCATCCGACATAAAACCAATTAGTAATAGACAAAAAAGCTTGAATATAAGAAAATATGTAATTTACCCTAAAAAGCTCGAATAACGCACACATTATGCATCAATTCTACGACCGGTTTAGCCATTGGAACTTCCAATTAGAGTAAAGCTGTAGAGGAAGAATAAAAGTGGCAATATCAATTTGCCAACACTACCTATGCTCCTGAAACTCAGGTGTAAACATTAGATATGAGTATATATCAACACACGAATGATTCGTTTTTACAAGATTTTCTATTATTTGGAGAGTCAGTGGAAGGTCACATTCCCATTCTCCACACTCTTGTCTAAGCGTACTAGTCACAAGGTCAGATAGGAATATTTTAAGAAAAATGAGAAGTCATAACAACATAAGTCAACACTTGAATGTTCACAGAGTTGGATGATGTTGCACATCAGGCAAGGGTATAGATTAGATGACACCATAAAGCAGTTGTCTCCGCAGAGTATGTTAGAGGATAGACAGACTAAAGGAAAATCAGTAGATTCATAACTAAAAATGACTTCAAAACGATTACCTATGCAGTTTTTTTTATAGAAGGGGACAAAAGATGTCCACATATTCTGGAAATGATGATGTTTTACAGCTCTGGATCCCGCCAATCGTTGAAGATTCAGCTAAGCTAGGATGATTTCCATGGCAGCATGATAAATTTGAAAGGATCAGCTGACAAGAAAAGGAATACCTTCCAATTACCAGTAAATCAATATAATAATCTGAAGCATACATTTAATAGGCATGGAAGTAAAGAAAGTAATTACTCTTAGAAGAGTTCCAGATTTCTGTGAGAGGCTTCAACCTCTGCATCAGCAGGATGATTGTTTGACGCATTCTCGGAAGCATCTACGAAAGGACTGTTCTTAAATTGCTCTAAATGTTTGCAGTCCAACAATGGTGAAGGAACTTTTGAGACCTGGTATGTAAGATTTTTTTTAACAGGTGAATTGTCTAACTTAATATGCAACGCATTGACAAACTCATTAAACTCACTGTTTTGTGTTCACATGGGAGCTTTGTGGAAGCAAGTGATTCAGGAGTCTCTGGATGCTTTCTGGACAAAATCAGAGGCCGAAGGAAGAGTAAATGAGCAACAGTACGATCTATGGGATTGGTCTCCGTTTCTGTTTCAGACATCCTGCACAATTATATTCAAGGAAAATAAGATGAGACTTAAACTTCTAAGGCAAATCAACTGCAACAGAGTAACATGCAATATTAAAGGTTAGAGATGAATATTTTAAGTCTAAAAACCTTTCTTATCATGGAAATACCTAAAAGTCTCAAAAACCAAATGAAACCATGATAATACTTTGTTAGAGGATGTGCTTATCACTGAAACTTATAAGATCTTCACAGAGAAGTAGGTAATCCATATACGTAAGCATGTAGTTCTTTAACTTAGACAAGGACCACACCTCGGCTGTTAACAACATGAAGAACAGAATAAATGTGGCAGCAAAGGAACTTATTTTTAGCTTCTCATTTTAGCAGACACTAGTTACAGGGAAAAGGGGGGATTGAATCTTGACAATAATAGAATGGCATGGTGCATGATGAAAGGATTTGCTCGAGACAGTTATGGTTTAATTCATTAAGAGCTGGCAGAATTCCATTCGTGAAACACAAGAGCATGTTTTTATCATCAATTTCATAGAAACAATATTATAGAAGAATTCAGTTTTGACAGAAAAAAACAGACTGAGGATAACCTTTTGAAGGATTACGTAAAATCAAGTTTGCTTTTAAAATACAACAGCGTAGAGTTCACTAACTTGTTATGGTTCTTAACTTCTTCTTTTGAAACTCTAGTTTCACCTTGCTAATTATGCTAGTGCTGCTCGTGTAACTAGCATAATGTCTCTGCATTGCGCTTTGAGCCAATCGGAACAAGCTATCTCTTATGCAAAGTCTAGTTCTGATATCCAGCTGCAAAACTAGATTTGTTGGTATCACTAATTCCTTATTATCCTGCAAGGAGAGAAATGCACCAGCAAGTCGTCATGCATACCTTGCAATTATATCTTGTAGCTGATAGAGTACGTGTCCTCCACTGAATGGTCATCAATTGCAACAGCAACCATATTAGAGTCATTTTTCTCTAATGGGGAATTCGGGTCAAAAGAGGCAAGAAGGCTAAGATCTTCAACATCCTCAGCAAGTTGAAATCGATTTTCTTGACTAGAGTTTCAAAGATGGAATGATTGGTACTAGGAACTTTATGAGTAAACTGCTGCTGTTGTTCTTAATGGCAAGCAGTGCCCGCATTTGCTGGCGCCGCCTCAGTTTTTCAATCTTTCCTGAGAGGTCATTCTCGAGATTTTGCAGAAGTTGGAGCTGACCTGTTTGCAGGATTGACTTGATAGGGGAAACATCATAACAAGAGCAAAGGTTGATGAGAAATTTCCTGGGACTGAATATTGGACAAAGCAAGTATTGTAGGATATTGGTTTGTAAGATTCCCATATGTGGAAGGGGATACAAATGTGTTGATGTGTTGGTACTAAGTGAGTCGGATCCTTGAAGCTGCCTCTGGTGACTCACAACTGAAGATGGAGAAGATTTTACCACAGAGGTTGCCAAATTCTTCTCACATTTAGTCAATGGATTTCCAGATGGAATCCGGGAATCATATAAATTCTGTACTAGTTTTGCCTGACCCATGTTTTCCGTTTTTTTTAAATTTCAGCAGCTTATTCTGCCTATATTCCTGCACAGCGAAGTATAACTAAAATAATACATTGACAACTAGAAGGGAATGCCTACATAAATAATTCTGGTAAATTAATGCAATACTTTATGGATTATTTTCTGAGGAGAGGACAGCTATCATGCTTTTATACGAGCATAAGTAGAAGCTGTTTTTAGTTCATATGTTCAATCAATCTCTATCATTCCAAACTTCAATAGTTGTATAGGCATGAATCAGTTAACGTTGTCACTTCTTTAGCTAGAAAACTTCAATATGTTACAAAGTATAATGTTGGCTGATAGTTATTTCCCTAATTCACATAATACCTAAAAGGTGGACCTTTTAGCTAGTATATAATTAATGTAAGAATATCTATATAATTTGACCTTTCGGCCTATTCCAAACTACAAGTTATATCAGCGCATCTGCCAAAAGCTTGAATAAAAATTAAAACTACATAGCTGCAAGAGCTTGAAAGGTACTCTCAATCTCGCATCTTCACCAGAAACTACAAAGTAGCATCAGAATAAGACTAGGAGAGGCACTTTTATGCCTAGATGGTTTTCATTGGAGAACATTATTAGAAATATCATGAACTAATAAAAAACCCCACTAATTTGGCACACGTAATAAACAATTTCGATCATGTGTTTTTTTATAGCTAACAGAATAATTTTCAGATATACTTCAGTGAAAGATGCTATGTTCTTCCCTTCTCATAGCACCCCAAGAAAGGTTCTATAAACTTACTCCCATATAATAATGAACACCATAAATACTTGCCCTCCAATGACCAGAAAGTAGTTTTTTATGCTAAATCTTGAAGAGAAAAACCAGAAACCTAAGGTAATAAGAACAGTTATGTATTAAGAGGATGATAGTAATACCTTATCAGCCAACTCATTAGGGTCAGATCTTTTTCAGCAGCTAGGTGAGACTTTAGAGCAGAGGTTTCTCCCCCGGTTTCAGGATTGTCTGTGAAAGTGAATATAAATTATGTATTTCCTTAGGTTTGTTAAAAGCATAAGAATTGTCGAATTGTATTAGAGTCCTAACTATGTATACTTTACAGCTTTATTAAGAGTACCAGTTAGCAGATATACTCACAAAAGGACTGTCAAACAAAACATTTCAAGATATTCTTAGCAAGCTGGGAATGGCAGATATTCATTCACCAGCTTGAGGGAGAGTGTCGAATTGTATTAGAGTCCTAACTATGCTTACTTTATTGCTTTATTAAGAGTATCTACTGTTTTAGGAGTCTTTTTAAGTTTAAGAGCCATTATTATCATTGTCTCTGGATAACATTATTTTCCTCTATTATCTTCTAGTAAAGTATTTTATTAGGAGTTAATTACTAAGTATTAAATATGAGACATGTCAACTGTTAGTGGTATCAGAAAATGAGAACTTCAGTTTCTTTCTTTCTGTTTCTCATTTTCTCTTTTGTTTTTCTATCAGAAACATGAATAATCATTATAGCATGTTGATGTCCATACCTCCTCACATTCGGATTTATTCTATCTCCAGGAAATTCCACATTTTGTGGACCATGAGATGTTTGAACCATCCAGGTTGCCATAACTAAGTGTAATAGACAGATTATCTTCTGCTTATATTTTCTTTTCACTTCCAAGTTCTCAGATGTGCTCTTTAACGCTCCTAATGCAAGGCTAGGAGAGTCCATAATGGTGGGAAAAAATTTCCAGGCAGTTGTTGCCTCTTTAGAAGAGGACCATAACTCATCAGCATTACCAAGACTCAAACTTCCAAAATATGGATCATCATTGCTGCAAATCATCACTTGTAAGAATATTGAGCCAGAAGGATGTCATTTATATGATAAAAGATGAATAAACAAGGAAAGGAATCTGACAGGATTTCTCTTTTTTTCCTCGGAGTGGTAGTGGGAATATCACACTCCTCTGTCTGCACAGGCTTTTTCGTATGCTAGTTTTTATTAAATTTGGAAAATCATTCAGGTTATTTAAGGACTATACTTGGAGCAAATGAAAGTAAAAACTTTCAGATTCAAAAGTCCAAGAAATAAATGGACATATGTAAAGACAACAAAGGTTGTTCCACAGTGACAAAAGTTTTCTTGCGGTTACTGACTATTTTCAAAGGATATAAGAACTGAAGCAAATACTAATTGCTGATTGCAAGAAACGATAAATCGTGCTTTACCTTAAAATTCTATCAAGATCATCAAAGCTTCCAATCTTAGCCCAGCTGTAGTCAACAAAATCACCTTGTTCTTACCTTCATTGAGATTTTAAAAACATTTTTAAGATTTTTAAAGTTCAGTCATTTCTTCTGTTAAGAGAATGTGAATAACAAATATTCACCATTTTTTGAGCTACATTCAGTTATTCCAACCAATTGTCAGAAACTTCGCTAGCCATGGAATCATGATTCGTTTTTTCTGCGCTAGATAAAGATAACTCTGGCCACAAGTCCATGCTAAATATTGAGTTGGCAATCCCTCCATTTGCATTGAGATCGGAACCGCCCTCCAACTTTCTTCTATGAAGATCAATTATCCCCAGTGTCTTCTGCTCAATAGGCTTTATGGCGGCAGTTTCTTTACTCCATTCCTTCTTACTCAGACAGTTTTCACTTCCCTCTTGGTAAGATACTATGTGGTCATCAGTCTCACCAGCCTAAACCCATATTTATTTGTTAGCTGAAAATACAAACAAAAGGGTCCATATCACCATAATACCATTACTTTAAGAATCAATGATATTTAACATAGAACAGAACAGTTGAAAAGCTATAGCAGAAATCAAATGTTATGCTCTTCACTACTCTCTACAATCAACACTGCCGCTAAAGATACTTCCACCTTAGCAAAAAGATAGAAATGATTTAAAACTCAAAAGACTTCTGCAGCCCAGCATTACTTCGTTAACTTGTGTCATACCCTCATTTATTCCATGAAGCCTCATAATTCTCTTTCATTTTGTTCAAATATCTTGAATTCACTCAAAATCCAAAAAAAAAAAAAATCCTTCAACATGATTTTATTCCAAAAGTGACTTTGATCTTTAGAATGTTCACAGTTCTATGTTAATTGGACTGGTGGTATTTGACTATTTACATTGAATCACATTTCAAAGCAACCTTCCCACTAATTTAACTTCCATAACACCACTTCTTTAAAATCAATAAAACAAAATAACAAAACAAAGGCGTGAGGTCTCGCAAAACAAAAACAGAGAAATTTGGCTAATTTACTTTTAGGTGACTGAACTATACTATATTGACTTTTAGTGTCTAATGTTTCTCAACTTAAGATGCCTACAGTTAAAAAAACCATCAAGGAAAAAACATTAGTCATCTATTTTTAAGAAAAAAATCTAAGTACTAAAGTTAATTTAAGGTATAGTTTAAACTAAAGTGTATTAAGCCGAGAATTTTAAGCAATTGTAAGTGGAAATGCCGAATACAAATTCTCATTCCAATTTCCTAGTAAATTTATAATAATAATAGGCTTCATATTTTATAATAAAATAACAAAAAATTGTTACGAAAAGAGCCATTTACAGGGGAAATTGAAAAATAAAATAAAATTTATTGATGATAAAAAGTTCAATTCGATCCAATTACCTCTTCTTCGTTCCAATCAAACATAGCTAAGGAATCCTGCAGCTAATCAAAAATCAATCCGAATCTCAATTCAAAAGCAGGTACTGCAATTACTCCACACATCGCCAATTCGTCCAACAATTAAAATAAATAAAATTACAAAGGAAACTAAGACAAGAGCAAACAAAATCAAGCCTAGAAAACTGAAAATAAAATTACATTTTATGTTTTTTGTTTGGAGATAAACAGATGATGAGAGAAAAAAATTAAGCAATGAAACACGAAGACAGTAACAGTAACAGAGATAGAGGAGAGGAGAGGAGAGGATTGGAGGGAAAGTGGGACCCAATTCACGTGACGTGGGAGATGGTTGGCGGATACGGTGACACGTGTAAATGGCATATCTGAAGATGAGGTTAGGAATGAGCGATCTATTGCTGAGTCGTTATTGTGCGCCTTTTGATTGATTCTATTGCATTTCCGGTTTAGTTTATTCAGTTAATTTGCATTTGTAGGTAAAGTATCCGTTAATTAAAGCAGTTCAAATATAGATGGACCGATTTACAAACTTTAAATTTCATAGAATTTAATAATTTTATTTAACAGATATTACCCTGCACTCTAAATTAATAAAAAATATTTTTTATTTATATAATTAAACGATCTCATTAATTAAAATATTTATTATCTCTTAAAAATTTTGTACTCGAACATCGTATATGTAAGATACAACATATATTGTCAATTTTTTTAATAGATATATTGTATTCACTGTAAATTATAAAAAAAATTATTTGATATAATTTATACTTCTAAAATGCATAATGTTAAAAAATATTAATGTTTTACTTAATAGTTTTTTATACCTTTTTCGTAGAGTATTTTGACTCATAACTATTTTATAATAGGATAAAAAAGACTATAATATTTGATAAAATTGTAACTTTGGCTCTTATTTTTTCTTTTTAAGTATTTTGATTTTTAAAATTTTATTTTAGAGTAAAATATTTTGACTGACTTTGGCTCTTATTCTTTCTTTCTAGAGTATTTTAACTTTTAAAATTAACAACAAATATTTTTATTTTAAAATGTTAATAATTTGTCGACAAACTATTTCTTCTAAAAATGGATTTTATTCCAAAAACATTGAGAGATCAAAATATAGAAAAAAATAATATACGTAAATAATTATTTAATTAAATTAACATTTTATTTGATATAAAAATATTATTCATATTAAAAAAAATTAGAGCCGTTCGGTAATTTAGATTTTAAAATATTAAAAATTCAGGAAAATCCTAAAATTTCAATAAATAAATAAATAAAGCTTTTATTTTATTTTAATTTTTGTAACACAAACTTAATGAAACTTTGGATTTTCATTAAATAAAAATAATTACCAAAAATATATAAGCAAAAGCAGAACCCAGAAAGCAGGTTCTTTTATTATTCATTTTCAATATTTTGTGTTCTTCACTGTTTACACAAAAACCCATATTTTATATTTTCAATGGTTGGTTATGACAGCGTCGCCGGTGATCATTCTGCCAACACCATAGCAGTGGCCGAAACACCATTTTCCCAACGCCAAGCATACTGCAAATTCAAACTATTGTCAACAAAAGCAAATCCAAAGTTCATTCCACGTTGACATCCTTAAATCGTCTTTCACCATCACCACTTCTTCTAATCCATTATCTTATTGTCTGAACTGAATTAGTTTGTGAAACTTGTTTTGGGTATTTTCATCGTTTCATTCAAACAGGATAAAGGGGTTTTGGTTTCGGTATTTCATCAGTCTGCTTTGTTAAAAGTAAAACCATATTAAACGTTTAATAACGTAATCAAATGTGTGGATAGCTCAGTTGGAGAGCGTCAGACTGAGGATTTGTAGGTCACGTGTTCGATCCATGTTCATCGCATGAGGTTTTTTCATTCTCTCAGTTTCTTTAATGATATATCAGTTATAGTTCCTGTTAGTTTCTTAATGTTCCCCTGGTCCCGTTCTTTAACAATGGATGCAAGCTGAGAGAAATAATGTTAAACTGCCAAAATTGGAATCACTGCCACCATTAACAGTTGGTTGAACAAAGCTGCTGCAATATAGAAAACTTCAAACATAACCCAAAAACTTGAAGCAAAATGCTCAACTGAAACAAGCTTAAGGTCGTATAACCATCCTGTTTTCGTTCCCTCTTTTAAAAAGCTTGCAAAAAGAAAATGAAAAAACCTCATGCGATGAACATGGATCGAACACGTGACCTTCAGCCTGACACTCTCCCAACTGAACTATCATCGCATTTGTTTTTGTTATTAAACGTTAAATATATTTCTTACTTTTAACAAAGCAGACTGATGAAATACCGAAAACCAAAACCCCTTTTTCCTGTTTGAATGAAACGATGAAAATACCCAAAACAAGTTTCACAAACTAATTCAGTTCAGACATAAGAGAATGGATTAGAAGAAGTGATGATGGTGAAAGACGATTTTAAATGAAAATACTAATATTTGTCGAAACAATAGGATAAAAGATAAATAATATAATATTATTTGTGTTTTTTTTCTAATACAATATTTTGAATGAAATAATTTTACAATTTAAAAATAATAAATTAGTGAAAAAATACTAATCTTATTATCAGTTTTGAAACTTTTAAACATAAATAATAATATTTACAAAATGTGATGTAATATCATTTGAGCAGTCTTAGAGATTATAGTAGGTTTATTCAAATCAAATTTAGTCAATTTAGATTTTTAGACTAAAATTAGTTTAATTTCAATTCAATTCAAGTCAAATAAAAATGTATGTATATTAATTAGTACGTAATATATATTGGTTAAATCGAGTCGAATGAAAATTCAACTGTAAAACTTAATGAACTTAAAAACTAGAAGCATAATAATAAATTTGGCAACATGTTTGGGAATATTAAAGAAATATGTTGGAGAAGGTTAAAGGAACATATTTGCGTACATTAAACGAACATAATATCCAAAAGCTTGGCTTGCTTACAGCTCTTAGTAGCGTTGGTGAGTACATTTAGATACGAAGGGGAAGACGTAAATACAAAAAGCAAAATCTGAAGCCAAAGACCTCCATGAAGCTATCAAAGAAAAGAAACTCACACAGATGATGTTATTAGGATCCTTACCACGAGGAGCAAAATGCAGCTCCGGGCCACTTTCAATTTTTATAGAGAAGAACAAGATGCTTCCTTTAACAAGGTACCCAAGCTTCCAATATCTTTCAATGAACAATCATTGAATAAATAGAAAAATGAATTCCTTGAGTCGCTGCATTTCATGGTTCGATGCCTTCAGGACCCGATAAGTACTTTGAAAAGGGAGAAGCCTATCATCTGAATACCATCAATATTAGAAGACAACGACAAGTATAATGATCACATAATAAGATAGTTTCAAATTTTTACATAGAAATCCTTTTGAGAAAAATACAAGAGGAATCCTAATTAATAACTTACAATCTAACTTTAACCTAGTATCTATTTATAACTCATTATCATCAATAATTAAAGAGAATGTTGTTCATCCTACCTGTGTCATCGAAACTATAAAAAGGGTCATTTTCAAGCATTGTTAAAAATCAAATGAAAAAATTCCTCATATTATTATATTTTAGAATAGAAACTTCATATATATATTATATAATATATATATATATATATATATATATATATATATATATATATATATATATATATATATATATGAGATTTGGTTGTTGTGATGATTACCCAGGTTCAGGTATGGAAGAAGAATCATGTGGTGCAGTAATATAGGTTGTTGACCAAAAGAAAGAATCAAGAACATAAGGTTTGAAGGGAAAAAGAAGAATCTGCTTGAACAGGAAAATGAAAAGGAAACACCTGTTCAAGAAAAATAACATCCCCGTTGACAAGAACTTCTTAGAAGTAAGATCAAATAAAGATACCATTTTTTAGTATTAGAATTATCCCATGAAAACAGAAGGTAAGGCTCGATGAGCAAATTTATCTGTTGGTTTTGGGGCAGTAGCATACATAAACAACCAAAAACTCTAAGGAGACATATCAGGAGGTTTTTGATAAAGAACTCATAAGGAGTTTTCCATGCAAAACAGAAGAAGGAAGTATATATAATGAAACAAGTTGTAACACACATTCACCCCCAAAATTTAATAGGCACCTTAGATTGAAACCGTAAAGCCCTAGCTACTTCTAAAAGATGTCTATGATTCCTCTCTACAACTCCATTCTGCTGTGGAGTTTGAACACAAGAATCTGGAACAAAATACCAAGAGAAGAGAAAAAAGGAGTACAATGAGAATTAAAAAATTCTGTACATTGTCACTTCTAACAATTTTAGTGATAGAAGAAAACTGAGTGGAGGTAAAAGAAAGAAATTGTTTTAGGAATAGAACATCATTTTTAAACTCTTAAGAGGTATACCCAGTCATACGTATGCATCATCAACAACAGTAAAAAAATACCTATGACCAATGAGTAGATATCCTATAAGGACCCCACAAATCTATATGAATGAGTTCAAAAGGTTTTGAAGATCTAGTAAGACTAAGGGGAAAATGATAATCTGGTTTATTTTGCCAAAGGATATGCACTACAATCATGAACAACATTTGTATCAAGTTATCAGAACATAAGAAGACAATTTACTCATAGCAGAAGCAGAAGCATGCCCAAATCTAGCATGCCAAAGATTAGTTTTATTAGAAACAGAAGCAGTAGGCACATAATTAATAGAAGAAATGTTCCCAAAACTAATCAAAGAATTACAAACTTTTGTAGAAAACAAACAGTAGCTCCTTTAGGACTCAAAGATATAAAGCCCTTTAAACCTCCTACCAATTCCCTTGATCATGCCAGTATAAAGATCTTGCAAGATACAAATGTCAGATAAAAAGAAATGACAAATCTATCTTCTTTGACAAGTCAAGAAATAGAAAGAAAATTATGGGTGAAATTAGGACAAACAAGACATTAGAGATTACAAGACCAGAAGACACCGATGAGAACCTATGTGAGATACTAATTCAATTTAACCGTTAGGCATATGAACATAATGACGGGAAGGACATGAAGCAGGAAAATGAAAGCCCTTAAAAACAGATATGATATGATAAGTTGTGCCAATATCAACTATCCAAACGAACATACATATCATTGGAAGCATGTAAATTACAAGCAACAGTACCTGCAAGATTCACACTAGAATATGAAGCTGAGCTCTTGTCAACAGGCTTAAGATTTGAGTATATGCTCAGGAGTAAATATAGGAAACAGTTGAGACAGGAGAAGAAAACCACTAAACCAGTCTCAACCTTCTAGTAACAGAATTCGCA